>NW_024884586.1:8032979-8087865 GCF_019232065.1 Centrocercus urophasianus | reverse complement strand
CCACCACCTCCATCTCCACAGGCACCTCCTCCCCTACGTCCTTCATCACCGTCACATCTTCCACATTTTCCACCAGTTTCAGCACCAGTACTTCTATATCAACATCATGTTTCTGTAAAATTGGAAACAACATTTATTCACCTGGTGGGTCCTGGTAATTTTTTCAGTTTCAATTTGTCTTCTCATTTGTAGTATTTAAATTATTGTTGTTTGTATTTATTTTGACTTTTGTTGTTATAATTTCAGCATTAGTTTCTTTCTGTTTTCTATTAATGTGACATACTGATGACTATTACACAGTCTTTCAGTATCTTTCTCCACTTCAGAGCTATTGTGGAAATCCCAGATATAAAAGCCTGATTTTTAGTTTCGAGCAGTGTTTGTTAGTCATGATTAGTTACTGAATAGATATTCTGTAACATATATCATAAATTAAACAACTGATACCCCATCAAATTTTTCATCACCACCTGATAAGGTCCTATATCCTGACCCTTGGCAACAGCTGCACTTTTCCCCATTTCTTCCTATTTTCATGGTTCTGTATGGTGTCATACTGCATTAAACATCCCTTTGCTCAGTTGGTACCAGCCTGTCTGGTTTTATCATTTCATAATTTCTTCTGCAACCCTAGTCTTCTCATTGGCAGGGCAGTGGAGAATGCTGAGGAATTATTAACTTAGTATAAGTACTGCTCAGCAGCAACAGTATTTTCATCCTAAATCTGAAAGACTGAAACATAGCAGTTTATTTGTAAAAAAAATTCTCTACCACACCAGTTTAAACCAGGACACTTCAAAAGGTAATGCGTTGATCAATTTTGAAGAATTTTCATTTTTTCTATTTATTTGACTGTATTTTTTCCCGTTTTTCAGGTGAACTGATTTACAGCACAATGGATAGTGATGGATGTAGATTTTATGCTAGGTGTAGTGAAAAATGTACAGTTGAACGCTACACTGGAGACTGTAATTTTACTACTCCATTAACCACTGCATCTCCTCAGACGCCTACCATAATAACAACACATCCAATTCTTCCTCCGGGTTGTGTTTCTGGTACTCACCCTCCCCTACAGGTACATTGATTCCATGTTATGATTTTTTAAATAACATCAGTGTTAGTTTTATACCAGAAAGGTGTAAGAAAGAAACAGTTGCCAATCTTATATATTTTGGTTGTCAGAATAACTCTTATTACCAGTCAATATATGGCATAAAATTTCTATGCATCTTTTTCCCTTTTTTTTCCTTTTTTTTTTTTTTTTTTTGTAAACTAAGAAAGAAAAGTACAATAATTTTTTGTTATCATTTTGCAGCTAGTTAAACATGCTTTTTAATGCACAGCATAGTATACGTAACAAACCTTCTCAATGAAATAAAAAAGCACGTTTTCTATTGCTTTTTGATTCTTCACTGAGCAGAAAAATCAAAGCTAGTATAGAGGGTTACATCTCATAACAATATTAGTAAAATTCATACCTGTCTGCAAATTTCTGTGACAGCAATTTTTGTTCATTTTGCAGCCTGGCCAGAGATTCAAATTATCCAACTGTACAGAACTCATCTGTGAGGGAAACAACAAAGTTATAGTAAACCAAACAGTATGTCCACCTATAAAGGAAATTACCTGTGCAAACAAATATCCAGCAGTATTGGTACCTGATGAAAATGGATGCTGTTACCACTATGAGTGTCAATGTAAGTGTAGATTAAGGACTTAAATTTTCAAAAATAAGCAAAAGTTTGCACAGAATATAAGGGAATTATGTTTTCCCAAGGTTGCATTTGAAACTGTAGTATGTTCGTCTATATTTACTTTCATGTTAACACAAATATTTTCTCTATGCTAGGTGTCTGCAGTGGATGGGGTGACCCTCATTATATTACTTTCGATGGAACCTACTATACTTTCCTTGAAAATTGCACTTATGTTCTGGTGAAACAGATTGTGCCTAAATATGACAACTTCCGTGTTCACATTGAGAATTACTACTGTGATTCAAAAGATGGACTTTCCTGTCCTAAATCCATTATTATTTTCTACAAATCTGCAACAGTGAAGCTGACCCGTGAACTCCTGAATGGTGTGATGACAAATGTGGTAAAATAAATTTATTTTTACTTCTCTGTTACTGAAAAAGAGAAATAAGGTCCACAGGCCTTACAGTTTCTCACTTGAAATACAGTTTGTTAGAATATCAGATTATAAAGGTGAGAATTGTATGTAGTTACAACAATAGAAACAGGAGTTGGATATGATGCACAACAATACCAAGTTACGCATGATTACGAAGATTAGAAAATACATTATCATTTAATACATTAAAACAATCAGACAGAAGCAGAAGTTTATTCTGAAGTTGTGTTTTGTTTTTTTGTTTTTTTGTTTTTTGTTTTTTAAACTCTGCATTCAGATGTACTTCAACAATAAGATTGTCCAACCAGGCTTTCACAAAGATGGCATTTATTTCTCCACACTTGGAATCAATATGATTGTAGAAATACCAGAAATTGGCGCAACCATCACCTTCAGTGGGCTGATCTTTTCTGTGAAACTCCCATACAGCAAATTTGGCAACAATACTGAAGGACAATGTGGTAAGACAGATGTACTAATCATATTTTGCCCATCCTCCATAGCTATAGTTACCCACTTTGGCTATGCAAGATCATGATAGGCATATACATTTTGAAGTGTTTTCTGATGTCAGATTTGGGTTTTGGATTTTGACTGCTTTTTTCCTAAACTAAATTAAAACTCATTCGACTGTAAAGAATCCTTGTGAAGTAGAGAATTTCATGAGCACATCACATCTAAACTTAGTATCAGCACACTAATGTACTGTGCATCACACAGTGATGTGGCATATGAAGCTAACATACCTTGTCTCTGTTATCTTCCAGGAACATGTACAAATAACAAAAGAGATGAATGTCGCTTGCCAAGTGGTAAGATCATTTCTTCCTGTCCCCAAATGGCTCATCACTGGCTTGTTGGTAATGACACATCATGCACTGGAGTACCACCACCATCAATAGTAACCACACCTCCTGCAAGGCCACAGTGTCATGTTCCTGAACTCTGCAAGCTTATCATAAGCAAGTAAGAAAAAAAACAAACAACCAAAACTGACTTGCTCTTTCTATACAGAAATGTTTCAGTATTTTATGAAATGGTATGAACTACAGTCCTATCATGGGATCATTGCTGAAAACATCAACCTAATATAAGGATATATACAATAAAAGGCCTTTGATAAAGAAACTGCTTTTCTTTAAGGACTTGCACTGCAAAGATAGCTGAGCAAGAATTAGAAAATGAAGGACCCAGCAAGCACTAAAGTCCATACACCCTGGATTGTTACCACATACATTTCTGTTATCTTTTTCCCTCCCTGCTTTCTAGGGTATGCTTACTCATTCTTAGTCACGCTATTAAAAGAAAGATGAAAATTTACATGTGAAGTGGTCCCTTAGTCCTGAAGGGAAAGAATTTGGTTACCAACCAGAAAAACAGAACAGACATAAATGTCTTAGCCAAAGTGTCTTCGCTCTTTGCACATTTTATGTAAAATTAAATTATGGAATTTAAAAAAAAAAAAGCAGCATCATCAAAGGCTGTTTTTTATACTTGTGTGAACTCTAGCAAAAGTTTTTTTTCAGCTGTGTCATTCATACAGACCCTCATCTGCATGCTTCTGTAATGTCTAATAAGTTGCAAGCTATTCTATCCGATTTTTCTGTTCCTTGAGTACTTACAGCATTCTTTTTCCATCTATCTGATGCAATTGCCTTCTTCAAGAAATTTCAAGTGTCAGACTGATAAAACATTGTGTACACTTACATAAATATTATACCCACAAGCCTCTTTAGAAAAGAATAGAGCTTCAATTTCCTAGTCTTTCCATTCCTGAATCTATCTCCCACAGTAGTGGCCATTCATATGGTTAACTCTCTTTCTCATAATACATTCCTTTTGAAGCAGAGAGTAACATGCCATTAACTGGGAAAATGCCACGTGCGATCAGATTTTATATAATAACCAGTTTCTTCTGGTTTCTTTTCTGTCTGTAGAGTTTTTGCAGAATGCCATGACGTGATACCTCCAGAACCATTTTACAAAGGATGTGTTTTTGATGGATGTCGCATAACTGATGAATCCATGCAGTGTTCCAGTTTGGAGATATATGCTACAGAGTGTGCTGCAAGAGGTATCTGCATTGACTGGAGAGGAAAGACAAACAATACATGCCGTAAGTATTGCAGGACTCAAAAATGTACGAGTAAACCAGTAGTAGTTAGGATTTTATTGAGCAAGTATATGTTGCATCTTACATTTGACTATAGCATTTTACCTACAAAAATACAGAAATGTCCTTACTGTCAGAAACCCCTGATGTAGACAGTAAAGATAAAGTCACTTTTCTTTATATCTAGTAGATATATCACAATATCTACTATCAGTTTTTGATCATTTTTCATCTTTTGTCATACAGCATACAACTGTCCAGCAAACATGGTATACAAGCCATGTGAGTCCATTAATTCTGCTACCTGCAGCCAAAGGTATGGAAAGACCAAACAAATGTTTATCTTTTTTTTTCCTTCTGTTTTTAACTACTTTCCTTACAAAATATAACTATTTCATAATTAAATCTCATGAATTTTCATTGTTTATTCAAAATTCATAGATATCAGTCATTGCTATAAATATGTACTTCCAGTTCCATTCAGCAAAATGCAAATTCATTCGTCTCCCTTGTATCTGACACAACGACCTTCTTTACACACCTCTCTCCAGCTTCACTGCAAAAACATGGCACTCAAAAACACATACATATATATATGTTCCTCTCACTCCAGCTTTGTTGACCGTCCTGGCTATGGAGTAACTGAAGGTTGTTTCTGTCCTGAAGGAAAGACACTCTTGAGTGAAGACAGCAACATTTGTGTCTCTGAATGCTGTAAGTATTCTATAACCGGTTTGGGGAATGGAGATCTGGATTGTTAAAGAGGAGACCCGATTAACAATGGCAGGAGACTTGTCATCTTTTACATAGTCAGATCATGGGCAGATCAACTTTTTTAGGCTCCTTTAGTCTCTAAAAACGTAATAATAAAAAACAATAGTTTTTCCCCATCTTCCTTACTTACATAAGACTAGGCAAAATGGAAGAAATCTATCATTTCATATGAACTAGTCTGGCTAGATTTATGTTCATGGTGTTTTTATTTCAAACTGCACAAACTTACTCCTTCTGTCAGTAGTCAGTGGTATAAATCCCCATTATTTTTATTCTTTTTTCAGCTTGTAGAGAGCCAAATGGAGTATTCAGATGGGTGAGTATCGCTATCAAAATTACATCAATGTAATTTATCAAATACAAGCAGCTGAAGCAAGAGGACATTTGTTGTTTGGTGTTGCACAAGAGCAAACCAACATCCTCAGAACCTTCAGTGGTCTCTAGCATCTTCTCCTAATTTGTTTCACTTTAAGGGTTTCTTAACAAATCTAAAAATACTAGGACCACGAAAAGGTTGATGTAATTAGCTAGTTAGCAATAACTGTATTTATGAATAAAACATTTAGAAGTTAAAAAAAATTGTTTATTTTATTTATTTTTCATTTTCTTTTTGTATAGCCAGGAGAAAAATGGACAAAAAATTGCCAGGAATGTGTCTGTGACAGATCTACTCTCAGAGTGCATTGTACAAAATATGAATGTCCTCTGCCACAGCAAGTATCTTGTTCTGAACCAGGATACATGCCTGTTCAGACACAGATACCAGAAGATCCATGCTGTACCAGGACTGAGTGCTGTAAGTACTGTCTCAGTTCTTTATTGTGAGTAATGTACTATACTTGTTTTGGGGATCTACAGCAGTAATTTCTCTTGTTTGTGTTTTTTTTTTTTTTTAATATATAGTTTACATTGATCTTGTAACTTTTCTCCCTCATACAGCTTTTTAAAGCCTTGCTGCAAAGCATCTACTAGGTTCTTGAAAAGAACAAATTTAAAGATGAATCAATTTTACACTCATAGACAAAGGAAAGTAGCTGTAAATTTGTAATTTAATGTTTGAAAGGAAAAAAAAGAAAACCTGTAGCACTGCCACCACCTGAAACAACAATCAAAAGCTATTCAGTATCTCTTATTTCTCAAAGACCAGCATAAATATTTTATCTAATCTTAATACATCTCTTGAACTTTTAAGAATTGTTCAAGAGACTGTCTGAAACTCAGAGAGCCATCAGATTTTCTGATTATTTTATCTTTGGAAATATGTCTTTTCAAGCAATCATCACTCTATTCTTCTCAGCCAGTGCTTTGCTTTGCAAAGGTTAGAAAAGCTCTTTCACTTTAAAATTAGACGGGCAAATATACTGAAATAGCTATTAAACTAACTTGTTTTTACTTAAAACATTGTATTTGCCTCACTGGAAAACTTCTGAAGTTCATGCCAAACAAAATTTAAAAATTCATAATTTGCTGTCTTCTTTTACATTACACAGACTGCAATACGAGCCTCTGCCCTGAGGTCACACAACAATGCTTAGAGGGACAGGAAGTAATTACAGTAACACAGCCTGGAAAATGCTGCCCTACCTTTGAATGCAGTAAGTGCCATGCAACTTTTTCAACATGCTAGTCAGAGCTATGAATACAAAATCCTTAAAAGAAAAAGATGTAATTAATCAACATTGTCACATTGGGCCAAAAAAGTAGGAGTTTCTTCACATACTTCAGCTTCTTAAATTTTATACCTTGGTGACACTATCTTTCTTCCTTCTTTCCAGGACATGGCTGTGTAGTCAATGAAACCTACTATGCGGTAAGTACACAGAGTAACTCACTATAAAAATACAACTTCACATAGGTTCACAATGAAACGTTTTTGAGACTCCTATTATAGATGCCGTTTTGCGAAAAGGACCAAGATACTAATTGAGGTCAGCATATCAGCACCTTTTCTTATATGCAACAGTACTATCTGCTCACCTGTAACATTAGCATAATTTCCTTTCAAAATGAGAAGCAGCATGGACATAACCAACAATAGAAACTCTGCTTAAACAACCAAAATTGAATTTAAGGATAGTTTAGCTGATAGATAGTTCAGCCTTGAATTGTCTGTTAGGTACATACTCACAGTAACTTGCTATTACTAATACCGATTTTTCTTCTGTCTTTCCCTAGCCTGGAACTGTGATTCCATCAGGCCCCTGTGAAAGCTGCAGCTGCTCCATATCCTCTTATTCAAGCCATCAGAAGTTTGCTGTCAAGTGCCAGCCTGTTACCTGTGACACCTACTGTCCAGTGGTGAGTGCTTCTTTATGGTCAGTAATGCCTACCTTGCTCAGTTCAAACATCTGCCACTTAATCTCAGTGTCCTGGCTCAACAATATTCCCTCTCTGTTTCTTTCAAAATAGGGTTACAAGTATACAGAGGAACCTGGAAAGTGCTGTGGCACATGCAAGGCTGAAGCCTGCATAGTGGTCATGGAAGACAACACTACACACGTGCTTAAGGTAACTAGCCCTGCTGCAGCTCACCTTTGGTGAACTCTGTTTGCCTTTTAACTCTTTCCTTTCCTTGCCTCTATCACATTTACTTGCAGTGTCTTTTCACATATTACAATACTGCTTATTCAGATGAGGAAGGACTGACTCACATAGCTTGAACAGAACCTTGAGCCATGAGGCTAACTGAAGCTTCTGGAAACAACTGTGATATTGAACAATGGCTTTCAGAGGTCTAAATAGAAAAATATGTGAAAGCAATGCCATCTTATTTGCCTTCAGCAAGAAAACATAGCACCAATTTTGCTCAGTTTTGTCTTTCTATGTATGGAGGCAGCTTCTGCACCGAATATCCAATCTCAAGTTAGCTGGGAGCTCAAGAACAGGATGCGTTGGTGAAAACACCTGGAATTCTGCCATGTACCTGAACAGGACTAGGGCACATCATAAATTCTGACAACAAAACCACTGAAACACAAGTCAGCCTTCACTTAAGCCATGCACACAAAAACCATGACCATAGCCACCTAAAATCACATCCCCTTCACTTGGTTAATGAAAAAGGTCAATGAGCAACTACCAGCTGCCATTCAAGGACATTATTCAGAATAAGCATACTGCAGTGCACAGCAATGATGAACACCAGTTGTGTGTTCTCACTTTCAGGCAAGATGCCTTTTATTCACCTTTGTTTAATTTAACTACTTTCAGGTTGGAAAATTCTGGAGCCCACCTGGTAATAACTGTACAACTTACACATGTGAAAAATACAATGGCCAGTTCATTACAGTCATATCAAAGAAAAGCTGTCCCGCCTTCAACCCGGATCTCTGTGAACCTGTAAGTACTTGTCTACCAGCTCTCATGTTTGTTTGAAAAGATTGCAGTGATTAGCACCAGCGATAGCAACATCATGGTATCCTAGAAAAATACCTACAAGGAGCATCACATGGGATGTAACTCCGATTTTATCCTCTCTGAAACTGTACCCCATCAAATTTCACTTTAAAAAAACAAATGAAAATTTAAAATGGCAATATATCCTCACTGAGGAAATAAGATAGCAAAGGATACTAGGGAGAAGGGAAAAACATAATGCTTTGCATTCCTAAAAGTACCAGGTGTCTAGGAGCAAGAATATTACCAGAAAACAATGGGATTTTTATTCCTAAATTATTTAGGCTTATAATTCCATTTTTGGAAACCAATCATTAAGAGCAAAGGTGAAGGAAAACAAACTACTTCAGTTTACTTAATACACCTCAGGAAAGATAAAAACCAATCCCAGATATCTATACTGTCAATAGTTCATTAACTGTTTTACACTGTCTGACATAACCCTTAATCTACACTGATTTTTTGTACCTCAAAATATCCCAGTGTGCACTGCAAGCTTTATTTCTGAATTTTTACTACTGAATTCCAACAATAACAAAGCAATTCCAGTCCCTTCAATGTACGCTTCCAAAGAAGTTTTATTAAGTACTGAAGTAGTAGTTACGTGCCTTTAATATTTAGATCTGCTTGAAATTAGATTCCATGCCAAAACAAAGAACTTTCTGGCACCAGAGAACCCTACAAACCAAGTTTTTATCATGCATATATGAAACCTGAGTCATCTTTTTTTTTTTTTTTTTTTTCCCACTCCAGGACAGCATCAGGCTATCAGATGATGGCTGCTGTAGTGTGTGCTCAATCCCACCATCAGGTAAGTGATAGTAATTTGGGGTAAAAGCACAATATGTGCCTTGTTAGCTGTATTAGTCCAACTTGCATGGCAGGAGCAAGGACAGAAGAGGTGAAAAGCCCAAATCTGGTACCAGTGTTTCCATACCACCTGGTCTGAAACAGAACATTTAGAACCACCAGGTGGTATAGAAACAGAACATTTAGGGTCTTTGAAAATACAGATATGGTGAACTTTCCCATCCTGTACTGTTCAATATTAGCCTTTTAGTGAAATAGAGGACTACACCTATTCTCCAACTTCTACAAACACATTCTCTTTAAGGATGAAAGTGAAGCTGGTCCTGGGAGATGGGTGTGCACTGAACAGTTGCCATGGCACTGCTCTATATTTCTGCATCCTGCACCAATGCAGCATAAAGGGAATTTTCCACCCAGTGTTAAGACAAGTAGCACAACCTATCATTTAGCCATAAGCGATTAAAACAGAAATGCACTGTGACATAACTTCCTATTTCAGCTCCACGCATCTTAGTTTTCAGCTAAGGATTGTCTATCATATACAAGTATCTGTCTATATATGCATATATTTTAACCTATCTATCTATATATGCATATATTTTAACTATTTTCTCTTGGTTTGTGGCAACATCAGGTTGCAAGAAGCATAACACCACTACTGTCATCAAATACCAAGGATGTGTTTCTGCACCTGTTGAGATGACATACTGTGAAGGCAGCTGTGATGCTTACTCAAGGTAAGTGGTGTAAAAGATGACTGTAATCTCCTGTCTTCTATTTGTTATTATAACAGCAGAAAAAAACACATTGCTAGTGATTTTCTACAATGTCTAACATTCACCAAGCCATCAACTGTTCCCATTACATTAACCAGAATTTTTAACAGACATGGTGCTACATTAGCTTAATTATCTCAAAACTAACCAGATCTTAATAGACTATTAAGTGACTGGTCCCGAGTTTTGATCTTGCCTCTATAAAAGTGAGGTTATTTGTTTCATACCAGTCTCTCATTTTGGACTGGCTTGATTTGTTATCTGGATTAGTTTTTTTTCGCTTTTCTTTTGTCTTAATGAATTACAGAATTATAGAATGGTTTGAGTTGAAAGAAACCTTTAAAATAATCCAGTTCCAAACCCCCTCCCACGAGAAGGGATGTCTTCCACTAGATCAGAATGAAAAGCTAGGTTTACCCATTTTTACAATGAAGAACAAATTCTGTGTCACCAAACCACTGGAAGAATGGTAATATTAAGACATATCTCCATACACAACTTCTACTTATATTTAAAAATGTGTGAGAGGGCAGCAATATTTCTCACATAATTTCTGAATCTCTCTCTTTTGTTGGTTTTGCAAACAGGTACTCTCAAGAAGCAAACATGATGGAACATAAATGCTCATGTTGCCAGGAAATCCAGACTAGTGTAAGAAAGGTGACTTTGACATGCAGTGATGGAACCTATCTTGATCACTCATACACCTATGTGGACCAATGCAGCTGTGTTGGTGCTGAGTGTGTTCCACAAGACATTGCCAACCAACAACAGCAAACAGGCAAAATATGAGATAAAGAAGAAAAAGGGAACGCAAGAAAAAGGGAACGTCTAAAATTAAAACTAAAGAGAAGCCAAATGAGTTGAACATAGATGAAAACACATTTGAAAGAAAGTGTCAAAAGCAGCTACAATTTTTTACGAACAGATTATATTTTCTGCATACAAGCTCAATACATCTGTGTACACTATGTCAGTTTTCCTTACCATTGTGTCTCATACTGTTTTTCATGACTTTTCTTTACACCTTGAGAGGTACAGTATAAGATCATATACTGTATACAAAACATATACAAAATTTTCATATTTCTTGTTAGTTTGTTTGTCTTATGAGAAGTGCTAAACCATAAGATTTAGACCACACAAAGTCTTTTATTAGAATGACATTGTTTTCAAGGCTTTCCTTTCATGGCACAATATAAACTGCACTGGTGCAGAATAAATATTACTCTGCAGGAAATCAAGTTTTGCTGGTCATTACATTCGACAACTACTTGACATTATCTGAGATTTCCTTTGATACACTGAACTATTACGGAACATTTCAATTTCAGTTCACTGAGACAGATCAAAAGCTAAAGTCCAAGAAAAAGAAAACTGTACCTCTGTTTTACTTTCTGTTTTGCATTATGGAAAACTTAGATTGCAAAAAGCCATATCTTCTCAAAGCTATAAAATTCAATGTTATAAACAATTTTTAGGGCATTTCCCTATCTATTCTCATGAGAAAGAAAAGAAAGAAAACAAAAGAAGAAAGAAGAAAGAGAGGGAGAAAGATACTATAATGATAAGCTGCTGCATACTACTCTTTGTTTACATAACATCATCAGCATAGAAACTGTATGAAAATTTGGAATTTTTTTTTCCTTTGTGGTTAACTGTTTACAGAAGAAATATATATATATATATATTGCCAATGGGGCATATGAAGGACTTTTGTAAACAAAAGTAATAATAATAATAATATTATATGTAAATTCTTTCCTAGAAAGCTTTTAAAAAGTTGTACTATTGCTATTTATTTTGTTTTTTTGGAGAACTGATTTATTGGGCCATTCCTTTCAGAATTAACATTACCCCATTTTTTAGTCTTAGTCATATTATCTGGGTGTGGTGTATTTTCTTCTTCCATTTTGTTTTGGAATATTGTTTTATTTTTGTTCTTTATGAAAAAAAGTAATGATGATTAATAAATTGTAAGCATTTTACAGCATGTCTCCTCAGTCTTTTCTCTGAAACACTCCCTGCTGGCCCTATAAAATATTTGCTTCCGCTCTACCACAGTTGTGTTTGAATAGCTCTACAGAATCACAGAATGGTTGAAGTGGGAAAGGACTTCTGGGTCCATCTAGTCCAACCCCCTGCTTGAGCAGGGACATCCAGAACTATGTCCACGTGGCTTTTGAAGATCTCCAAAGAAGGAGAAGTCACAACCTCTCGGGGCAATGTGTGTTTAGGCACTTGCACAGCACAGAAATATCTCCCACTAGAGGGAATCTCTTGTGTTCCAGTTTGTGCCCATTTCCTCTTGTTCTGGTACTGGGCATCACTGAAAATAGCCTAGCTACATTTTCTTTGCAACTTCCATTCAGGTATTTACGGACATTAGTGAGATCCCTTTGAGCCTCATCTTCTCCAGGCTGAATAGTCACAACTCTCTCATCTTCTCCTCATAGGAGAGCTGCTCCAGGCCCTTCAGCATCTTGGTGGCCCTGTGTTGCACTATTTCAAGAATGTCCAGGTCTCTCCTGTAGCAGAGGGCTCAGAACTGGACACAACATTCAGTGTGGCCTCACCAAGGCAGAATTGAGGGATAACCTCTCTTGACTTGTTGGCAATACATTGCCTAATGCAGCTAAGAATATCAGCTGCCTTCAATAAAGGCACATTGCTGACTCATTTTCAACTTGGTACCTACATCCTTTACTTCAGAGCTGCTTTTCAGTTGAGTGGCTAGCTCCTGGTGCCTGGGGTTTTTCATCCCAAGGTGCAGGATTCTGAAAGTGTTCCAAGTATATCCCTTTTGATGCCATCAGTAAGTGAGATTTCAGTAAGCAACAACATTTTGGGTCCGTATATACTTTATAAATCTACACGTTCTTTACCTGACTGACAAACTATTCAAAAACCCCTAAGCCAGTTAGTTTCATATCTTAATGCCTACAGAAACATACATGAATCTCAAACAAACCTGAAATTGCACTGTTGCAAATCAACAAATTCTAAGTTACCATGCAGCTTTACTTTGAACTAGCTACCACAGATTTGAGTGTAGTTTGTGTATTGACAATTTTTTACACAGTTCACAAATGACTAAATGACTTCCTGGGCCAGTAGGGGCAGTAGCAAATAAATAAATAATAATAATAATAATAATAATAATGAGCTTTGCAGTTTGGACAACTCGGTAACAGTTGTTTCTGACTTGTAACATTTGGGTAACAATGTAGGCTTCCTGCAGACGCAGATGCCTGATAAGACTGCTTTTCTCATCTTTTAAAGAACAGGATCAACTTATATACCTCCCAGTCAGAAGTGAGCATTTATTTGTCCCAGAGGATCACTGGTAACTTCTTACCTCCTGCTGGCAAAAATCTGCCTTAAGTCCTTCCAGCTTTCTACTGACAAATTGTCACTTCACTTCCTGCTTTTTGGCTTTTCAGAAAACTTCCTCTTCCCAGTTCTTGGACTTTTCTGCTTCACAGTGAGGCTCAGGAGGTTTACTGCACATACTCCTCCTTTCCTCTAAATCCATTAAGCTTCCCTATGCAGCACTACTCAAGAATTTGTGACCAATTTGGTGAGTGACAAATTCTCTGAACTTTCCTCCCAGGTAAACTGGGAAATCATTTTTCTCCTGCTCATTCTGCAGAAGGGAAAAGCGAATGTCCATCTAGTATAAAAATTTTAAAAATAGAAAAAGAAGCAAAGGAAGGGACAGACCCTGGTCCTGGCATGAAGAAGCAAGGAGGCAAGGATACAAGGAGAGGAACCCTAAGCAAAGGTAAACCACGGAGGCATGCAGAATCTGTTCTAGTGTGGCTGAGGACACACTAGAATCCCTGCCCTGAAGAAAGAAGGAACAATCTCACATATACAGTTCCAGTGGTGAGAAAGATAAAATGGGGACTATCAACTAAGGAGAAGGAGAACAGAGGTCACAACATGCTTTGTGCATGAAAGAGCAACTAGAAGCACTTACAGGAACTCCCAGATCAGCATTAAACGATACATAGAGTAGATGAAAAATTAGGTGCCACTAGTATTATAGGCTCCCTAAATTTTCCTTTGCATAAGAGCTATCTTTGTTCAGGGATACTACTGACACAGATTGGGTAATAGCTCCAAAGTAAATAAATAACTCCTTTCTAAAAACTGGGATGAATGAGATCAGTTGCTTTCTCATAAATAAATATTAAAGTCAATAAAAAATTAGGCGATTGGCTTAGTAGCCCTTTACTGACACAGGTCAGAATAATGTGCAGTTCACAGTGATCTACATTACTGCGAACAATAATATGCATTATACAAACACTAACACTAGAGGGCTCTAGGCTCACAATTTACAAAGACTAAGGGAAGAAGTGCTCATTCCACAGGGTTTCTTTGAATGCACTTTGAAGTAAGCAAGGTAACAACTATTGCCTTGGTTTCCAGTCATTATGATAAACTTTGCTCTTTATTATTTCATGAATCGATGGTCATTCTTTCTAAACAACATACCAAGACTTGTCGCTTTTTTTTTTTTTTTTTTTTTTTTTTTTTTTTTTTTCTTACCTGGTCATCTTTGGAATACAAACAAATCACAAAGAAACCATTAACTTTGCACAAAACTTTTTCACAAAAAACATTCAAAGGCTTTGGGTCTAAGCTCAGTATTGTCTGTCCAAGGTCCTTCCTTGGACATTCATACTTTTGCCCCATTCAGGACTTTTGTAGCTTAACTATTGCACGACCAGATTATTTTCTTCTCCCTTTTCTAAGCACCATTTAAAAATTCAGCAGTATAAATTACTAATCACTAAGAATGACTTTTCAGTTATATTTTGTAATGATGAATAATATATCTGCTCAGATTTACCACCTTGGAGTCCCACCTGAAATAATTTATTTGAGTGTTAAAGCACATGACAGCCAGCTTGTGAGCAATATAGTAGCTATGAAAAGACTTAGGTCTCTTATTACCTGCCTGTTAATTCCAAACAATTGTTAATAAAAAATATGAGAGAAGTCTGCAATTTTGCTTTGATTTCACAATATAGAAATCCTGGACAAAAAGTATCTCTGAGCAAGACTCACAGTAGAACATAAACATTCAGAAGGACTTCACAGAATCTAGTTTTTTTCTAATAAACAAAGAATAGCCCTTTACCACGTCAGCTTACCGTTCATTTATTAGATCTGCTCTTACATTCTTCTCCGAAGAATTCATCTATGCCACCATCTTTATGAAAGGAACAGCAGACTCAAGGGAAAAGGAGGGCCACCAAAAAGCATATGTTCTTCAGTAAGCCATCAGATGGCACAGATTCACTTGTGCCTTTCACAGAATCACACACCGAATCACAGAATGGCCTGGGTTGGAAGGGACCTCAAGGATCGTGAATCTCCAACCCACCTGCCACAGGCAGCAGCTATCAATTTAATACTACAACAGGCTGCCCAGAGCCCCATCCAATCTGGCCCTGAACAACTCCAAGGACGGGGCATCCACAACCTCTCTGGGCAGCCTGGTCCAGCACCTCACCACTCTCTCTGTAAAGAACTTCCCCCTGACATCCAACCTAAATCTTCCCTCTTTCAACTTAAAACCATTTGCCCTTTTCCTGTTGTTATCTACCCTTTCAAAGAGTTGACTCCCCTCTTGTTTATAGGCTCCCTTTAGGTACTGAAAGGCTGCAATGGGGTCACCCCGCAGCCTTCTTTTCTCCAGGCTGAACAAGCCCAGCTCCCTCAAGGAAGCCCTTCCACAATACTGCTATACTAAAATCATCACAGTCACTGTTGTATCACATCCTGGGAAAGTGGGAAAACTTCTACTCCGTTGCTCCTTTGGAGACCCACCAAAAAAAGCCAGGTAGCAGAGGGAACATAATAAAATGTGCATCTCATGGGAGTACTTGATCTGACAGACTGCCTAATCATATTAAACGTACAGACTTTGTTGTGCAATGTGTCAGCCAATATCTTTGTTTATAATGAAATTACCGTAAGTTTTCCTGTGATAAAATCGCACCACAGAATTGATTTAAATAATCAATCACAAACTTACCTGGCAACAAGGAAGACATCAGATGAACAAAAGACTATGCGAGCTTCTCTAATCTGTCCTCTTTTCAGCTCAGCATACAGTGCAGAATAGCTGAAGTCTGCTGAACTCCCGCCAAAATTCACAGAACTTAAATACTGTCTTGCTTCAGACTCAGCGAAGCCATTTTTGCACACCTGAAACAGAAATTCACACAAAACAGCCATCATAAGCCAGAAAGCCAACAAACGTAGCCTGCATTCTAAGACAGGGAAAACCATAGGATGGTTTGAGCTAGAAGAGACCTGATGAGGCCATCTGGTCCAACTCCCCCGCAATGAACAGGGACCCCTACACCAGACCAGGTGCTCAGAGTACAGTCCTGCCTGACCTTACGTGCCTCAGAACCCAGCCAGCATTGCTCTGCTGCGGATATAGCAGCAGGATGACCACTTAGATCACAGTAAAATAACATCCGTGCTATGACTAACCTCTGAGACTTTCAGGAAACTACAGAGAGGCTTTTTCTCAGATGTAACTTAGTCCCTACTGACATTAAATAACAAAGAACCGAGCCGTGCACAACTCCTGGAATACCTACTTTTGCAGGGTTAAGAGGAAACAAGAAGGGATTAAACAAATGTATTGGAATGTGTCACATTTGCCCATAACGGAAGAGAAATTCGGGAGGGAGGAGACATCCACTACCTCCAGAGATCGTCGTGCATGCTAAACACAATCACGGCTGCCGGCAAACGGAGGTTGTCTCGTTCCCAGGGTCTATCCCGAAACCCGCTGCACTCCAGGACGGTTCTCAAACAAGTACTAAGAAACACAGCACGTAACCCTTCCCGCCCGCAGCCGTACGGTCCGCCATCTTATGGCCACAGCGCCGCCGAGCGGCGGGAAGGGGTTTCACGCCGCTGTATGTGAGAGTGGGTCTGCCAGTGGCTCTGCCGCTCCCTCATGGGCGTCAAGCCTGGCGTAGGCCTCGGGCAGGGTCTCATGCCTACCAGCGACTGTGCAGCACCCCCTCGCCTAGGTTTAAGCCGGCAGGCACGCTGTGCCTCGGCGCGTGGCTCTGGGACGGAGGGGTGGCATCAGGCAGCGCTGTGGCCGCGCCTCGTGCCATGCATGCAGGGTGCCTGCAGCTCCTGGGGCGGCGAATCAGCAATCGCTCCTCTCCTGAGGAGAAAGGCAGCGAGGTATGTGCTAGCAGAGGTACGCCTACCTTGTTGAGGTCCTACCTTGTTAGGAAACCTCTTCTGAGAGATTTGTGTGTTGTGTCTGCCTTGTTTCTGCTGAGCCTTGGTCTTTTTTAATTGTCCCTTTCTTTCCTTAGTTCCTCCTCCCCAGCCCCTCTTTTTTTTTTGACAGGAATTTGGGGTGAAACCCATCCCCTCATTCAAGCGGGCACCACAAAAAAAGAGTACAGCCTTCTCACAACAACGTGATGTAGCAGAAACTCACTTGCATAACAGGTTTACTTGCTACCTCAGATGTACAGGGGAAGTTAAATGCAATGGGTAAAGAAGCACTGGTGGCGAAGCTGCATTAGTGTTACCTTGTACAGACACCTGTGTGCCTTCACAGGTGCCCCTTGCCTCTGACTGGTGCCCATTTCTGCTCCATTTCAGGGCAGTACAGGGAAGGCTCAGAGCCTCATTGCTCTCTGTGTTCCCCTCTCTAAGGTATGCTGAGCTGTGTTCTAACACTGCTGAGAATCTCATGTCTCGTACTTAGGCATTCTGACTGCAAAATTGGTGGCAATCAGTGGGTTCCTTGCAAGGAGTCAGCAGAACATTGACATCTTAGTAAAACAACAATTCTATCCTTTCTTACATTTCTTGAGGCTATGATTTTCCTGTTATTTGTTCTTCATTTTATTCTTAATATCCATTGTATCATGCATTTTAATGCATATTTCAACAGTTGATTATATTGCATTCCCTGTGTTATATGATATGGCAACTGACTTTCATTCTTCTTCATGACATGCCTATGTTCTCTTAAGGTTTCTAAATAGATATTTTAGGCATATTATCTTTAAAAATATATTTTAAAATAAAACCATACACTTTCAGTTTTCTGAAGAAGCTGAAATCATGTTTTTGGTTTCCCATAAAGATTGCTAGCTGCTTTTACATCCACAAAGTTTCATAGCTGTGCCTTATATATCTATCGGCAGTTACATAGTAGGTGTATCTTGACAAAGTTAAAATTCTATACAATACAATAACAAAAGGAGTCTTTTATGTGATGCTACAGATTATTTTGCTCCTTTCTCCTAAAAATTTGGCGGTAATCTGGGATGTGACTCAGACATTTCAGCTATGTTAGGCAGTCTGCTTTGAGCTGTACATATGTCAATTCTCACATTAAGAATACTTTCTGTGCTTAGTGCACAAGAATGCCAAAGGGAAAAGAATCTACAAGGAAAGAATGCATTTGTTGTTTCTGAATCAACCAGTTTCTTTCCTCCTACTTTCAGTAATCACTCTGTAGCTACTCTTACTTCTCTGAAATCTTTATGGTCTTTTATGGTCACAGGTAGAATAACATTACATTTATAAGTGAAAATAATATGTTGTAAGTATAGATGGTTCAAATTAGAAAAATCTAGGCAAACTTTTCAGTGCACAAACACTTGTATCATTGACACTTCAAGAAAAATCTTGCAATATTTTACAGTGTTATAAATAAATTAAGTTTTGCTTCTTCTATGCCACTAGAGACACTCTAAGCTATTTGTACCATTATTGTAAAATAGGTATGCTAATAAACGTTAAAGGGAAGTTGTTGGAGTCATTCTCACTAGCTGTACTGCTGCAGTATTTTTAAATTCCCAGTCGAGCATATGTTTACACATCACTGTATTGCATGTAACGTACATATGCAACAACCATGTAGACAAATTGAAAATGAGCAGTCAGCATTTTATCTGTAAATGCTTTCTGGCAATGCTCCTGTCTCTTGAGGGACTGTTTTTTGCAGAAAGGATTGCTCCCTGTGATACTAACCCTGGGCAACTGGGGCAGTGGTAGTTGCTTATTTCACTGAAACTTGTTTGACGTTCTATTTCTTCAGAATCCTCCATATCTACCTATGCTTGTGACATCATTGCCTGCTGTTAGCAGACTAGTGCTTTTTCTTACTGGAAAAGCTGCTTTGTCCTTGAGTTCTGCAAAGGTTGAGAATCATTGTCATTTTAGCCCTGTTAATAGATCTATTCATTTTGACAAAAGCTTAGATAATTATCAGGCGTCACACAAACTGAATCCATACCGAGCAAACAGATAGACAGAGGCTGCCATTGTGGATGACTTGTGTTACCTTCAGCCTTGTGCCTAAAAACGTCCTTGAGGTGTGGTCTTGACTCAGCCTGAGCACAATGCACATGCTGACAGATCAGAGCCTTGTAAAACAATCACTAGTAGCTAAAGTAAATCTTCATCAAAAATGTACTCTGTAATGAAACAATCGCAATATAAGCAATCAAGGCGTTCAGTTTGGTAGCCATTTGAAGGCTATGGGAATACAGTACAAAAACTAGGAGTTTTGGTTGAAACATTTCTGTAAAAATCTTGTAATACTTTGAGTAAAAGCGAATCAGTAGCAAAGGATGAGTCTACTCTTTTCTGCCTCCCTTTGTTTTTTCCCTTTTTCCCCACTCTCCACTGGGTGATGCCTTTTTCTATTTTCCAATTCTGTTTCATTAAGAACATCCACTTTTGGAGGGCATGGATTATTGATTCTTAGCTGCCAGCTCAGCAAACTTCTTGAGAGTTTGTTAAACTCTAAACTCACCAATAGCTCTGTTGAAACAACTGGGATTACTTGTGTCTGTAATGTCTGATTACACTTAATACCCAATTCCCTTCCACATACTTATTCAAAAACATAGTGTGAGAACATATACATTTCAGAATAAACTAAACGCTTGCTTTGGCATTAGTGTTACCCTAACAGCTAAGAATTCTACTCACACAGATCAGGATTTTCCTGTCGTAGGCACTATGCTCTATGTCAGTTCTTTGAAATGCTGCCATACATGGTTTGCCAAACTGCATTAGAGTTTTATTTTGCTTACATCTCTCTTCTTTGTCCTATTATTATTTATCTAGGTATTTACTAAGCCATGGTGGTACTTGTAGTAGAATGGCATACAATTATGCTCTGCTGTGCTGTGCAAACACAAAACTTGAGAATTCTTGGAGATAAAATGTAATATAAAGACACGGAAGAGGAAAAACAGTAATAGGCATCTAAGGTTACATATGCTATTTATGAAGCTTAAAGAAAACAGCCAAATACCTGAAACTGAGATTTTGCTACTTATTTCTGTAGCAGAGCAACCATTGCTCTGCTAGTTTTAGGACACTGGTCCCAGTGTTCATACAGTGGTTATCAAACGGCTGGGAGATTAGAGCTGGCTAGAGGTACAAACTTTTCTTAAAGTCCAGAGAGCAATGTCATTTAAAGGAGATGCTGAGATACAAGGATGTCCGCACACCACCTCCAAGACAAATAAAATTCAATAGCATGACGTCCTTTCCATGGCTTGCCCAGAACAGCACAGAATACCAAGGTGTTTAACTCTTTCCATTACAAAGGCCAGTAAGTATCTTTAGTTGTGTTTAATTTATTCAGAGTACAAACAGCTTTTATTATTATCCCATTCATTTTTTCCCCACTTCCCCATGGTCATTCTCATCTTTCTCACTTACAAGTACATTTATCTCTAGCAATTTTCTGCATTGTCTGCTCACTTGTTCTTCCTAGGCATTCTCCCTTTATGTTTCCCCTGGTCCTACTTCCTCTCCCCTCTCTTCCTATCAGTGCTTCCAATTTTCATCTGCCATTGTCTTCTATAAGAAGTAATCACTCTTGTAGCCCAGCGCTGATGGCAGCAGCAGCAAAAGGCAAAGGATAAGGAACTGCGAAGATGAAGCTCATCTGCAGTTATCTACTACAAAACCTCCCGAAGAAAGCGAAATGGGTCAGTCTTCAAGGTCTTCTAACTCAGATTTTGAATCTTCTTAGTTTCTGTATTGACTGTAAATATGATCTACATCCCCTTTTAAGTTAAAAGTAGTAACAAAGCAAGCAAACAAACAACAAAAGGAAAAAATCATACAGATGGTCAACCCAAAGTCATCACGTTAGCACCCCCTCACTCACATGGTTTTGAAGTACAGGGGGCATTCACCAGAATCAATTGCTTTGTGCTTGCTCACTTCTTTCCTTGACATCCATTGTTGGCCACTGCCACAGATTTTGTATTGGGTTGGATGAACATTTCCTCCCATCTCAACTACTGTGTTTATTCTTATGGTAAATGAAGAGGGTGAAAGTAGTTCTCACGATGACTAAAACTAGCAACCACTTAGCTGTGGTCCTTACATTAGTTCTGGGAAGAAAATAGAAAAGGCCCAACATATTAGCAAACCAAATAAAGATGGTCTTAGGTATTTATCAGGAAGGTTTCCTAGTATCCAGTTTACTTTTCTACATAATTATAGAAAGGTTAAGAGTTTGAGTTGGCATTCAGTAAATGCTTTATCACACAATAGAAATATTAAGATCTCCTTGAGCTGAAAAAAGTTGTACCCTGGAATGGCAACAGAAGTTACACTAACGACTTGAATACTGATAAATTCTACTGAGGTAGTTCTTTGCTTTGCAAATGTAGTTGTCAAGATATCCTTTTTTAAACAGAAGCAAGATCTTCCCAAATTCCCATATGCAGCAACACCTTGGTGTTTTAAAACAATATGTCAAGCAATTTGTTCTCTCGACTCATTGTGAACAAGTGGATCATTTTGACTGCAGTATTTTCATCTTTGAAAAATATCTGATACAAGTAGATCATAAGTCTGTAAAATGTCAACTAAATGATTAAAAGGCTGACAAAGTTGTAGCAATTGGAAAAAATTATGTTGGCCTGGAAAAATGTTGTTTTAATCACATTTGACAGTAAATCTTTCATATGAAGGATACAGGAACAGATCAAAACTGGTCAGTTATGCTCTAGCTAATGTATAACTAATAGTTCAGGAGTTCATATCAGTAGATATGCAGTCATTCAGGTTCAAAGAGTTGCCACAGGACTTAGGATGGGAAGCATTTTGCCTGTTTAGCATGCCCGTCTGTAAAAGGATATGATCATTAGCAAAGTATACGTAATTAAAGAATTAATAAAATTTGTGTGAGCTCCCATGGAAGTTTCTTCATGTGAGGCATGAGTAATGTTCATTATAGTTCCAATTCTTACCAAACTGTGAAGAATAGAGGATACATAAAGTCAATCACAGTGAATACAAATGCTAATTCTTACAATTTAGCAAACTAATTTAAGAAAGGTAGTCATTTGTACAGATCTTTGTCATCACTTTAATTATCTGGATCTCTAAACCACAGAAGAGATACCTAAACACAGTTCTTTTCCCAAAGTATTCTTTGTTAAATCAATTTACAACATGCTCCTGCCTCAGCCTGCAGGAACAGCTTTTCCACATAAGCACTCAGAGACAGTTGAATGAAGAAAGGTCTAAGGAAAATGATTTTTAAGATAAATTTTAGTTCAAAACTGACTGAATTACAGGTATAAGTGTTCTTACATTCTTTTGTCTTTGCAAGCAAATATTAGTTAAATTAGTGACTGATTAGCAGATACGCCCAAAAGAACAACCATGAAAGCTTCCTGACACTCTTTGGTTTTGAAATATAATACGCCAAATATTCTACTCCATTCAGAAGTTTACATGGTTCTGATCCATATATATTCCAGCAAATAATTCCCAGGTGTCTTCTTGGGGGAAGCTAATGCCTCTGATATACAGAATGAGCTCGTTCAATTGTTTCATGAGTGGTCGAACCGGAAACTCTTTCCCAAAGCCCTGCTGTACTTGTCCTGCTGCGTGCAGGATGTTGCTTCTATTCAGAGCAAAATAGCACAAAATGGAAAAACCCACTAGATTATCCCGTGTATTTATACTGCATGCACTGTGATTGAGACCACCAGAGTCTTCTCAATTAAGGTGTGTCTGGTGTTAACCTAACAATACGTTTTCTTATGTACAAGAGTCCCAAAAGATTCCCTCAAAGTTGATATGCTTATAGTCAAACTGAATACAAGAGCTAATGTATTTTTTTATATTTTCTGATAACATATATTTCAACATCAAGATTCTTACTGTGAATTACATGCTTCATGCTCAGACGTAGGCAGGAGTATCCAGCTTTTGCATGCTAAGAATCTTAGATGAGTTGCAAGTGGTATCAAGTGTAGTTCAACTGCTTTACCTATCCCATCAAAGTTGGACTGGGAGAGTTGTGCAGGTTGTCTAAAGCATTCCTCTTGATCTTAAGCCGTACATATTGATTTAAATACAACAATTTGAATTTATTGGTGAACAATTAATTAGCTCAGCATGTGAAATGAGCTACATCATCATAGGATGACATTGGTAAGGGATGCCCTAAGAAACACATAACAAAAATACAGGCATCCTTTTTTCAGTTTGATGGGAAATTTCAAGGACTTCTATGTGTGATGCTATTAATAAGCTACTTTAAATATTTACTTATCGCTGATATGAAAAAAAATAGAGTTAACAGGTTTTGAGTAGTTTCTCAAGCTACAGTAAGCTGCAGCTAGGAACTGTTATAATCAGAGTTGGAATATGTATCTTTATGGAACACAAAAGTATTTCTGCTTCTCCAATTCCTTTCCCACTATTTCCTGTTCTCTTACCCACATATAATGCTCCTCTCCACATTCCCCTTTCTGAAGGACAGGACAGGTTTCTGCAACCAGAAACAGTGCTGGAGGGGACAAGAGACTTCTTCTAGGAGTGAACGGCAGCCTTACATCCACAGATTTTTTTTTCTATGAAAGGTCAGAAAGTATGAGATATTTATGTATGGAGGGACTTATGCTGAAATAGGCAGTGAGTTCTGGAGTACTAATAGCAGTGCTATTAGTAGTAGTAAGGGTTGAGTTAGAAAGGAAGTTGGAAGGCTGTTTGGTAGGACAAGGGATGAACACAAACAGCTTAGAGCTGGTGAGGAGGTTGTATGCTGCCTGCAGATAACAGGCATAGGAGTGAGGGCAGGAGAATGCAGCTGAAATGTGTGGGAAAAAGTGGTGGATGAAAAACTGGACATGAGCAGGCAGCGCACGCTTGCAGACCAGAAGACCAACAAGACCCCACTTTAGCACCCACAACAAAACTATCTATGTTATGCTTTTATTTACTAATCAGGCACTTCCAGCAGTTAGTCTGTATAAGACTTTGTGTAGCTTATAAGTTGGTCTCCTACTGTGTATGAGCAGTAGAGAAGGAAACGGAGCAGAAGAGTCATGAACTAAAAAGAGAGTTGATGAATTGCTGTTTGTCTGCTCAGGATGGATACCAGTATCCATATGATGGGTAACTTCCATCAATCAGAAGAATACTGCAGACAAGGAGACAAGGGATGGTAAGCTTAACTCCTTATGCAGCAGTTCAGCAGAGCTTCTAAACTTAGTCAGCACTGTAGGAGGGAGTCAAATTTATAGCCTAGTCCTTGCATACAGTCTACAAACTGAACTTAGAGTTACCTATCAATATCAGCATAAATTTGGTCTGCCACCTGTTGAGCTATGCACAGCACTGATGAGCACACTCATATCTGAACAGCTTTTCGTGAAGCAGATGCTAAAAAGGCAGCACTGAGAAAGCCTCACTATAGAAGGAAATATACATGAAAATGCATTCAATGACAGATTCTGAAATAGACAGGAGTTGTAAATGAAAAGTGGAGAGTGCTTTGGAAAAAAATTGTGAAAAAGAAAGGCTATGTGCAATACTGTGGCATCAGAAATAGTTATGCTAAAGCTTGTAAAGAAAAACAGAGAAATAAACTTTATCTAAGTCACCATCAGTAATTCGGAAGATCAGATGTGGCTCACTTGAGTTATAGAATCATAGAATGGTTTGGATTGAAAGGGGCATTTAAGACCATCGTGTTCCAAACCCCTGCTAGAGAGAGGCAGAGATACCTCTCTCTAGACTAGGTTGCTCAAAGCTCCATCCAGCCTGGCCTTGAATGCCTCCAGGAAGTGAGCATTCCACAGCCTTTCTGGGCAACCTGTTCCAGTGTCTCTCCACCCTCATAGCAGAGAATTTCTTCTTAGTATCTAGCCTTTATCTACCCTCTTGGAGTTTAAAACCGTTTCCCCTTGTCCTGACACTACCTGCACTTGTAAAAAGTCCCTCTTCAGCTTTCCTGCAAGCCCTCTTAAGGTACTGGAGGGTCACTATAAGGGCTCCTTGGAGCCCTCTCTTCTCCTGGCTGAGTTATTAGTAACCCATGGAATAAACATTTAATGAAATGAAGAAAAGGTACACAGACAAGGCAAAAGCTCAGTAACATATAGGAAAGTGAATGCTGAACAGGTAACAAAACATCAGTGATGCTGTTGTCCAGGAAGACATCCTCAGCACTATGCAAAAGAGGAAAGTAAAACAACAATCCAGACATTGGGCTATGAACAATGCTGCTATAATACTGTGAGAACCAAGTACATCACAAGCAAATACTGATGGGGGAAAATCTGCCAGCGGAGTTTTTGGATAGACTGTACAATAGAAGAGTTATGCTTTCAGCTGAATTAAGGGCACGAAGAACCTAGGAACTTTCAACCTGATAAAAAATTGTTCACTAGATACATACATGCATTTACCCACCTTAAAAAAATTGCACCCAACGATCAAAAATACTGAGATAGATGGCACAGCACTTTTGTGTCAGCAAAGTTATTAACGTTTTATTGATATTTTTTGAAGCATGAGGATTAGGTAAGAAAAAAATGATTCTGTTAGTCCAGCTGATGTCTCTCAACATTAAAACCCAGGGGAATGAGTAAGAAGCCATTGAGCTCACATGGGGCGTAGACTGGCTGCTCGGACGTCAAACAAGCTGTGTACTTAAGAAGAGCTGTTGCACTTAGAAACCACAATGTGAATGAGTAATACCATTAGTTCAATTTCATATGTGCAGGAGCCATTGTTGCCAAGGTACTAGTTCCATTTCTTTTTCATAAATCTTTTATTCCCTTTGGTTAAGGTGAGCAGAGTGATGGCTCAGCTCTCCCTTGCCTGTCAGTTCAAGATACCAGTTACGTGCTCCTCTTTCAAATCCTTTAAAATACAAGCAAAAGAAGTGAAGGCAGCACAGCTGTGTGCTTAAGTCATCCTTATGTAATGAAGAAACCATGACTACTGTCACTGACAAATGAACTAAGTTACTTCATTCCTTCTAACCTTAACTGTTGTTCTCTCACTGATTTTCCATTTAGATTATCCAATCTCCACAGTCAGAGATTTTCTTCCAATTTTTGCAGTATTTTGTGTAATCATTTCTAAAGCTATTGTAACAAACTAAAAAATGGTCACAACCATTTACAATACACTGCTCATCTGCTGTTCATTTTAAGATTTAACACCCTCTTCTCATGGAAAAATCTCTCACATTTCTCAGGTGATGTGACATGTTATACTAAGCAGGCAACAGACTACATAATCTATTCCAAGAGCAAGGTAAAGGAGCCCATGACCAGAGTGTGCCCACCATAGTCTTCCACAGTAGCAGTACATCTTTTCAGAAGGGGGAAATTAGCAAGTTAACAGGGTATTGAAATAAAGGTGGATAGTGAGCATGAATTCCTTGGGAGGACTGTTTAGCAAAGCTCTGGTGAGTCTCTTGTAGATTGTTGAAAGAAAAAAATGTTAAGAAGTGAGAGAAAGGTGAGAAAACCATGAGCAGGACAAGCCTAGGAGAGCAGCTTTATCTCTACACAGCCAGGCGGGAAGAGTGTGCTGGGTCCTCTGCTAAGTTAATGCCAATGTTGTTAATGCCAATGTTGTTTTATGTTAATTGCAAACTTTCTATCATTACTTTACGTTGCTTTCCAAAGTAAATATTCCTGTCTTCTTACACAGCTGTTTATTCTTCTTCCCAGTTCACATGGTAAGACAGGACTTCAGAGATCTGGAGCACAATGCAGTTATCCAGGTCCCAGCTGTCCCTAGTTTGTCATGCTTGTGAGGAGGTGAAAGTTCTCAACACCTAGTGGAGTTGTAATTTGAACATAGAAGGAAAATGAATTGTGGTTTCACTAATAGTCTTAATACTATCTCTTCCTAACTTTTGAATAATTGCCTTTGCCACTCATACATTATGTGGCCTATTTTCAGATTGCAATGTTAGTATTTTTATCTCGAAACACATTTAAACTAAGAGGGGAGATTTAGGTGAGATGTCAGGAGAAAATTCTTTGCTCAGGGAGTGGTGAGGCTCCGGCACAGGCTGCCCAGAGAAGCTGTGGATGCCCCATCCCTGGAGACATTCAAGGCCAAGTTGCCAGGTTGGATGGAGGCCTGGGCGGTCAGGTAGGGTGGGTTGCAGCCCTGACCATAGTAGGGGGTTTGAAATTAGGTAATCTTTAAGGTTGCTTTCAGCCTAAGCCATTCTGTGCTTCTGTGATTATTTCAGATTTTCCATTATAACTGGTATCATTGGCTATCTGTTGTTAGAGGTTTTCCATACAAGATTAAAAGAAAATAGAAGAATATTCATCAGCCAGATCCTTGGCTTTTGTCATTCATCTCCATTAACCTCCTATGAACAAACTTATCTATTCCAATTTTATAGATCTATCCTATATTTAATTTCCATGGTATTCGGGACTGAGATGTGAGGATAAGGTTTGGGGTTTTGCACAGCATTATAAACAGAAAAATTGACCAAAAAAAACAGGAAAGAAAAAAAAAATAAAAATGCTTTTAATGCCTCCGTGAACATTTCCTCCTGCAAACAAAAGTGGTTTGTTTTTGTGCCATGCACCAGGAAAATGATGTCCCTTTAATGGATCCCTGGTATATATTAACAGTAAAGACAGCTGCTTAAGTAATTAAAACACTGTATAAACTTGCTTCTGGGGTTTCTTTCCCCTTACACAGCTGGAGAAGTGAGTTTGCTCCTCCCTGCATGCATAGGTAACTTCTTTTCAACACCCTGGGATACTGAAGTCCTTCAACTTCTGTTTCTTTAATCTACAGGAACCACTTGGAGAAACTGCCCATTTGACCAATAAATACCTAAAATTAAATCTTTGTTTTTTGTGATAATATCAAGTCTATGTACAGATAAGATTCTTCCAGCAATCAATCAGATCATATTTATATCATATATAGTCTGATAACTTTCAAAATTTCATAAGCCACTTCATCAAGTGACCCAAGTTTCTTTTATACTTGCTTTCTTATTGTTAATTGCACCTACTCCTGGAGATAGAGGAAGAGAAAGAACCTGTGTTGTTGGATAAGCTGAACACTGGAATGCCATTTGAATGCCACTACTCCTTGTAGATCAGAAATTTCAGTCTGAGCAGTAGCAATCATAACCATTTCAGTAAAATATCTGAGTAGCATCTTTGAAAAACACCTGCAGATACAACTAGGACAATTCTCAGTGCAGCTATACAGTGTGCACTTGTAAATTCTTAGGTGAGGTTGCGTATTCAAGGTTGACGAGTTTCACCTTCTAGTCACAAAGAGGTATTATGACTGAAAACCAAGATCTTAGAAATAGAAATAATTTGATATTAACACTGCTTAGCAGCAATTCCAGCAAAGGAGACAGGGCAAATGACAAATCTGGCCTTGACTCTACCAGCGCACCTAGGAAGTCATCCTAGGTACAGACATCCCCCTCACCTTCCTCACATGAGTAGCAAAAGCACTAATTCTGCCCTCAGAAAACTCCTCCCTTTACCAGCAGTGCCTTGCTCTGTTATACCCGATGGCAAGCAAGAAACTCTTTCCAAATGTTTTGAAGTAATATGAGAAGAACCTGATACTGTGTTTTCCCCCTCAGGCAGAGGTGAGTGCAACTGAGAAAGAAAGCAAGGTCTTGCTCCTTCACTGTGAGGTCTTACTAAGTGGGTAAAATGCACAACATTCACTGTTTCTTTGCAAGTTAGCTTTTCTGTCTTTAACTCTCACTGGGCCACATCGTTGCAAAATAAATATGAAAATGGATATGTGTTCCACCTCTGATCTTACAGTATTTTTATTCCATTTTACTTTGAGTTGATTTTTTTTTAAGTGTACAAAACACAGAATATAGCGCCTGCCCTATATTTATAAGTGGTTTTGTCATCATGTTAGAAAGACATGATGATTCCCATCTTTTCTACTACATTGGGTTTTAATGCCACTTAATACTCTTAATTGTTACCTGTCGAAGAACAGGGATCTAAGTCACTTCTGGAAATTCCTTTCCTTAAAAACCACCATCTCCCATGCTTTTTAAATAAAATATCCTATTCATTAATTAATAATGCACTTTTCATTATTTTTTTTTTCCTTCTGAGTCAGTGTCTAACTAATGCCTGTAAATCTCTGCTTTGAGGCAGTTAGAGTCTGCTTTAGTGGAATAGTTTTTGTAATTAACTTTCAGAAATTAAACAGAAGAGGATCCACATCTCAGTTATGCATAAGACAGCAAGTTTGGCAGAAGAAAAGCTCTGCTGCCTCTGAGGATCACGTGTAGCCCATTGCATATGCACAGGTATGTGCACAGTAGTTGCTGAAAGCCTAGTTTGGTGGGTAGCCTGTTTAAATAAGTGAGACATTTGAATATTTATTTAATAATCTAACTGGTCACGTAAATAAGATATAATTTGCTTTCTGTATGTACAGATGAATTTACTTTCATTATGAGTGCTGGCACAAAATAGAACAACATTGTATGGGCAGGAAGTCCAGTCTTTTCTTTTCTCCCTATCTGCTGAAGCATGAAGATATAAATCTAGGATGTGTAAACAGCTTACTACTGATTATGAAGATGTAACTTCATTAAACATCCTGGATATTTCGATAGGGAACATGTTCCATTCTGCATCAGGCTAGTATGTTGACATAAGTACCCTAAGCTTGCCATAGTAAGCTACCACTGATTTCAATCCAAAAGTCCAGATAATACTCCATAATTACTCCACATTTTGGGGTTTATTTTATAATAATAAGGATCCAATATATTTAGTTTTAAACATAAATGGAAATAGGGGCTGAAAAAATTGACAATTCAGTTCAGTAAGATCCTAAATGGAGTATGAGATTGTAGTCCCCTATTCTTTTAGGATTCTTTTGAATTTATAATTGTAGGACAGGATTTCCATAAGAATCCACAGGAATTAGGCATCCAGCTATGTTCACTTTTTGCAATTAGGACACCTTCTCAAATTTTTCTTTTTCCTCTGCTTCAACAAAAGTGAAAAAAAAAAAAAAAAAAAACCAGTAAAGACTGCTGAACTCAGTCTGACCAGGCACAGAGAACAATACTACCCCATACTAAGGAAGTACTTTCTGCAATTTCTAGACATCCTAGCATGCATTGATTTTATTCTAGCTGCTTTTTTTCTCCTGTGGGACCACACACAGCCACCCCAATTCTATCTCCCAGATGCCTCTTGCTAAATTGCTCACTGTGCAGCAGCTCTCTCATGAAGAAGATTTTTGTTCCATCAGCTACCTATGTTCTTGCATAAGTAGACTGAAGATGAACTGAGGACAAATGTTACCTATACACCAAGCACTGGGCTGTGCACTAATTTTTTTTTTGCCAAACAGCAGTTTAAAAGAGCTTTAAACTTTTTGTCCATATTTAACCATGTTAAGGTAAGCTCTGTTGACATTGAAAAGACAATGAGAAATCTGCCCAGAGCAACTTATCCTACCTACCTTTAATGTCAAGCTGAAAAAGAGGGGGACACAAAATAGCTGGACTGTTTATTGAAGTATACGTTCATTCACACTTTTGAAATGTTAACACCATAGAACTGCAAAAAGTCAACATTTGGGGGGAAAAAAAGTGTTAAACATTAACTGGTGGGCCTAATAGGCCTGATTTATTGTCTGTTTCCCTAACGCGTAGGGGCTCATTTCCCCATAGATAGGAATGGAATTACACAGGAATGGTAATGAATGTGGTTGCAGGCCTTTATCTGTTGAACTTTTCTCTCCTACAAAGCCGTGGTAAGGCTATCTGACTGTAAAGTTACTGGTGTTTTCTGTGAGAAGGTTAAAAAAAAAAAAATAAAAAAAATCAGACTGCAGCAAATTCAGAAGTAGATGTCAAGGTCTGAACCCATCTCTAACAAAACCAGAATATAGTCCAGGGAAAGCTGACTTAATGAATGTTCCTTAAAAGGGTGCCTAATGCTTATCAGTGTCAGAGGTTTTCATGGCATACACTCGGTATGACACTGTGACAGTGCAGTACCCTTCAAAGGTGTTAGTCTGTTCTTTTTGCGAGATTTGCTGCCCTGAACGGCACAAAGTGACTTCATAGTACTGTGTCCCCCCCATCTGAAATACTACAGATCTCCTCTAATTTCAGAAATCAGCAAACTTTTGGTTTTATGTTTTCTTTTGCCAAGGAGCAGTTGGCATCATTTACAGTATTGAAAAACTTCTAGTTACTTCTGTGCCACATGTGTAACTGTAACTGTAAGACAACATCAAATTTTATTTGTTCTAGGACCTTTTCTTTTGTGGAAGTCTCATTTTATTTGCAGTTTATTTCTTTATTAGGCTGAACTTTAACAAAATATATGTACGTATATGCATATACTCCTCCCAAAATGCAAATACCATTGGCCAGTTGCAGAGGAAAGAAAAGCATCCTCTGTTTACCTATTCATTTGCTAAAATCCCCCAAACCCCACCTTTCTGGATTACCTGAATCCATCTGGGACTGAAGCCAAAGACACCTGCTATATAAGACTGAGGGAGCATAGGTGAACTACTCTTCCTGACCAACCTTACACTGGCACCCTTCTGCCAGACTCCACTCAAAATGGAGTTTGGTAGGAGGATATGGTTACGAGAATGGGCTTTCCTTTTAGCACTTTGCTGCACCCATCAGATAGGTAAGGAGTTAACTCTTTTATTATTGCTTAGACCTAATAATATATTTTAAGCAACTAAACCCATTTTATTGTTTCACTTAGCAAATGGTTGCACTTAAATAGAACTTTGTCTTTGATAGAACTAAGTCTGTTTTTGCATTTTTTTTTTTAACTTGCATTAAATAAAATGTAATTAAAATTAAATTAACTGGATTGATTTGATTTCACATTGCCCCAGGCCACTGAATATAACTTCACTTGATAAGTAGTCTTGAAAACCAAATAAAAAAGAACCATTATTCATGTCTTAAAGTACCAGATGTTTAGTAGTACTTATGCTTTACAAAAGCGTTTCGTTTCCTTTGCATTTTATAGTAAGAATGATTACAAATGTTCTGATCTTTTCATGAAATTTAAAGCACTACTTTTCCAGTTGCTAGATCAGGTAACAGGTCAGTCTTTTCCAGTATTTTGTCACCTACTAGAACTTCATACTAGATTACTCTTGCCAATTCCTTTGCAAAAAAAGACTAGAATTATTCATGTGACAATGATTTTTGGTAATGAATGTATACTGATACTACATTAGATATAATATTTAATATTTACATAAATTGTTGATCTTCACTATGAAAATCACTGGGAGGTTAATCTGTTACATTGCAATCCATCATTTTGTGCATTTTTTTTCCTCTTGCTTGCATTACATTAATTGAGGACAATCTTGGCAGATTGTTAATATTCAGTCATGTTCAATCGGAGTATGCAAATAGAAATTACTTGCATGAACACAAGCTTGCTAACTCAGTCCCGTAGGTGTACAGTAATTACTGTCCTGTCAGCTATCATTTTAAAATCTTCAGATTGCTTTTCAATTTATCTTGTGTATCACTTTCCAAACACTAACAAGTGTAAATACAATTTTAGGTTACTTTATGTTACATGAAATAAACACTAAAATACTGCTAAGTTGATTTAAGCACAAAAGTACAAGTCACCTACAGGTGTAATCTTACGTTTAGAGTTACATAGTGTCAATCAAAATATCCTCAGCCCTTCTTTGTACAAGAAAGTTATTTGTATTGTGCAATGCCAACACAATAAATTGCTTTGAAAAATGAGTAGTGGTTAGACCAAATCCAGCAAAGACTTCTTTCAAATCACACTAGGTGGAAAATATATTCAGATGTTCTCACTGACTACAAAATATTGGCCTTATTCCATGCCATCCTCTCTAACTTCATGTTCAGGGTCCAATTCCAACTTCTATAAGCTGTAATGAGAATTGTGTATATGGGATGGCAGCTGGATAACAGCTTGACGAGGTGCATCCACAAATATCCATAACTCTTTCCAAATAATCAAAGATCAAATTACCATGTATTGGTATTCTTGGAAGCAATAAGCACCTATTTTTATAAGGATCAACAGCATGGCATTATGCAATTGCTAGATAATGCTAGATAAACTAGTGCAGCTAGAATTTCCTTGGAAATAATACTTGCTTAGTAAAAAAAAAACACTGCATTTCCTTGAGAAAAATTAACAGACTAAAATACATGTATATACTGTTTTGTTCTGTTACAAAAGTTCTCACACTTTTAAATAAACGTTCACTATATTTTAAAGAGTATTGGCTCTTAGGTGAAGTCAGGATGATTCTGTGTCCACTGAAGCTCCTGTGAATGTGTTGAATGAAAGCAAATTGTCGCATTATTAAGACTCACAGTGGCATTTGTTATATTTTCTCAACAATTGTAGTGGTATGAATGTATTTATCTAATGATAGTATCTGTGATAGTGAAAAACCAACAGAAAGCAGAAAAAGATTAAAGTTACTTCTTCGTGCGTCACGAATGGTCATGTATAAATGAGAGCAGAACAGAAGCTTAGGGATGAAAGGAAACTCCTGCAGACACTGGAACAACTTCTAGAGATGGTGAAGCTTCCCAGAACACCCTTCCAAAATTAGGAGTGTCTTGGGTTTCTCTCTGGGAGTTTGAATCCCTTCAGCTCTGATATTGAGTACTCAGTTTGCTTACATGGTGTGCATTTCCAGTAAAAAATCCTTCCTTGTTTGGTGTGGTGGTTCTGTGTTCTCTAGTTCTGAGTTCCTGGATCTATCTGTCTGTTATATTATGAGAAAGGGAACTTAGAACTAAATTGCACAGGCAGCACTTCAACTGGCAAGTACTTTAGACACCAGAAGTGCTCATTCAGACATGAGTCATTTCATCACCTAAATCCTCTGAGGATTTAGACTTGACATGTTGTAGGTTGGTATTAGTCAACGTTTTCCAGGCAGGGTTATTTCATTCTGGATGGATTCAGTCTTTCATAAAATAAAGTCGTAGCCATTTTTCTTAAATGGGAAGTGCCTGACATGTTTACTTATGAAAAACAGGAGCTTAGAGCACCAAACTTGGAGCACAGGATCAGGTGTTTTTCTAAGCACGATAGTTGGGCCATGTGTAGAAAGCAATTCAAAACTTACGGAGACAGAATAAAGAGAAGGAGAATTCAGCTGGAAGACAATTGAGTAGTTGAGCTACTAACTATTTAACTAGAGGTACAAAAATAATCATTGAAGCAGAACACAGGAATAGGACAGTTTTGATTTTTAAGTTTTTAATTTCCTCCTTAGTCTGAGTAGATGTAACATAAACCAGCTATGCTTTTGTACTAGGCTAATTTAGTGTAGCTTAACTCTTTGTATTAGTTGTTGTGTCTGAAGAGCTCTGATATGCAGAGCTGCAAGTTTCTGCCTATGCTAACACAATTTGGAGTTTCATAAAAAAAATCAAAACTACAAGGTAGAAAATGGAAATCCTCACAGCTAAAAGCAATTTGTTATGACTGAATTATGAAGTGTAATGTGGACTTTTAACCTGATTCACTTCCTGTATAAATCAACACCAAACTTAACACTGTCATATTAGCACACCGGTCTTTTCTTTCCAGGTCAGTTTTAGCTGCAAGTCTTTGAATTGTTGTACTAGATTTGGTTTTCTTAATTTTTTTTTTTTTCCTTCTTTTACAGTTTCATCGGAAGTAAAAATCATCCAGCAAACATCAACAAATCCAGTAATAACACGTAAGTTAAGTAAATGAAATGTGTTCAATAAGTATTCAGTTTTAGAAAACGTATATGAAGGAATTTAGCACAAACAGGGAAATGCACTGGCAAAAGAAGTCACAAAGTCATAAGAGGAGAAAGAGGCCAGTTAAGAAACATAGCATATTGTTGAACTGTTATCTTGTATGAAATGTGAACAACTAAATAATCTACTTGAACTTAACTACAACCATTTACAGGTATATACGTGATGAACAGCAGACAGATGATGAAGGATGAATACATGGTGACTTGTTATAATGGATAGATGGGTGGAAATAACAAAGGGAGGTGGTCAAGGGAAAACTATGACAGAGTGAAGCCTTAGATAATTTGATTCACCATGTTAAGGCTAGGATTTTAAGCATTTTTTACAGCTAGTTTTAAATTTCCAGCTTCCAACCCTGCTCACAATGGCCGTGTATGCAGCACATGGGGCAACTTCCACTTCAAGACTTTTGATGGAGACATCTACCACTACCCTGGGCTCTGCAATTACGTTTTTGCATCCCATTGCAACACTCCCTATGAAGAATTCAACATCCAGATTAGGCGTACGCTGGTGGAAAGTGTTCCTATAATCTACCGCATTACCATAAAACTTGAAGGTGTAGCTGTTGAGCTAACAAAGGATACTGTCCTTATCAACAGCAACAGGTGAGTCTATTCATACCATTTGTTTGGTAAATACAGATGTTTTGGTTTTTTTTCCAAGTTGGCCAAGTACTTTTTGTATACTGGGGAAAGAAGATCAGCATTCTTCAATAAATCTGATAATTTTACCCATAGAAATAATGAATAAGTTGCTATTAATTCAAGTCACGATAAATCAATTGTTCGTTTAAAGATTACCTCAAAAACAAAATTTCTATGAAAAATCCTGAGGTTGGATTCAAATTTAAATCCACATTTGATGGTACTGGACCATTTTATTTTTTAATTACTTTTCTTTCCACACAACTGCATTATATCCTTGTAAGACACTGGAATGCACAAGCCTTTTTTTTTTTTTCCTCCTTATCAAACATCCAGATCAGAAAATATTCAGTATTAATTCTACCTTTCTGTAGAGTTCAACTGCCATACAGTCAAGCTGGAATTACTATAGAGAGAAGCAGCATTTATGTGAAAGTTGTCAGCAAAGCGGATATTGTATTTATGTGGAATCAGCGTGACAGTATCTTGGTAAGAACAGCTCTTGGACCTGTCTGCACCTTCAGATCAGCCAAAAAGCTAATCTTTGATTAGGTTAATGCTTGTTTAGTAGTTACTGTTGCCTTTCCATTGCATACTGTTGATCAGCTTTTCCTTAAGAAAGGTAGGTTTGCATTCAGGTAGTCTCAAAGAAAATTACATGGATTTACTCCTCTTTGATAGCAGGCTTCTGCTTAAAGTAGGTTGAAAAACCACTTTCACTAACATTAATATATTACCATCTGTATAATCAATGAATATAAAGATGTTATAATTATGAACTAAACCAGAGAGTTTGGATAAGCAAGTTACAATAACAAAAAGAGAATACATAGAATGCTTACCCACATCCTGGGCTCACTGCAAAACTCCAGAGGAGGAATTTCTAGAAAAGAACCATTTCCACTGGTAGCCAGCTCTTAAATGGGTCTAGGAGAAGTGGAGCCAGGCTCCACCCCTTCCAGCAGCACAGGTGAATTGCCTTCACCTGTGCTCTGTGGCTGACTCATTGCTTGCCTCAGGTCATCAATCAGAGGTTCAGGCCATGATTCAGCAGTTCCCATACACCATCACTGTCTAACTTACCTCTTCTAATGCAATTTTTGGGCAGAATTTTTCTCTCTTAGGACATCATTTTTGCTGTGAATTTGATTTTCTTTCTGAACAATGGAAAGAAAAAGGCTGGGTGCTCTACAGATATTGCAGTGAAAATTTATGTCTACACCAATGGTTTGGAGTTTTTGTTGTAAATCAAATCTAAGACAACTCTTCATTCTATCCCTCAAGCTTAAATTCTAAATAAGCTTAAAATTCAAGCTTAAAATTCTAAATAAAATTACATAGTTCTGATGAAAAATAGGGTCAGCAGGTACAAGTGTTTTTGATGATCCTGAAAATATTTTACAATGTGTATACTAACTTTTATCAACATATTGCCTATCATTTTAGTTAGAACTGCATGAGAAATATGCCAATCAGACCTGTGGTCTCTGTGGGGACTTCAGTGGCATTCCAGTTTACAATGAGTTCTATTCAAACAGTAAGTTTTTTAAATATCAGAAATTGGTTTCTGGAGTTGTCAGCATGTATTCTACTATCTTTCAGCACTAACATCACCATCATTCCACTTTCCTATCCTTTTGAAGAGTATACTCAGAAGCTATGATTCAATCTATGTTGAAAAACATATTGTGTATTTAATACCTAAAGTTGTTAGCCAGTTTCTCACTGACAACGTAAATATTGAAATACATCCAGTAAAACAAAATGTAGTTGTAATATCTAGTCAATACATTTGTTTTTTCAGTTCTGTCATAAAAATAATTCTAATAGTAACATATCAATTCTGATTTGAAAAGCTTGGGAAATAGATCTTTTGTCTATATTAATGAGTCCATTAAACATGCTGTCAGAATTTTGAATTTTTAATCCTGTTCCACAAAATATATCCACATTTGCCTTTTTATATGCATAGTCTATATATAATCCTCTCTTATTTTATCCATTCTCAATTTGAGTGTTTTCCTAAACCTTGTTTCTCAGCAGTCTCCATTGTACAAATCCCTATTTTAATTATTTTCTTTCTTCCCTACGTGGACTCATTATCTTCTGAAAACAGTCTGTTTTTCAAATCTTAGTTTGCGCCTAAATGTAGTAGGCTGAAAATTTTTTTCTAATGTTCTTCTTTCTCCAGATAGTGATGTCAGTGTTTATTTTGGAAGGCATGATGATAAAATGAAAAAATTCAAGGGAACTATCTGCCTTAGCTGATCTTGAAAAGAATTCTTGACAAGAGGAAAAGATATTAGGAAGTTGTGTTGACCAAAAAAATCCCACACAACCCTCATTATTAAATTTCTTTTGCACAGATATCAGAATGACAGCCTTACAGTTTGGGAATATGCAGAAGTTGGATGGGCCGACAGAGTACTGTGAAGACCCAACTCCTTCCTCACTAGATAATTGCACATATGACTTTGTAAGTATCTTTCTGATTATTCTTTCATTTTTCTTTCACATTTATTTGTATTGTTCTACAGCTTCAGAGGGATCAACAGGAAAAGACCTAGGGCAATAGTAAGTAAAGAGGGATATGAAATTCTATTAAAGAATAATCTAGCAAAGAAGCAATGCTAAAAATTTGCTGCTTTCTATTTTCTGAAAGTTTTCTTGTCTTTTTTTTCTCCCCAGGATGACATATGTCAGAAAACATTGACCAGTTTTGCATTTGCAGACTGTAATGGCCTAGTTAATGTTAGTGAGTATATTATGGCTTGCCGAGAAGACTTGTGCCGCTCCGAAGAGTTAAAAAATGCCTCATGTATCTGTGATACTATTGCTGAGTACTCCCGGCAGTGTGCTCATGCTGGTGGGGAACCTTTGAACTGGAGAACCTCAAAACTGTGCCGTAAGTATTAGTGGAGATGCCTTTATTTTGTGCTGGGTAAATAAAAAGAAATGAGTTCTCAAGTAATGCTGAGTATGCATTGGAAATTACAGGCGTGGTGAGGGTTCTGATGTATAAGCTCCAGCAACAAGACTAAGGAGAAAGAACTAAGTGTTTTAATGCAGAGTGGCTTAAACACTATCAGTTAAATGGATACACTTACTCAAGAGCTGAAGGGTCAAATAATGAATTGGGATAATAAAGGAAACAAATACAAGGAGAAAGAAGGAGAGTGATTTGGTTACTTATATTTCTGTTTCTCCCCTTTTTTTTTATGGTGGCTACCATATTTTTTACCCTTGTTGATTAATTGATTGAGTCTTCACTGGTCTTAGGCTAGTGTAGCATTTAATCTCTAGCTTGGTTTTGAGTAGTTTGTACCACTGTAATCTTCAGAAGTTTTCACTGAATTAAACACCTGCACGTTATTAGTGTAGCTGTTGATACTGTCACCAACATTTGTTTGAAATTAAAATCCACTGGGATACTATTTGCTGTTCCAAGGGATATCTGAAAAATCTGAATACACTGAAGCTTTAGGAACTTGATTCTTACGTTTCCCTAGCTATGCGGATGTCCTTGAAAAGGCTACCTTTAACAGAAACCTTGCTAGCTTTGCAGAACCATTTTCTTGATGTGCCTAGAACTCCAGTCATTTTGGCATCAGTTAAGTCTTTCTTCACACTGTCATGAAAAGCAAATCTCATCTGTAGAACATAGATCTGAATGAGTAAAGTTAAAGATTTTGACAAGTGGGGATAGATCTGTGGTTTAGTGTGGTTTTAAATCTAGTTGAAAAAATGTAAATGAACATACTTATTTCCATATACAGTGAACTAGAAATACTTCAGACTGAAAAAAAAAACCTCTCCTTTTATTAACCTTTCAGCCAAGACATGTCCTTACAACATGCAGTATTCGGAGTGCAGCTCCCCCTGCACTGACACATGCACTAATCCTGAACGATCTCAGTTTTGTGAAGAGCACTGTATGGATGGTTGTTTCTGCCCCCAAGGCAAGTTCTTATATACTCACATTTCTGATCTCAAAATAAACAAGACAGATTCCATGAGGCTTAAAGCTCTTATATTTGCATTTTTCACAGCTGCAAGTGATAAGTATTTATCGTTTATCAACTGAGGAAAGACATTGGAATTAATTGCCAGCGCACACGCAATAGTTAGAAAGCAGGAAAGCAGAAAAGCAAACAGATCAAAGCTAGTCTTTCAGCAAGCCACCTGTACTAAAATAACTCCCTTTCAAAGCAGGTGGAATTTAAGAATAGAAAGGTTGAAAGTCTGTAAATTGGCATAGTCCTACTGTCCTCAATGCATCTATGACAGTTCACAGCAGCTGCAAATCTGTCTTTGAAGCAACATTTAGTAATGAACAAAAATGATTTTTTTCCCATGTATGGAAAGTACCTCTTTAATTAATTAAATTCTGCTGTTGTTGTTTTTAACTTAAGGAACCGTTTTTGATGACATAAACAATTCTGGCTGCATCTCCCGTCAGCAATGCTCCTGTATTTACAATGGCAACACTTATGCTCCAGGAACTTCTTTCTCAGAGCAGTGCTATTCCTGGTAACTCTTGCTATTTTCTTAACTCTTTATTTCCTCTAATATATTTAGTGGGTTTAATGATTTATTGTTTGCAATTACATCATCGTAATTGATCTGTGTATTTAACTAGCCGCTACAGTTCCAAAATAACCTCAGCGAACATTCTTTCTTTTATTTAGCAACAGCCTTAACTGTCTTTGCACTTGAGCTCAAGGTGATCAAAGTAAGGATTTACAGTGTTTAGATTTCTCACCAGTGAATTCAAGTGCTTCCTCTTTGTTTATTTTGTTCAAACATTTGGACTTCTCTAAAGGGAATGAAGTTGCAGTAATTTACGTATTTGCAAATATTTATTTTCTCTGAAGAAAATAAGAGAAGCTACACAACCATAGTTTCACAGTTATTAATCCTGTACCTGTACAGTACCACATTACCTTAGAAAACAGACATACTCTATCTACTCACTAGGAGTAGATGTGGAGTCACATTTCTCTTAGTTTCTTATAAATTCATACAAGAAAACAGAAGATATTTTAATTTGGCATTACGTTTTATGTAAGCTGTAGAAGACAAGCAATTACTCATCCAGCACCTGTTGCTATTGAGTTAACCTGTCCAAAAAAAGAATAGAAACAAATGAACAAAGTGAATGCATATCACAGTCACTCCCTTTAATGCTTTACTTCGTATGTTCACAATATTTGAGAAAGTCTTAAACCTGGATTTACCGTGTATTTGAACTATAGATTGAAAGGGAAAAGCAGTTCTAAACCTAATGTCATTGTAATTTCTGTAAGTCTAGACTGCTATTGCTGATTTCAGCTAAGTTTGTCTTGCCTCTTCCAGTACATGCAGTGGAAGCAAATGGAATTGTGAAGATATGTCATGTCCAGGAACATGTTCCGTAGAGGGAGGCTCGCACGTTTCGACATATGATAAAAAGCATTATGATGTCTATGGAGACTGCACTTACGTCCTTTCTAAGGTGAGACTATTACTTGGTCATAAAGCCTTATGTGCTTGTGGAAAGGATAGGTAATCTCAATCAACATCTTCAAAACTTAAGTCTTCTGACGTATGTATATTGAGTTGCTTCAGTTAATCAGACACTTACTGGAATGTATTCTGCCATTCAAATGATTTAGTTATCAGCTAAATATTAGGATGTCATGCAACAGTAAATTGTGGTTTCCAGGGAACTTCCAGTTCTGTCGTACAATAAATGCTGAAGACTATTCTCTTTTTAAGGTATTGCTTAATATACATTCTTCTGCATAATTGTTCCAGCTGTTTTACTGGATTAAATAACTTTGCCCTGTTAACTGTATCTAATAAGTATTTCTTTCTTGGAAGCAGAAATAAAGAAAAATCAGATCAAGTCAACTGATACATTCCATTTAGGTTTTGAACCATTATAAAAATGAGTTAAGAGAAATAAAGAAGTAAAAAATTTATTATAATCAGAACATTTTGTTACGGTAATGTGTAAGTGAAATGGTTTGACCTTTTTGATCTGATTCTTCTATGCTTTCTTTTTTCCCATTTGCACAATTCAGTCTAAAAAAAAAAAAAGAAAATTACTCATTTTTACTATTTCCCTGACAAGAGAGACTTTGACAGGGACAGCTTTTGTAATTAGCCTTTCATTGAATAACTGTTGGGATTTTTATTTATTTTCAGCACTGTGAAGATGAAATATTCACCATCCTGGTAGAACTACGCAAATGTGGCATGACAAGCACTGAAACATGCTTACGGACAGTGACCCTCAGCTTGAATAAAGGACAAACGGTAAGAATGCAAAATAAGCATGAGAAAAAAACTATTAATGACGTGGGGACCAAAGCATCTAGGCCATTATTGGGTGGGGACCTGCACATTTATTTATTTCCACACATGGGATAAGTACATTAGATTTTTATCATGTGAAAATAAACTAGTTTTGTTGTGAAAACGAAATAGTAGATTTGGCTTTATGGAAGTTCATTAAGAAAAAGCTGAAAAAGCTCTTTTTCTGCCAATTAGATGAAAACACATAAACTTGTAATTTAGAAGCTACAAGTACAACAGCAATGGGTGTAATTCATCATAAAGTTTTATTCATAGAAACCAAGATGATAAAATTCACTAATCAGTTGAGAAAGACTCTTCAAAAACCTTTTTTTCCTTGGCCAGGAAAATTAGTGTAAGTGCACAAAGTGGAAAGAGTGAGATGATGTCACAAAAATGCCCCTTTTAATTAATAGGTCTTTAAGTAATATCACCGGAGCCATCACTATTATTACTCTTTTACCTGTTGTTCCTCTTCCTAAACAGCTCGTTGAGGTCAAAAGTGATGGTGGTGTGTTTGTGAACTCAATCTACACCCAGCTGCCAATCTCAGCAGGTATTTTTTCTCTACCATTCACCTCTGATGTTGTGGGCAATGTCATAAAATAGGAGGCATTACTTTTAAAGCAGCCTTCATATCATGATATACTCTGTCTCTCATTTAACCTCCTCTAGAAAGCAATCTTCTGTTTTTTCTTTTTTAGCCAATGTCACCATCTTTAGACCTTCATCATTCTTCATCATCGTGCACACAAATATTGGTATCCAGGTTGAAATCCAGATCACACCCATCATGCAAATGTTTGTGCGATTGGACCCTGTGTTCAAAGACCAAACCTGTGGTAAGTGAATGAAACTGAAGAACATCTTGCTAAATGTCTTTTGTTGAGTACAAACAGTATAAACTTTTCACTGGTTTTCAACAGGTCTTTGTGGAAATTTCAATAATGTCCAAACTGATGACTTTAAGGCCATAAGTGGAGTAGTTGAAGGAACAGCAGCAGCATTTGCTAATACATGGAAAACTCAGGCTTCTTGCCCTGATATCCAGCACATCTTTGAGAACCCCTGTGCACTCAGCATTGATAATGGTAAATGCTTCATAAAATTATTTTGTTAAGAAAAAGATTTTTAAAAATTTTCTTATCACTAAGAAAAGCACAACTGTTAAAAAGCAAATATAAGAGAATGAAGAATTATGTATTTGGTGAAAACATACATCTGCAATCAGAATATTCACAATGAGAACATGAGGGCTATATAAAGAAGTAAAGGAAGAGTCCTGGAGGCATAACTGAAAGAAACTGTGTGATCACTGAAAACAGAATGTCTAAGCTCACAGCTTGATATCAGAAGAGTGGATCACATGAGCATCTTTGGAAATTCTTTATTTGTGATCTTTGGTAACTCTTATTTCATTGTACCTTTGGTTTTAATAACCTTAGAGCACAAATTGAGTGAAAACAGACAGGAGGGGAGAGATTAGATGTAATTTCAAAACTAGTTTCGCATTTTAGGAAAGTGGGTAATGGGACTAATGAATTAAAAAAGTAATGTGCATATTTGCACTGTTTGTTCTTTCAACAGAAAAATATGCTAAGCATTGGTGTGGGCTACTAACTGACAGAGAAGGACCTTTTGCTGATTGTCATTATCTACTGAGTCCCTCTACTTACTACATGGTATGTTGGTAGACTGGTTTCTCTTCAGAAACAATAGAAATAGGATCATGTACAACTAGCTACCAGGAAAAAACTGTCCCAGACATATCTCTAGTCTTTTGCAATACCTGCATTTTCATTTCTATACTGCACTTCTTTCTTTCAACATATTGCTGTTTTTGCTGTGGCATCATCTTATTTCAGTTGTCAGTCTTGGTTTTGTCATTCCAAATGCAAAGGCAGCTATTTTTTCTTGGATGGATATACTTATATGGGTAGGAGGTTAGCACAAAGGCATGTTAAATGGTTATTTGAAAATTACAGTTAACTGCCACCTCACCAACCCCACTTTATTATTAACTACTTGGCACAGAAAGCCCATTGGCTAATTATCATCATTCCACTATCAGTGTGCTGGCTAATTATCATCATTCCACTATCAGTGTGCTGTCAGTCTTCCTTCTCATTACAAATGACCCAGATGTTGATAGTCTTAGAAGTGTTGAGATTATATTTTTTCACATTCCTAGAACTGCATGTTTGACACGTGCAACTGTCAAAACAGTGAGGGCTGTCTGTGCGCATCCCTTTCTTCCTATGTGAGAGCTTGTGCTGCAAGAGGAATCCAAATAAATGGGTGGAGGACTAATGTCTGTTGTGAGTACATTTCTCTATTTCCTTTCCTGTGCGCTCATCAATAAAAAGTGTTGGTGAAAAAAAAAAAAATATATTGATTTCTAGACAAATATGGTAAGTATCAAGGAAGGGATTTTGTTAAATGCACTCCTAGATGTAATTCCCTGCTGTTCCTTTAGATTCAATCCATTAAAAGCAAGAATAAATATAAACAGATGGGAGAGAGCTTGCTGTTACAGACACGCCTCCACCTGTTTCTGCACGACTTTGAATTCAACTATAGTTTTCTATATCACAGTGTCATAGAGATAAATATGATACATTAGAATAATAATATTAGTAATACTAACCAGAAAACTAGGAAAATGAAATAGCAGCACCGAATGGAAGTTTCTTTCCAAACTCTCATTTGAAGAAAATACATTTCTTATAGCATATATGACTTGATTTAATCTACACATACAGTGGCTTTCACTTCTAATTCTGGAAAAATTCAGAAAAAACATTGATGTGAAAGATAGAGCATAGGCAGAGGTGTATATTATTGTTCACCTGTTACTGCTACTACGTACCATTTCTTTCTTCTCAACAAAAATTACCATCTGGAATTAACAAACTCATTCTTCCTTTTTACTCTCTCAAGCAAAGTACACCACCTCATGTCCCAAATCCCTAAGTTACAGCTATAACATCGATTCATGCCAACCCACGTGTCGCTCTCTAAGTGAGCCTGATATCACATGCAAAATTAAGTTTGTCCCAGTTGATGGCTGCACCTGCATAAATGGAACCTACATGGACGAAAGTGGCAAATGTGTGCCTGCTGATGAATGCCCCTGTTACTACCGAGGATCTCCCATACCACTTGGAGAAGTTGTCCGTGAAAATGGGCTTGTATGGTAAGGGAAGCTTATAAAAAACGTTCAAGCAATAGTATGTGCATTTTATTACCTAAATAAGCTTCATTTAAATTGTTCTCACCTTGTCCTGTGTGAATTTCAATATAGTAATATCATAAACATTTTTAAAAAACTTTTAAGAATAATATATACATCCAGATTGATAGAGCAATTGTATATAGGAGTATTTTCTATTTAATTTTATGAGTTTTCAAGCACAAAACACACGACAGAAAAAGCAAAGAGAAATCTTAAGAGAAAGTAAGTTACAAGCAGAAATATATCCATTTCAAACTCTAGTTTTTCCTATTATGAAAGCGTAATTGGTAGTGGTGTTGAGAGAAACACTTCCCTGGGTCTGTAAAATAGTATTCAGGAATTCAATTAATTCCTTATAAAGTACTGAAATTTGACAGAGGTAGCTCTCAGTCTCAATATATGGTTAAAAGTTAATGTTTTTCCCTCTCTTACAGCACTTGCATCCAGGGAAAACTGAATTGCATTGGAGAACCCGATCAAATTCCAGGTTAAAAAAAAGTCTTCCACTTGCACTTGTCTTTTTCTCTGTGCCAGGTTCTGGACAGAAATATTTGGTAGAATTGATATTTCTTAATGGATTTTTAAATAATAGAAGTATTTCTATACTATAAAAGGCAGAAGTAACCCTAGGTTCATGAGAAGATCTGTTCTAAAGGATTTTTTTCTGATATACTGTGGAAGGTTCTGGGAATTCAGTGCTCTGAAGTGAATCTACAATTGGATTCCTATTTAGCAGACTGAGTAGGGACAGCAGTCCTTACTAACTGAAATGTACAAATTCCAAACAATTTCTAGATGGCTTTTATTTCTACAGCTGTGTGATAAACCCCCAGCCATTTCTTACTTCTCTCACTTCTTTCCTTCCTCTAGTTTGTGAATCTCCCATGTTCTACTTAGACTGTAGAAACAACACAGCAGGAACAACTGGATCAGAGTGTCAAAAAAGCTGTCATACTCTGGATATGCAGTGTGTAAGTATGTCATGGCTAGATGAAATGGTACTTTCAAGTTTTGTCTGTCATCTTTGTGCTACAGTCATCATTGATCTAACTCTCCTTGTCTGAATCTACATCACAGATACTTTGTATACTAAAATCCCCAAAACACGTTATGAAGTGTTAACGATAGGATCATGAGAATAAAATTTAACAAAGTAACATTCCACTTTTATAAGTATCAAAGTTTCTTCAGCTACTTCTCAAATCATCCTCATTAGAGCTAGCATTTTGTAACTGTTTCATCTGACTAAATTGAAAAAGGTGATGGCTTTCTGACTTTCAGCACAGGATTTGTGTGAAAATTCATGACACAAAAATGGATCAAGTATAAGAACAGAAACATGTGTGTATATAATATGAAGTATTTCTTTTTATGTCTTACACAGTGTTGTAACAGTTCAAGTCTTTCGAAGTAAGAGTAATTAGTAGTGAAAATATTTAGAGCTTTGCCGCATATTTTACTTCCTTAAGAGAAAATTACTTGCTGCAGGCTGGCTAGGAGCAATCATTTCTTTCCAATGATAGTGCACATCTAATTATATCTTTGTCTAGGTGCACGATAGCCATGCGTAATTTCATGAATAGGTACCATAAGAGATGCATCTGTTTTCAGTGCAACTCACTCAAACTAAATTTACTTATTTTCTTTTTAAAGTCCATTCATTCAATCACAAGTCATCCATCACAAAGCATAGGGCTTCTTCAGCTAACACAGAGCAAGTCTTAAGATCCGGTATAGTTCAAATTTCACAGACTGGAACAAATGCATTTAGGATCAGAATGCATCTAATGTTTAGCAGCTTTATATGCTAATAGCTTCGTCTTTGTTCTAGAGACCTATAAATACATCAGTCTTCTCTTATTTAAGTTGGGCAGAAATAGAACATATAAAGACATTTTAAGTTGATCTAATCTTTGTTTTTCTAGTGTGATTGTTTTATTCTGAAATTGTATCTTCCTCTTGACCTTTCCAGTATAGCACACAGTGTGTATCTGGCTGTGTGTGCCCATCTGGACTTGTGTTAGATGGGAAGGGTGGTTGTATTCCTGAAGAGGAATGTCCATGTATTCACAATGGAGCCATGTATCAACCCGGGGAAAAGATCAATGCTGACTGTAATACCTGGTAAGTATTTTCTGGAAGGTTGCATGCCTGGTTCCATCATTTGCCTTAAGATCTTAAGGTGTACAGTAGTGAGGAGAGATTTAGACTGTGCATTACATCAATTGATGGGTCTTTTAAGTTTTGACTCAGAAAGATGAGCAACTTTTGTTGCAGGTAGACAGCTGAGGCACAAACTGGGAGAAAACCTTTGGGAGGATGGTGTCCATTACATTTTACCCTTTTTTGCAGTTCATGCTTTTGGAATAGAAGAACAGAACTTCGCTTTACTACTTCACATGGGAAATGTAAAAGACTGTTTTAACTTCAGAATCAATATAACATTTACCAAGAATGAGATGCCAAACAAATGCTGAGTTTTTGGGAAATGTCTGCATAAGACAGTGAGTTACTTTATTACTAAAACATTTAATTCTCTTTCCTAGTGTGTGCAAGAATAGGATGTGGGAATGCACCAAAAAGCAATGCCTGGGCACGTGTGCTGTTTACGGAGATGGACATTATACCACCTTTGATGACCAGACATTCAGCTTCAGTGGAAACTGCGAATACACGTTAGTCCGGGTACTGTTACTTAACAAAACTACATTGTAATATAATCTTGATCTTATCTGAAACAATAACATGCTTTTAATTTTACTACTCAGAACCACTGCGGGAAGAGTGACACAGTGAATGGGACCTTCCAGGTTATCACTGAAAATATTCCCTGCGGCAGCACTGGGACAACTTGCTCAAAATCTATCAAAGTTTTCTTAGAGGTATGTAGGTATTACATTACAGACCAGGGGGTTTTTGTTCAGTATCTGTGTAAAGCTTGGGAGAAATCAGGATATCTGTTGCCGCAAGGAAGTTTAGAGAAAATATTTTAAAAAGCAGATCAACTTGTAAATTAAGCTTAAGCCAGAATCAGGTGAAGTATCTGGTGCAGCTTCCCTGCTATCCGCCTATTCCAGCCTCACAAAGCTGTCTTATACTTACCCTTGGACAAACTACAGCTCTAGAGGAAAACTGCCCATAGCAAAATTTTGGCTGATCACATCAGAAGATTTTCTTACTCTGTGCACTGTAGTTCCTCCATGACTACCATGACATCATTTTTTCATCAACAATCTGCTCCATTTAAAATACAGTTTTACCACAATTCCATGAACCTGAGATTTGAACCACATTACATTTGGATGATGTATTTTTCATTAAACAAACTGGTTTTAGTACTCTTAAAAGTGGAGAAAAAAGTGTTCAGTAGCACAGCTGTAGCTATTAGGTTCATTTCTAATCACCTTTTCCTCCGTTTTCAGCACTATGAACTGATACTCAATGAGGAGCGTGTCAGTGTGATACAGAGAGGACAAGGTGGTGAAGTACCATTCACAGTCCGTTACATAGGTATGTACACAGTGATTGATACCACCAGCGGACTGATCCTCATGTGGGACAAGAAAACCAGCATCTTCATCAAGCTGAGCGCTGAATTTAAGGTGCGGAACTAGTAGTCTAGATCTAGACTGGGTGTTAATTTTTTATCTGACTAAAACAATATCCCAAACAGGTGATTTCTCTAGCATTCCTGGAGGACGTCGTATGTCATTTTCTATTCCTCTGGTACCTTAGGAAGACACGTAAAAATGCAGCTACTCTTCGGAGTGCTCAAGGCAGTGTTCAGTTTCTATCTGGCTGACAGAACTTGAGTTGGTAAACTGCTGCTATGGACTGTACTTGTTAAAATTACTTTGTGAATCTTGGTAAAGCTTATCAGACTTTACTAAGATTACATAGCTACATGTGTAGAAATCAATTCAGTAGTCCTGATTTTGAAAAATCATCTATTGTTTCCAGTACACATTCACACATAAATCCAAATTATTGTACTCCAAAAAACAAGGAAGTAAAATACTAAGTAAAATGTTACATATTTTTCAAGTATATATGTGAACAAGGGACAAAGCATGGACAGAGTATAATCCTTGAATCCACAGAGAAAGCTTAGCATCTGTTACAGCCTATCACCATTTCACATATCGAAATTTGGAATGAGATATTTCTGGAAATGCAAGGAAAATGTCATTTATTTTTCTATCTGTCAGCAGTCATCACAGTAGACTTAACGAGTAAGTTACATGGATGTACTGGCAGTACTTATGACAGCTTTTGTATGAACATCCATTGTATAAAACAAAGCATAAATGAAAAGCATTGTAGCATGGTCAACTAGTTGAGTCCTCATTTCCTTTGTTAAATGTTAAGAGGATGTACCTCAAAGTTGATATGTCCTCAAAAATGGATAAAATGATCAAGACAGTTGTACTGTTCAGATTTAAAAAAAGGAAAGTCTGTAGCTGTTTGTAGCCTTGGTGGTCATGTTCTGTTGCTGAGGAAACAGATGGCTGCTTTTCCAGAGTATCTAAACCTAAAATGTATCTTCAGTGGGAATCTTCGGGAAAGTTAGAATAGAATGGCACTCTAAGAGCTGAATTTCATGTATTCTTTCAGTTTCAGATCTTTGTTTTCTCATATCCATCATAATTTTTTTTTCCTTTTGCAGGGTCGGATCTGTGGCCTCTGTGGAAATTATGATGGCAATGGCATCAATGACTTCACTACAAGGAGTCTGTCTGTAGTGGAGAATGTCCTAGAGTTCGGAAACAGCTGGAAAGTATCCTCCACATGTCCTGATGCTCACTTCTTAAAGGACCCATGCTCTACCAACCCTTATCGAAAGTCCTGGTCAGAGAAGCAGTGTAGCATCATCAACAGCAATGTCTTTGCTGCCTGTCACTCACAGGTATCACCAGGGCAGGAGTTGACTCTGTGAAGATTAGGCCTGACTGTTACTGAATCTTCATACACTTTACCATATATGTTTAATTCATTAGACAGCATGTTTCACTTTGAATTGTGTAACTTCAGCCTATATCTTGAACAGTCAAACAGATCTATAGCCCCTACCTGTAAGAAATAGTAGGCTATATAGATCATAGAAAATGATACTAACTTGTTGGGAAAGAACAATAATTTCAGAATTACTACATACTTTCATATGGTGTAACTTGGATAAAACATACCATGTAATGAACACAAATTCAATGAAGTAACATTTTGGGGTAGTAATGAGGCAGCATTAACTGCCAGTACACATCAACAATGCAGGATAATTTTGTGCTGCTCCTATTACCTTAGTTCTTTCCACTACTAGAGATCTTCAGGTTATGGCTGCCTAGTACAGCTTGGGAACATGAAACCAATCTTTCACTGGGACACAAGTCTAGACGTCTAAAACTATGTCAATATGTAATTTGAATTATTATCTGGCATTACGTCTGGTGTCTAACAGTGTATATAAACATAACAAAAGAAATAACTGATACAGGCCTTCCTTCTGAGATCCTAATTTTAAGAAAATCAGTCTAGCAAAGTTGACAAAACTTAGAAGGAAGAATGTATAATGTAATACTTATTTTTTTATGACAGATTGAACCAGCAAGATATTATCAAGCCTGTGTGACAGATGCTTGTGCCTGTGACTCTGGAGGAGACTGTGATTGTTTTTGTACAGCAGTAGCTGCCTATGCTCAAGCATGTAATGAAGTTGGTGTCTGTATAGCCTGGAGAACCCCATCAATTTGTCGTGAGTTTTATTTTCTATACACTTCTTCTGAAAGTGTAGTAAAGTATACAGCAATTCCTTGATGCTATCTTTGAACATATATTCTGTGTACCTCATGTACATGAATTATAATTGCACTGTGTACTTTCCAAAGGGTTTTGATGGTCACACATTTCACCTATTCATTCAGTTTTCAAGGCTGTTTAAGGCAGCATGGTAGGAATCTAACAGACATGGCTCAGAAGAGTTTTGGGTTTTTTTCTGAACGTGTTCAAATTTATGTTTCTCTTTAGCACTGTTCTGTGATTACTATAATCAACAAGGAGAATGTGAATGGCACTATAAGCCTTGTGGAGCCTCCTGTATGAAGACCTGTAGGAACCCAAGTGGAAAATGCCTCCATAACTTGCCAGGTTTAGAAGGTAAAAAGAGCTTGCAAGTTACCCTTAAATGGATAAATTTGTTTATAATCTTTTGAATAGTCTTTAATGGAACCTGTTTTCTCCATCAGCCTTTCTCATCATTTAATTCTCTTCAACATCATTGCATCAGCATGAATGGAGATAAAGCACACATGAAAACATCTGTGGCTAAGTCCTCTGCTAACATTAATGCTCTGCATTACTTCTTACAATTACTGGAAAAAAATAGTAGTAAAAATTATTGCTGTTAAAAACACAACCTGCAAACACATCTTGCACAAACAAAACTTTTCCTGATTTTCTCTGTTCACACTTTTTCAACCTTGTATATGCCCTTTTCCTTGTTTCAGGCTGCTACCCCAACTGCCCACCAGACAAGCCATATTTTCATGAGGATCAGATGAAGTGTGTCAGTCTCTGTGACTGTTATGATAATGAAGATGGAAAGATATATATGCGGGATAAATGTCAATTATGGTAAGGCTTAACACACCAATCTAATTGTGTACAAGAAAAACTGACTAAACCAACAATGGGAAATTAAATGTTCCTGTTTCACAAGACAGTGAGTTTCATGCTGCCTGGCCTTTCCACCCAGTACCAGCTTTCTTACTATTTAGTATTATTAGGATCTATTACACTTTTTGTTCTGTTGAATTTGATCATAATTATGTTGTAAATCCTCAGCACAATGATACAACAAAAACAGTAAGTACTTTGAGACTAAGCTTCCTCTATTTTCCATTGCTATGGCGGGAAAAAATATCATTCCAGAAGTATATATATCTACTAAGGGGTCTACTTCCAAGGATTTATTACATTCTTAGAGCATGCTTGTAGTACTTAAGACTCTCCCTTCTTAACGTGTTTGGTTTTTTTTTTTTGGTATAAAAACAAATGCAAGGAAAATTATACATGGCTCTGCTGAAGACTTGCACTTATAACTTTGCATAATCTTTAATTTCACTTTATGTATAAGCTTGGGTTAAATGTAAAGAAAGGTTTAGGAAAACCATGGCAAAAAAAAAAAAAGAAAAAGAATCAACATAAACTGGGTGCTCAAGGAGTAAACACATATGAATTGATGTTAACAGAATGAAATGGGTAAGGAGGGGATCTTCCATGATGCAGTCAGTTCTGACGATGATCCACACTATAAGAAAGAAAAAATTAAGACCTATTTTTATTCAGGCTGTATGTTGATAGTTCTGCAGTGTGAAAAGGGCCTTAGTAATGTGGAATGAACAATTGTTATTTAGCTGGAATTGAGGCAACATGCCCATCTGAATGCTATTATATAAATCAACTAAGTTGTCATTCACAATTATCTATTTCTATTTCTTGATGCTAGAATCTGGCAGAAAGATGATAGCGGTACAATTAGCTTATAATAAAATAAGTGTATTTTATGCTTTTTATTTTAGCGAGTGCACATCAGAAGGTTTACAGTGCAAGTTTGATGATAAAGGTAAGACAGCCAAGAAGCACTGTGAAAAATTTAGATACAGGATACTATCTTTTCATAGGTGACCAACAATAATCTTATCAATTACAGCATGTAACTGCATATATGAAAACAACATCTATAAATATAATGAACTCATCTACAACACCACAGATGGAAGTGGATGGTGTTTCCATGCAACATGTGATGTCAATGGAACAATAAGCAGAAATATATTTGAATGTGGAATCACAACCACCCCAAGTACCTCATTTACATTTTCTACCAGTCAACCTACAACAGGTATGCATGAATACTTTTCAAAATAACTGAAAAATCTCTAGGAGGGATTGAAAATTGCCTAAAGGGGATGAGCCATTAGCACATACTTTTATTTGAAACTGTTGACTTCTGAAGCAACCAACTCAATTGGCAGCTTTAATTGCTTAAAAATATATATAAAAAATACAGCATTTCTCACAAAGTCAGTCTCCACTACTTTACTGTTTTTTTTTTGTTTGTTTGTTTGTTTTTCCAGTGGAAAAATGATGAAACTTACTTGTCTTTGCTCTTTTCAGAATCTCACTTCCCTACAAATAAAAAACAGCAATTCTAGACCAACACAAAAGACAATTACTGACATTTCAAAAATTACTGACCACAATAGCATAAACAGAAGATAAAATAATTTTGAGGGAATGCTCGAATTATTTTAAACCATTTTTTGGAATCTTTCCAATCTGATCATCTTTAATAACCTGAACATCTACATTTTCCAGCAGTGAACTCATACTGACCATGTAATTGAGAGAAATTGAGAAGTATTTCATCACAATTACAGAATACTACAGCAAGAACTGTACAATCAAATTTAAGTCTTCTATTAAGTGGTTGTAACATTCATGTGACGGAATGGGTATATGCTTCATACACTCATTTCCATAATGCTAACATACTGAACAGAAATCTCATTAAAATAAGAAATATCAATATGTATTCCATAATATATTATATAAATAAAATAAACATTACCTGTTTATATAATAAATTTAGAAATGAATGCCATAATACTAAAAATAATTAGGAAACTCATTATTTTTTTAAAATATTTTAAAACTAGTATATTTATGTAGCTATGCAATAGTAAGTGGATAGTGATAATGAGAATAAAAATGAGAAAAGGAATAAAGAGATGAGATGAAAACCTATATTAAAATTGAAAATCAAGATACTCGAAACAAGTTCATTAAAATACTATATTAACATGCAAATATTACGTAGAGCAATAAATGCATGGAAGTTGAATAACTTTTTTTAATGACATTTTCCTCAGTAGAAGAAAACAAAACTTATATTTCTTTCTTTGAAATACAGAAATGGCAACCACAACACCAGCAAGAAGTGTATGCGTGAAGTATATATGTGAGTGGTCAGAATGGTATGATGGGACGGAGCTTGAAAATGAAGAGGAAACCTTTCAATATATCACAGGACAAGGAAAAAGCACTTGTAATAACACGAGCAGCATTGAATGCAGAGTACGTGAACACTCAGATAAGACAATAAAGTATCATGACCAAAAGATACAATGCAATAAAACCACTGAATTGAAATGCAATAACGAAGACCAAGAAGATAAGAAATGCTTCAATTACCAAATCAGAGTATTATGCTGTAAATATATACCATGTTCAGAAATAACAACTACAACACTAAAACAAACACAACAAACTACATTCACAACTACTGAAACAACAGCAATTCCAATACAGACAAAGAATAAAACAACAATGTCACAAATAGGAACAAAACCACAACAAAAACAAACAACGACAATATCAAAACATACCAGCAGTGCAGCAGCAACTGGAACCACGTCAGTAACGCCACTCACTGAGGTCTACCAGACT
>NW_024884586.1:7927503-8032969 GCF_019232065.1 Centrocercus urophasianus | reverse complement strand
CTCACCACCACAACCTCAGTGCCCAGCTCCCCCACCAGTACTATCACCTCCTTGTCCTCCACTCTAGTAACACAGACTACAGCTCAGTCCCCTACTTCAAGCCGTTCTGGTAGGTCATCATCAAAATCAGAAAGCTATTTTTTTGCAGTTAGTTTATTAGAATATCATTGGTACAATTTTCTACTGTTACTTCTACCATTACATGTGCTTCTTTCAACGGAAAAAAAAATTATCAGCCATTGTGCTTATCCTACATCTTTTAGCAGATTCCATGGTTTCATATTTATTACCATAAAGGTGATATTGGTGACTCTGAGACATTAAAATATATTAATGCTAGAAGTCCTAATATTTGCAAAATCCCAAATGTTACTTGGTACAGAGCAGTAAGATTTCAACAATATCTATTTACTACAGAAAGTGGGTCAAATAGTCGAATGCAACCAAACATTGGTTTGGTTTGCCCAGATTCTGATAGATTCCTATAATACGTAACGATTAGGAGAACCAAATGCTGTGTTAAACTGTTTTGTTCTCAACAGCTGGTACTTCACAGCCAAGACACACTACAGGCACTTCTGCAGTCTCCAGTTCTTCCCCCACCACACCTTCCACAACAGAAGCAAGTGGAACAACTCCATGTTTTTGCCACGTGTTTGGTGGCTTGTTTTCTCCCGGTAAGCTTCTTGCTTGATAGTTATAATCACTTTCATAAGCAGTGTGATCCCTTGATAATGTATTAAAGATAATCAAATAAATCTTAAATAGAATAATCACTTCAACAGAGTAATATGCTTCATGTTTTCACAATATTTTTTGTTTCGGGGTTTTTTTTCTTAGTAATTTCATTGGTCTTTTAACTTTTCTTTCATTTTTTTTCTGCAGGAGAAGTTGTATACAACAGAACAGATAAGGCTGGATGTAATTTTTATGCACTTTGCAGCAAAGAATGTGAAATTGCTCCATTTCAGGGGCCATGTCCTGTAACAACTGCTTTAACTTCGGTGTCCTCAGAGGCTACAACAGAAGCCCCCTCATCCACAGCAACATCCCTCACAGATTTACCAGAAAGAAACTGTACTGATGTCAATCCTCCACGAAAGGTGATTCCCTTCTTTATTTTAATATATTACCATTGCAAAAACATCCCAACTTCTATCATCTGTCCTCATTTCAAATCAACTTGTACGTATTTCAATAACAGAGTTTGTCATGGAAGAATATCCTGATAAAACATATTTCAAACCTTGCACCATCAGGCTTTGAATGCATCTAGAGATAGAGAAGTCCAGTAATATAATAGCAGAAACTTTTAAGAATATTCAAACATCACAAAAATAAGTGGACTAGCTATGAAAATGTTACAATGCCTTTTTTTTTGTTTGTTTGTTTTCTACACAGAAGACAGTTATTTTATTGTTCGCAGCTTGCTTGCTCTTAAGTTTGGAAATCATACGGTACCAAAACTTTTATCTGGAATCCTTACTAAGTGTGAGAGTCTAAGTCAAGTTGGCCACGAATAACTAGAACGAAAGGGCACATCAAAATACATCATTTTTGTATTTTCAGCCTGGAGAGAGATGGACAAAGCAGTGCGAGGAGTGTGTCTGTGATCCACACACTGCTACGGCAGAATGTCAGCTGCTCCCATGCGAAATAGAGGGAGTAGTTTGTGACGTAGGATTCATTGCCTTTCCTGTAATACCAGTAACAGACCCGTGCTGTCCTGAACTTGAATGCCGTAAGTACTAAAAATACCAATGTATGCACCAGGCTACGCTGTGGGAAGTTACCTTTGTGCTTCTGTTAGTATCTAGGCAGATCCTACATCCATCATGGTAACAGCAAAACCTTCTTTAAATTGTTCTCACTTATTGAACGCACATCAATTTCTAGCTAAATATGCAATATGAGTTCAGCTAAAAACATTATTCTTAATATCTGCTTAGAGAACAGGATAGTTCAAGTACTTCAAGTTCATTAACATTCATGTAACTACAGCTAACCAAAGATACGTAAACATAATAGTGAGGCAGCAGAAATCTTCAGAGTTCACTAGAAAAGCAGGTAATATGAAGGAACAAAGTAAATCATAATTAGAAACTGAATTGCTGATGTACAAAAAATAATAATTACTCTTACAGTATTGTAGAACATTAATAAAATCTATAATCCATATGTTTATTTATATACTTACTTTTTTAAATAAAAGAATCAAAAAGAAAACTAGCTACAAATAAGCCTGAAAGAGGAAAATCAAGAGGAACTACGAAGTCTGAAGTAATGCTGTGAAAGCCACAAATGGAATCTGGCATGTTATCAAACTGTATTACTTCAGTAAAAAATACCACTTTTCCAGTTGATCTCACATCCAAGTTCCATTCTGAGAAGTCATAAGGTATCAATATACAAAGGCATTTTTGAAGGCTACTGGTCTTCAAGTGTTCAAACAGAATACAACTCATTTAATTTGAAAAGAACCAATATGGAAAGGGCAAGAAAGGAATTTTTTTGTGTTTAGCTCAAGTTTGGTGCCATTTCTACTCAACTCTTCTGGCCAATTAAAAGATAGATTCTTTAACATCCAGCTATGGATGTTTTTTAACTGGTTTGAGCTTGAATTCAAATTTTCCATAATCTCTATGCTATTAACAAATGTTGGTAACATCTTAACTTCTTATGTATTTTCACTGTTTGAGTTTGCTGATTTTTATTTTGGTTGTTTTTCAGGGCAACGTCCAAACACCTGTGAGATTAATGGTAAAATATATGAGGTGAGCATGGCATAATTACAGTGGCATTTTACTAGAAATTAAATGTACACCCTTTCTACCACAAAAGCCCTTTGGAAAATTCTTTTCCCAATCCATGTCAATTTACAACCCTAACCTCTGTTCCTCAAGAAGCTTAAAACGAGAGTGCATCATTTTTAGCAGTTTCTTTCTTCTATTTGTGGAATTCAGTATTTTTTTTTTTTCCAAAGAAGCTGATGTATTGTTAAAGCTCAAATGTTTGAAATAACCCTACGAACCTTCAAAAATAAAGCCAGATTTTTTGCTTAATTGCACTTCAGAAAACTTAACAGTATACAGCACGTTTTCCACCTTCACCTGTGTGTTATAAAGACACTTCATGAACAGATGTTATTTTTTCTTTCCAATTTTTCAGAGTGGAGCATTTGTAATAGATTCATGTAAGAATTGTACCTGCTCTTCTGAGAAAGGGAAAAACATTGTGAAGTGTGAAGCACTTAAATGTGAAACATCTTGTCCACCGGTGAGTTGAGATTCAATGGGATGCCCTATCAGCCTTCAAACAGTAGTACGGTAGTAAGACCAGAACCGTCCATCATCAACTCAACATACTTTCTCTTTCATCTCTTGTGAGTAGGGTCACCAATATAAGATTGAGGATGGAGAGTGCTGTGGGAAGTGTGAAGTATCATCTTGCAGAATTCATCTAAATAACGAGACTGTTCTGCTCGAAGTAAGTAATCTTTTCCTTCTCTCACCAGCCAATATATCCCTTCCCAGTCAGAATTTATTTAACACTGAAAGTACTCTGAAAACACTAATACAGAGTAAAACTTAAGTCTCTGAAGACTTACTTGGAAATTCCTGAATACCTCCATATGGAGTTCCTCGTATGGAACTTCCTGTGTGCCAGTTTGTGCCCACTGCCCCCTATTCTACTGCTGCATGCCCCTGGAAAGAATCTGACCCCAAGATCTACGATATGAACTTTCAGGACAGCCATAGTTCACAAAAATTAGGCTTCTCCCATTTGGCAAAGAACTCAAATTCATCTAAAAATCTTTGAGGTGTGAGAACTTAAGTCAAACATTTTTGAAGTAATCATACAGTATCTGATTACAATGGAAAAAAAATAATTTTTTTCTTCCCTTAAAATCTTAGGTTGGTAAGATTCTGCCACTTGATCTGTGCAGCCACTACAAATGTGAAATAATTGAAGATCAATACGTTGCAGTTCAAACGAAACGAGTATGTCCCGACTACGGTCCACTGGAGTGCGATCCCGTAAGTTTTCATCGCTCCAGCTTTTACTGAATGTAATGTAGAAGAACAAGGGGGTGAGAGAGTCAGGAAGAATGCAACAAGTTATTTTCATTGAGGTTGCAGAAATGTTTTAAGGATGAAAATAACATTGCTGTAACAGCAGTATCAAAGTGAAGCTTGGTATTTTTACACGAGCTTACAACGATTCAAGATTTCTGTTGCGATGAATCAGCCAGCAAGGCATCCACGGTTTCATTCAGTGTTCATCACAGAGAAGCCTTCAGCTGAGCATTAGCAATGCTAACTTGTTAACACGCTCAGTATTGTCATCCGTGTTATAATACGTGTCCTTCTTTATTTCTGCAAAGGATGAAGCAGAGACTACTTCTGATGGCTGCTGCAAGATATGTAAACGTAAGTAATACCAAGCAGGTGCTTTCCTCTTACAGGTAATTATATTAAACTTCTATCTGTATTTGAGTGGAAGGAAAGATTCTTCACTGACCTAGCTTTCACTTTTCAGTAACCCTTTCTATACTTTTTCCTTTTGAAGCAATGGTGAATTTCCTGGACTGTGAATACCACAAAACAAACCCTCACACTCAATCCTCAGCTTATATCTTCCAAACACACTGTACAGCCAAGATAAAAAAAAAACACTTGAAATCTCCAGCTGTAGTATACAATAGCATCTACTGTTGCCTGTTGTACATAGTCTCAGTAATGAGACAGAATCATAGAATCACAAAGTTGGAAATGACCTATAAGATCACCTAGTCCAACTGTCTCCTCATCACCATTGTCATCACGCACTTCAAAATTGTTTTAGTGTTCAGTTCTGAACTAGAGATTTGAAGCACGTTTATCTTTTTTCCTATTCTTTTGAAGCTACTAACTGCAAAGCTTACAGCACAAAAACTGTAATCCAATACGAAGACTGTGAATCTCCTGAAGCTGTTGAGTTGGGATACTGTGAAGGGACTTGTCCTGGCTCCTCCATGTAAGTTGAAATCTCCTCAGCTTTATTTCTATTGAGTTTATATTAAATGGTCATAGAACAACAGCAAAAGTAATGTGTGTATGAGTCTCATGAATAGAATCAGACTCAGATGAAGCAAGAAGAGTTTCACTCTTCTTATATTAAAATCATATTCACACAATGCTCCTATTTGTTGATGTTTAATGAGAAAGTCTTCTTTTTCTGTTGGAACGCAGGTATTCTCTTAAAGCAAACCAGATGCAACATGACTGTAGTTGCTGCCAAGAGCTCAGCAGCCACAGAAGAGACGTGATCCTGAATTGCCAAAATGGAACAAGCATAAACTATAGCTACGTCTACGTGGATCAATGCCAGTGTATGAACAGGTGCAACTCACAAAGCCTTGCAGCAGACGATTACCAGTCAAAAATCAGCCAAAAACAGACATGATCATTGCAAAAACAACAAAAATAGGCCCTAGGAAAGCTGGAACCATATCTTCCTCAAGATAACTTGTGCTCCTTCTTTAACTGATATTTGTTTGTCATCGCCTTTTCTTTTTTCTTGCTTATAAAAGCCAAAGAACCCTTAAGTATAATATTTTATTTAAGTGATACAGTTTTCAAGGTAAAAAAGCAGCAACCATGTAAAATAACTTCCTGTACATTACGCAAATATGTCAATATGTACCAGCACAATCACAAAACCAACGTTTTGGGAAAAGTTGTAATGGCTCCAAAAACAAAACTAGGAAGCATTGTAGCTACATTGCACTCAACTCTTATGACTAGAGAAAGTTTTATTGCATAGCATTGGATGGATATAATGCTCTTAAAAGACATCACTCGGTGACAGGGAAGAGACTATTTCCCTGTTCATCTTGTCTCTTATGTGATCAATAAAACTTTCAGCATTTTCCAGTTTCAGTGACTGATACTGTTTTCACTGTCTAAGTAATGGGAAGTTCAATGACAGAGTTTTTGGTTTTTTTTTTTCCTTAAAAAATGTTTTACTGTTGAATTCCGCATCACAGCTACACTTTGCCAGGCCTGCTGTAGGTCTGCAGGTAGGATTGCTAGCTAGGACAGTGGTGCACTTCCTGTACCATCTCTGATCCATTGATTCACATTCTTGTCAAGAACAAAGGCTGAATCCAGACAGGCTGGGCACCATCAGTTCCATAAATTCACCACTCTGACCTGAACACCAGGTATTGCTACAATTACACAGCCCATCAGTCCTGATGAGCGCCCAGTATGTGAAGCACTCAGCCAACTTCAGTGCAACTTTCACACTTCTGGCTTCCACAGCATTTAGCACTTTGGGCACAGCACCCAGAACAGAGAGGGTTTTGATCTAGCACTGTACTTGGGTAAGCAATCAGCGCTCTCAGCTGCATGAGGGCTCACTATGTAAGAGGCACTCACATTCACCAGCTGTTTGGGGCCTGGCATCACAATGCTGAGATAGCAATATTAACCTGAGCTGAGTAAACTGGTGCCTGCAGAGCTGACAGGTCCCAGTCCAGGCTGAAAAAAAAAAAACACCACAAAAAAAACAGTAACACAAACAAAATCTGAAATGCTTTCAATGTTGCCTTTGGGTTTGTACTGAAGCCAGTGGGATGTGTGCACTTCCTCCTTCCTCCCCAGCTCCCTAATCCCTGGACTCTTGAGCATTTAGTGCTATGCTCACTAACTACAAGCTGTCCTTACTAACTGTCTAACCAACTACAAACTGTCCTTAACTTTTTCTGGGCTGGATCTCCTGAACTAACTTTAGTGCCATATTAACACATTATATATTCCAGTTTAAGCCTTAAGCTGCCCTCTACCGGTCGTTTTCTTCTCTAAAGACGACTGACACACAGTAACTACCTCCTTAGTTCTGCTGTGGACAGGTAGCTTTACATCACCACCCACCAGAGGGAAATTCCTCCTTATCTGATATTGCTAGATCATGCAATTTTTTCAAATTTTGCTTGGGATTACAGGAAAAATTGAGCAATAGGGACTTACTGTTCTTCATTCACGGATCCATGGATATGGATCCAAGTTGAAGGAGGGAAGATTTAGGTTGGATGTTAGGGGGAAGTTCTTTACAAGGAGAGTGGTTAGGCCCTGGAACGGGCTGCCCAGGGAGGTTGTGGATGCCCCGTCCTTGGATGTGTTCAAGGCCAGGTTGGACAGGGTCCTGGGCAGCCTGATCTGAATGTGTGTGTTTGGTGGCCCTGCAAGGCAGGGGGGTTGGAACTACATGATCCTTGAGGTCCCTTCCAACCCGGCTGATTCTGTGATTCTGTGATTCACCAAAATAAACTGGAGCCGTTGCTTCTCAGTTTACAGTGCAACTACTTTCACCCAATCTTTTGAAACTATTTCTAGTCTCTTAGGCTATTCCCAGTCTTCTGTCTTCTACTGTTGATAGTTTGCATTTTGGAAAGCCCAGAGCAAGCATACATGATTAGTACATGATTAGTTAATTTGGTTTTCTGGTTTTATTTAGACATTCCCTGGACTTGCAGTAGCAGTACAGCATTTGTTCCATGAAGTCTCCATGTGTCTCCTGAACTCTACTTACTTGTAAGCACAAGTCCCCTGGATTTGCTTCTGCTCAGGGCTTCAGAGAAAAAAAAAGGCACAAGAATTGATTTCCCTTTAAAAACAAAGACATACACCAAACATCCCTTCCCTGACCACATTTCACTGCCATTTTCCCTTTTCCTCTTCTTTTGAAGCAGACTCTCCAAGCAGTGATTTAAGGAAATATTTCATTGCTTTTTAACTTACGAGTTCCATCCACCTGCCTTGCTTGTTGACGACTGGTAGCACATCCATGCTCATAGTACAATACCACTGCGTGTAACGAGTTTGCTGTATTCCTTCAAGTCCCCTACTTGTCTCCCAGTGACACATGGAGTTCCTGCATTGTTAATTTTACCTCTACACAGAACACATGTGCTCAAAGAGGGAGCTCAAGTTATACCAGAACATTGCTACTGATTCATTCACTTTCACATTTCTTGTTCTCACACTTTCTTTTCTCAAGCCTCAAGGTTATGTTGCTGGCAGGAGGATAAGCCATTCATTTGGCTTACCAGTCTCCAAATATTGCCCCAGTAGCTTACAGAAATAGACTTACTGTAGTTCTGTGGAATAGGAGGTATGTGCAAAAGTGCTTGCCAGGGCTATGAGCATCATACAGAGCTGTGACAGTTTCGTGATCTTGGGATTTAAAAGCATGTGGAGTTGGTCTCAAACTACGCAAAACTTTACAGAACAAATTACACAATTTCATCCATTATTTTTGTAAAAAAAAAAAAAAAAAAAAAGTCATAGTTTCAGGTCTTAAAAAATATTATGAACCTTGAATCAATTTTCATTTATTCCTTTCCTGCAGAAAGGAATAATAAATAAACTCCTGCCTTTTCCCATACAGAGAAATTAGAGATTGAGATTTATTTTTTCCATAAACTTCCTTGCCTCTTCTCAACCCCCTCCCAACTTCACAGCATAGAAACATCTTAATTTAGAACATACAAACAACAATTAAAAACTGCAAGTACTGCATTCTAGCATCTAGCGAAGCACAGCAGATTTGAGGCCACTTACACACAGCCACAACAGTCTTTATGGTCACACAATTTGCCAACAGCTGACAACAGCACCACATGGACGTAATTAAGCTCTCCCAGCTGCTTTCACTTTGATTTCCTCCACTGAAGATCATGGTAATGGATCACCTTCAAACAGGATCCTGCAGAGTAGTTCTATGGCCTGAGCCCTTTTCAAGGTATTTTACCACTTCCACAGTGTTTAAACAAGACACAGATCATGTTTTATCCTTCCAAAACACTCACTGTGAAGGCAGAGCCCTGGCCCAAGATTCAGTATCACATGGATGTAAGCCCTGAAGCTGCCAGGAAGCATTTAGCTGCTTCTTAAAGCTTATATGCTGTTAACTACCAATCAATAAATTCAGCTGACGAACAAAAGACACCTGAAAACACAACAGCCCACAGCCTCTCATGCTACAATACTTAACCATATGAGGACTTCAGCCACCCAACTCAGTGAAAACATCCCTGCTGATATCAGAACTGATACCATTCCCAGCTATCTGAGCTTTTAATTGCCCAAACACTGATTTCCAAGATGATCTGCTTGATGCTCTATTAAGTATCTTCAGGACTCTTGGTTACCACAGCCTTGAAACTAAGCTCAAGTTGTTGCCAGTTTACTTGTGAGTAAAATCAGTGGTAACAGGCAAGTTCGTTAATGTGCTAATTCACACTTCATTGAAAATGCAATAAAAACTATTTTACAAAATAATTCCTTTTCCTGAGGTGAGTCTGAAGAAATACTACAACATTAAGCTGATTACTAATAAATCATATATTTCAAGGGAATGGAAACATGACGGCGCCAAATAACTGAAGCCAATCTGGGAAGAGATGGATAGTGCAGGTGTGGAAGGTAACAGCATTGTGAGTGGAAGAGGACACTGAACTTTGAACTGGAAAAACATTTAGAACATTCCTCATTCACTTACAATGTCAAATGTACTAAAAGTACAGATGTTGCTTACGCTCTGCTTCATACTCCAGATCAGTACTGAATCTTTTTGAAGATCTGTTCTAAATGAACTCTTCAAAAAGCCCACAGCGGGGTTTTCATAGTTCTCCCCACATGGATGTACCAAAGATTGAAATCCATCTGCTTGCTTCCACTACTTCACTTTCCTAATTCATACGCAGCTTTTACTTCAAATGTTATGATACACAACTAAATACATTTTTCCTTACAAAAGAATTCCATGAATTGGCAAGATGCTCCTAATGTATACAAACTGTAGTACGAAAACAGACCAACCTGAGTTTCTGAGCAAGCTTACAAAAGACCTAAGAAAGCTGAAACCCACTCAACTTAAAAGTGCAACACAGAATACTGCAACTGTGACTTCTCATTTCTCCTACTTAAAGAAAATTTTGTGTTTCTTCCCATAGGTTCTCTTTCCACTGATGTACTTAAATGTCTTAATCATTCAAAATAATCCAACTTCTCATTAGTTCCCAAAGACCATCGCTGGGTAATCAGCATTGAAATGCGAACACTAATAAGCAATGAAATGCTAAGCAGATATTTCAGCCATCATAAGAAAGCCAACATTTGTTTATGTAAACTAATTCTCACTTGCCCTCTGTAACATGATGGAAAGCACAGCAATAATAGCAGAGCAGCAAAGTCCCAGGCTGCACCAAGTGGGGCAATGCTTACCTTCAGAAGGCTTCAGGTACACAGAGAACCCCAGAAGATCCCCTTGTCTCCACTGCCAACCCTTAAATGAGGTCAGGGAAGGGGCAGATCCTGGCTTCACCCTTCTGGTCACTCAGCTACATTGCATACAGCTGAGCTCCCCCAAATTGGCCCCGCCTTCCCACCAGGCGCTCAATCACTGCTTCAAGCTGTGACTCGCATTTCTGCTACGCTCACAGTATGCTGGAGCAAAGTGAAAGCAAGTGGTAAGCTTTAGAACATGCATCAGGATAGACACTGCCACTCAAGAGCTGCAGGAAAGCACCACGAGCAGCTCATTAATTCTCACTGAGCATGGCAATGCTGCTGAACATGAAAAAGGACCTCAGCCTTCTAGATAAGGACAGAATTTTAAGAAGATAAATCAAATCCTTAATATTCCTCAATAAATTAAAAACTAGTAGGTAAAGCCAGTTTCGTCTTGTAGCTGAAACATTACATGAGTTTTATTTCTGACCTTTTCCCAGGGCACCACTACCCCCTCAGCCTGTCCTCCAGACCTGGAAGTGTTAAAGAAAGGCAAACACCTAGACACAGATGCTTAAAACACTTCTGAGCATTCAGTCCCACTGGAAGATCACATTTACATTTAGCAAACGTAACCGATACACGAATTCTGTATTGGTCTATAGATAAACGGAGGTGCTCTCCAACAGAGACATAATACACTTTCATTCAGATGATACATTTATTAAATTAGAACAAAAAAGTTTATGTATTCTAGAGTGCAAGAAACATTTGGACACTGGACCTCAATACAGAGAAACAATGTCTTCAGAATTATTACAGCAAAGAACATTCTCTGTATTGTATTACAGATCAACCAAACAAGCAGTAACATTTGTAAGGGAAAAAACATTCGGTACCATCAACAGATGCAAACAGCAGTAGAGAAGAAAGCAGCAAGGATCTAGCTAGACAAAAAATGTTCCTATTCTTAGCAAGTTCAGGCTCTTGGCAGGACTCAAATTAGTACTAAAAGCATTCACTTCTAGCAGGTGCCAGGCTTTTACATCTGGCTTTGGCTCTGAGCTGCTTGAAGCTGCTGAGCAGAACAGTGTCAAACAGTATCATCCCACCAGCATTTCATCAAAAGCTACGACAACAGTGACAATTTACACCAAGAATCAGACTTTTGGTTCCAACGCTTTCATTTCACAGACTGCAGGAAAGCCAACCTACTCCCCACCTTTTTTCCCCACCTCTTTCCAATTCAGACCTAAATGAGCAGATTGCCTGAGGCTATTTATGCTGAAAAGCTGAGTAGGATCACAGTCAGTGTTTGTTTTTAAAAGACGACCTTGAAATAAAATTTTCAGCTATAATGCATAAGTAAATCAAGATAAAAATCCCAAGAACAGTATTTAAATACAATCTAACATCTTGAATCCCATCTACTGGCCACACTGCTCCTGAATCTCCTGTCTTCAGCTCCTACCTACCCTATTTTGCATAACATTTGCATAAAACAAAGACATAACAACAACAGATATTTAACAGGAGCTACAGCTTGCTCGGAGGCCTGGAACCTAGTTTATGAATAAGCCTAGCTAACCTAGCATTCTGATTCCTTCTGAAGGTTAGAGTTGAGAAGTGTTTGTTCTGTCCTTGAAAAGGAGCTGTCACAGGATGCAGCACAATTTACCAGCCATTAACTGAACTGTGACTGCTGCTTTTATAAAAAAGCTGTTATTGTGGATCCCAGCATTTTAATATAAAAAAATCCAATCGAAACATTTTTCCTGAATTATTACATCTCTATCAATTCACTCTGAGGAAGAGTCAGCACAGGGGAGGTCTTCCTGGACACAGCTGAGAGTTGAAACTTCATGAATATTTACCCTCATGGGCAATGTCAAGTCCCCGTGCTATGAAGACAAAGGCCAAATGCCTCCACACCTATTCAATCACAACACCTACAGTAACTGGAGGGAAGGTACAAGAGGAGTTTCTTGATGAACACCTGTTTTATTTTAGAAAAACAAAATGCAGGGACTCCACTACTAAAGCACAAAAAAGGTACTCTTGGATTTCATTAAGACCGTGGAGGATGTCTAAGCATATTTATGCTTTCAAGGGTAAATTTACAACTGTAGGGAGATTTGTAACAAAATGTAAAATTCTTTAATATGGAAAAAAAAACAGCTTTAAAAGATCAGGAACCAGAATAGATTTAAGCACTGTATTTTAAAAGTTTCAGCATCATTTTTCATTATAAAAAAATAAATATTCGTACTTTACCACCAGTGCTACCCAAAGATTTCTTATGTGTAGGTAGGGAAAAAAAAAAAAAAATCAGCTTTTTCAGCAGATATGAAAGAATATTTTAAGTGTGTGACATGCAGCAGAGTTTGAGGAAAAAGAGAATAAGAGTCGCTTTTCCCTATTCCAGACTCTGCTTTAAATGCAAAGTTCTCATGAATCAGTTAAGAGCCTGGATTTCAAGTGTACATTCATTCCAACTCTTGAAAATGTAACAGTTTATGGCTATTGTAGAAAGTATCTGAAATCAAACATTAAAAAAAGATAGAACAGCAACATTGCACATCACTGAAATAATTACCTGGTTCATACTACTTAAAGTGCATTACTTTATCATCTACACAGACACTGCAGGAAATTATCCACCAGGATACCCAGTGCCTACTGTAAGATTCTGCAGCTCCAAGATGAACTGTTCTGGAAAAAAAAACAACACTAATAATAAATACAAGCAACCTCTAACCTCCTCTGAGAATCAGACTAAGTCAGATATGTTACATTTTCTCCCACAAAGAATTAATTCCACCTGTATCAAATAAATTGGGTTGGGCCAGTTGACCTTCAGAGATGCCCTCCAACCTCAACCACTGTGACCACAGCAACCACCATCAACAAGTCATTGGGCAGCTCAGTGACATTCAAAGATTCTGAGACTGTTTTCCATGCTTCTACTTTCAAATTGCACAAAGAAATACAATAGTTTGTCTACTCACATACAATGGTAGTTTTGCTGAAATATAGATGCGAAGAAAGAAGCCTTAAACAGATCATACATTTCTACTTTTTTTTTTTTTTAGATCAACAGCAACACCTTAAATTTTTACAGCTTCATTTATTCTCTAGACACAAAATCTTTCCTCCTGTGCTTCTGTGTTTGTCCTTTGAAATAGTCATGGGAATGTAGAAGCAGTAATGAGTGCAATTTGCAGTGGGAGTACATTAGGGCTCTGTTCTCTGCTACAGCAGTAGACTGCACAAGTTAAAAAGTCATTTGTTAAGATTTTACAGATATATAACCATGTTCTATGGTGTGATAAAAGCCCCAAGTGGACACGAGATAATATACTGCTTTGGTGCTCAATAACTAGATTGAAGGGAAGATCTCATTAGAAATACCAGCAAGCACAACCTTAGAAATATAACTTACTAAACCAGAAGTCTTCCATCAGTCACAAGCAGTTGAATATCTCACAGCAATAACTGACCACTGCAGGACAAGCAGCAGGACCTTCTTTTAATTTCTGCTATAAACAGGTTGCTTGGTTAAACCTAAACACTTCAGCAAATAAATTGTTCAAAAAGCAAACCCTCCACTGGAAAAGCTATTTTTCCACTCTACCAAACAGTAGTAAATCCTGTACTGCATAGAGTTATTCTGTAAGAACAAGTTTTTGAACAGAGGGAGAGAAAGGGAAAAAAGCAGCATTATTCCCTCAGAATACAGCCAAACAGGGCACAGATGATATCAAAGGTGTTTCAGCGCTGTATTGTAGGACATTCTCTACCTGCACATACTCAGTTTAGCATAGGAAAGTGAAAAGATCCAAATGCTCAAGGAGAAAAGGGGATATATTCTTGAATACAGGATGCACTAACAGCAAACTGTCAGGAAATTCTTCCTCTAGCTAAATCCCTGGCTTGGCAAGTAAAAATAAGTGGCATTGAGGAAAGGGACAACGCAGGAAGTGATTCTATGATTCTTCAGTCATCTGAAGCAAGGAGTTGATAGCTGCATTCTTGTTCCCTCTCTGAGCTTCTAGCACTGAGCGGATTACTTCTCTGTCCATGTTGGGAAACATGTCCTGGATAGATTTCAGGTCCTCTTCATTACACAGGTGCTGAGGATTGACTGCAGGAGGTGGTATTGCCACAGGGACCATGTCAGGATTACAGACTGCAGGCATTCCTGCATGCAGGAAAAAAAAAAACACGAGAGAAAAGTTAACGAATGAGCATGAAGAAGGAAGTGTTCCATCCCTTACCACCAACCCACCTACCTCAGAGACAGCAAAGATTGCTACAACCAAAAGCACTTTCCTAGACCTGGTTCTCTGCCCAAGTTAGGTTTCAGAAGCAGTAAGCAATATGGCCATAGGTACAGCTCAGAATTAAGATACAACCCGTATCAACCTGGCTTTCATGTAAGTCATCAGATACTAAGTGTATTTTAGGCCCTATTGTATTTATACTGTGATAAACTGCTTTTTAAACCAAAAATATACATAACCAAGAAGTAGACATTCAAAAAGTGTGATCTTCATCACATTAAAAGGAAATCATGTCCATGAAAGGACTCAACTACATACATAAATGAATCTCAAGCAAATGGTCTTTCCTGGTTCAAGTGCCTTCCAGATCCTCCTGCAGAGCCCCAGAGTAGCAAAGTACAATTCCCATTAAGCCCACAAGGGTGCACATTACTTCTCCAAGTACCTCTGCTTCAGTACAAAATCATTTGATATTTTTAATGAACCTTTTGCATTGCTGTGCATAATTAAAGCACTGTCAGATTAGAAAGTTTCAGAATGCGAGTTCTTAAATTACTCTTAAACAGAATTAGTATTAGAATTCACATCATTTGACTTTTATTATTAACTTGGCCTACATCTGCTGCTGAAAAACTACCATTTGTTTTTGAAGAACTAAAAGCACATACAGAACATCCAGAGGCTGTTACCTCTTCTGAAAATAGCCTGTTTCACTACAAGCCATTCCCCGATTATCTTAGTCTCCCATGTTTATACATTAGTTTTTTCATTTCTGCTGTACTGTTTCTAACACAGGGCATGGAGAACTGTCTGCATCACGATGCAACTGTGCCAGTGCTTCACACAGCAGCTCAGTAAAGTCATTCATTCCCTTTCAGATGGTTTATCCACTTTTCAGTACACTATTCACCTGATGTTTTCAAAGAGCAGTCCACAGTAACTCATACATCCGTACGCGTAGTAATGATCAAAGCACCACCAAATATGTATTTTATCTTTACATGTAATACCTGGTTTAACAGTTACCTAGGAATGTCACATTGTGTCTCACTCAGTGACATCAGAGAGTTCCACAACTTGTGCAGACTTAGAAAACTGCAAAGAGCTTTTGAAGTGACAAACTATCTTCACTTGATTACTTTCTTATATGATGGACTCCACTAAAAACCTCTTTCATGAGGTGATCACACACTTATTTTCATTTGTTCAGCAGATCTTCAAAATAGCTACTAAAAAAAAGATGACATTTTCACGATTTCATAGAAAAGACTCCTTTACAAATGACAACATAAGAACTGCAGCTAAGGTGAGCACATCATCCTTACCCACATGTCCCTAAGACACCTACAGTTCCTGAGGTACGAGCTTCTTCTACAGAACCACATTGTTTACGCTTTCTAACTTGTACAATTCTTTCAACCTTAAAAGTAATGAACTAAAATTGATACTCATGGTTGGATCACCAAAACCCACCTTGACTTATATCAAACTCTAGTTGACAATGCCCTCTAATTGAATACAATCTGACTGCACTGCAACTGTTGTTTTACTTAACATTCTTTGGTATTTCTTCCTTCAACTTGGACTTCAGTCCTATTCAATTTCATGCTGGAGTGCATTACTGAATTGTAAGTGTCTGAATGCTTATCAGTCTTCTCCAATCTTAAAATTCTCCTCTTCTTCAGCTTTATTAGAAGCAAAAAAGGAACCCAGGAGCTCTAAGTCTAGGTAGCACAGGCTGCACCTATTTAAAAACGTTCACACTGGTATCTAAATAAAAGCCTCTTCTCAACATAATTTTGTTACCCACACACTCAAACTATCGCTGCCAGCCATATGTACCACACTCCCTCACAAGGACATTAAAGCCCCCTCCACAACCACCTAAACTTGGGCTCTGGAGCTTCTTAAGCCATTTGGATCATGTCCCCTCAGAGTCTGCTTAGCACTATCAGATTCTTCGACCATCTGTCAAATCAGATTATGGTTGAGCCCCAGAAGTAAACCACAAAGTAATCCTCACCAATGCTGCAAATGTAACTCCTTACACAATAACCACATCCAGCAGCAGCATTTCACATTACTTCTTCTAAGCTTCAACACACTTCAACTCCTTCTCACACTTCCTCAAACACTGCATTTACAAAATATACGTAACTTTGAAACCATGCAAGTTTGAAGGCATAAAGTGAAAGAACAGAGCAAGACAAGTTATGCTTCACTTTGAAGTGAAGTTTCCTAACTTTCTTTAATAAGTTATCAGCACCATGAGACTATCCAGCTACCAGCTTAGCTATTTAAGATCTGTCTGTAAAAAAAGACCAGTTTAAAACATTAAGACAAATGAAGCATCAGCTCACTTCCGAAGTGTCACAGCATCCTATAGCGTACCAGTAAGCCTGCCTCTGCAAAAAAATGAGGGTGACAATTTCCTTATTGCTTACATCAAAATGATAATTATGAGGCCAGATATCTGCACAGGCAACCTAAGCACTTTCAATGTAAATATCTGATTTTAGAGAGGAGATATTTCTTGCCAGTGTTGTTCTCCCCACATTCAGACTATATTAGAAGAAGTGGTATCAGTGATATTTAATAAGCATTTCCAGAATAAATGTTTATTTCCCATGAAAGTCAACATCACCAGTTTCAAGAGTACATTTTTCTTGGCTTTGTTGTTGTGCCCCCCCCGGACCAAAAGTATCTATTATTTCTGAACTACAAAATAGCAAGCATAACTTAAGACTTAAGCATAAATTTACACACTATGTATTTTAACATACATATATATGGAATGTATGACATACATGTGTGTAACAGTTGTTACCAGAGTAGCTGTAATAAACCTCAGCTTTTTCTTTGTTGAATAAAATCTGCTTTACATATTAAGCAGCTCCTTTCACGAACAGGTGAAGACTGAAACTAAACCACATAAGCATCCTCTAAGCATAATGGAACACTCCTGTGTTGCTCTCAGATTAATAGGTGATAATAGGTGTCACACATCAGAAGAACGGAGCACTGTTTTCTAATTCAGTGAGATGGCAATGGCAAACATGCTGGCATAAGCAATGGCATTCCAGTAAGTGAAGCAAGTACAACAGCAGTCAGTTGCTAAAAGCAGCAAGGAAGCACCAAAGCCTTGAGTGTAAACATTTTCCAGCTGCACACAAGGCATTACCACACTTATTTTACTGTTCAGTCAAGCACCCTACATTTATTAATTCATTACTCTTCTGTCTTATGTACAGGGATGATCCTTCCAAAATTAACTCATGAGCCTCTTCAGCACAAGTTCTTTAAAAGAAAGACAAACATCAGTATCACTCTTTTTTTTATCTTAAGACTCAAGTTTTGTATTCCAGTAGGTCCTATTGACACTTGCCTCAGAAAGAGAGTCAGTTCTAGAAGTACAGATGCCACCACTTTTTCTTTAATGTTGATTTTTAACCTGCCAAGCAGCTAGGTGACATGAAGAATATGAACCTCCAGGAGTTTTACAGCTCCATTGCTCTGATGAAACTAAATACACTGTGGCACACCTCTCTTGCATTTACAGTGTGTTTCTGAGATTCAGAGCATCAAGGAGTAAATTTTTATCTCATTATGCATAAATCTACAATTTTCTGAACATACTTGATTGAACACCAATGCTAATATTGAAGGTAAGGATGTCACAATGTCTTTGCACAGTTCAAAAGTCAAACGTGCCACATTAAATTAAGCTTAAATTGAAGAAAAATGGTTTTCAACAGAACTCACCTTTAGAATCATGTCAGATACTTGACTTCACATGAATCTAAAATGGTCTGTGTAAGATGCAAAATAAGTGATGAAGTGTTACCTTTTACAAAAAAAGGCTAATTTAAGAAGTAACAGAAGGTAGGTGACAGGCTGTCTTGTCAGAATATCATTGCAGAGCTGAGTTCTTCACTTCAAAGTTCACAGTCATGACATTACCTCATTCTCCCCAAATCTTGCAGTAGAACAACTGCAAGATTAAAGTTCGTCTTCCAAGAAACCAGTGCTGCCAGCAAAAACAGCTCAGTGACACAGAACAGTTTCAGAAGAAAATCAGCATCACATTTGACCAACCCATCACCAATTACTTTAATTCTTACATACTGAAGTTGAGCAAAAGATTAAGAAATCTCCCACAGATTAGAAGGACTTCAGCAATTTCAAGAGATGCATTATTTTATTGTGACATCCGAGTGGAAATACCTTGTGGTACAGTCTGCTGTAATGTAAATAAAGCTGTCATATGAATTCATGCATAGACTTGAATCGGTGACAATGGGAGTGAGTAGAGAGCTTGGAAACTTACCCAGAGCAAAGTATTCAAGCCCTAAAGATAGGTGGAAATGAAGGGGCAAGGGAAAAGGAATAAGACATGGGAAAGAAACATTAATCTATATTTAAAAGAAAATGAAACATTTAGTTTCTAAAGGTGAAAGCTAGATAAACTGAAGTAACTGCACAAAAACTACACTACCTAATAGCAAAAATGAAATGCTGCTAGGATTCAGTCTCACAGCTATTTTTGTTCCAGCACTCAGAAAAAGCCTTCTAGATGTGCTGTTTTTATTCAAATAATAAGAAAAGCTTCCAAAATAAGCAACTAGGCATTTATAGCAAGGATTATATTTTATAGCCCAGAAAGGACAACAAACATCCATACTGTTCTGAATAAACCACAACTTTCATAAACTAACCCAACGTACCCCATATGGAGACCTAAAGGAGTAACATACACATACATACAAGTTTGCCTCTAAGGAAACTAATATTCCTCTCTGAATGAGCCTTGGAAATTTTTATTTTTGAACCTACTTGCCATAAAGGTGTTGTTGAATCAAGTGCAAATGCACTTTATCCAGTGACAACTTAGCTGTAAAGAAATACAGCTTCACTGAACTACCTGTGCTAAACTACTGCCTTCCATATCCTTCTCAAAGACCAGCTTTGATTGGCAACCTATGTATCACACTACTTATTCAACGGCACTAAACTGGCTGAGGTTTAGAAGACACAAGTGAAAGGATACGAGCAAAGCCAAGTTTTAGAAGAACTTCTGACACAGAAGTTCAGTATTCTCAAACCCAATTTATGTGACCATCGTTTGTAGCAACTAGTACTATCATCAGGATTCTTTAATTTTTAAAACCTTCAAAGCAATTTCACGCAGTGCAATGCTGTATGAGCAATATCAGTTGCTTTGACCTTAATTAGGAGGTTAGTTATGTATGCCAAGTTTTTAAACAGAATTTTGTTATCCACAAAAAAAAACAAAACAAAACAAAAACTGTTTGGTCCTTCTAGACACAACTAAATTTGACTTACTATCATCTCACTGTATAGCTCAGTTATTTTGGACAGTTCCCACAAATAACTGTGAACTGGATTGGATAAGCATATTCCAGTCCACCTACTGAACCTATTTTCCACCTTGACAACACTTAAATTCTGTCTTGTCCAACAGCAAAATCTTGTCCCTTACCGAGGCAATAAAGGAATCAGCGCTGCTCTTCCAGTTTCCTCAAAAACCTAATAGGACTTTACCATCCACACTCATTTAAGTGGCCAGGTAGAAGGAAAACAAACTGAAGAGACGGAACAAGATAAACATACTCCTGTGGAACACACTGCTGCCTTTCTTTAAGCTACATAATCATGCCTCAAACAGTAGAAGTACTCTGGAGTCACTTGCAAAGAGACTTCAGCATTCTTCCAATTATTATGAGTGGGTCATTAGATTAGTGAATAGGCAAAGGCTTCAAAACTCACAGTGCTTTGAGAAATTCCCACAGTGCCCACAAATTCTGTGAAAGTAAACACGTGGCAGAGTAATATTCAAAAACTCCTCAAAAATTGTGAAAAATACAAACAGGTGAAGGCTGGGTTATAATAAGCTAGTTTGGCATTTAGAAATTAGCAAAGTACATTCAAATTTTCTTGGAACAAAAAAGTTTAAATGGAACGGTGGGACTCCACAACATCTTAAAAATAAAAGTTCTGTCATCAGGAAGAACTTTTAATAAAGAAGATTATAGTAGCAGTACGTAGAACAAGCATGCAGCATCTTCACAGAAGGGAGACACACCAATAAGACCAACATATAAATACTCATATGATAAAACGTCAGGCATTACAATCACATGCACCAAAACACCAATTGTTTGTTCACCTGTCCAAACTATTTTTTTTTTTTTAAATAAAGTATTTCTGAAAATATACTCAAGGTCAACACAAAACTCACAGAACACCGAGATATTAATCTCAAGATACACCACTGTATTTTTTTTTCTAACTCTACTACTGAAGATCTTCCACTTTCAGTTTTACCTGTTCAGCCAGATGTCTGCTTTCAGTTACTGAATTTATCTGAAATTAACCTCTGCTTCATTTTCAGTTTGCAGTCTCACTAGCACAGCGTGAATATCACTGTTTTGATATGTTCAAGAAATTCTACAGCTTTTTTTTTTGTTAAACATCTAACCACCTATTTAACTATTTAACCAGCTATTTAACCCCACACAAGATACTAAATCTGAGGTTTACTAACTGCTTCAGTGTATCAGGACGTGATGAATCCAGAAGTAAAAAGGCATATCTAACACAAGAACAGAAAAGCCACAGAAGCTTACCACAATGGAATGACACTTCAGAATATACACAATAGTTTAGACTAGTTTGCTGGCAAAGCAAGCAAGACTTCAACCCTGAGAATGAAGCTCTAGAGATAAAAGCACTTCAAATGAAGCATTCTATAAATTTTCATCAGGGAGTTCAGTATGTAACCAAACTTTCCTATGCTTTGCTTTAACTCTAAAAATGAAGCAGGAGGCAAATGTTCTTAAGTCAAGTATCCAGACTTCTATTGCAAAATCTGCTTTTTCAGCAAATGAAATTTAAATTCAATCAAGAATTGAGCCTAAGAGAAAAATATATTGTGCCAGTCCTCAGTACGGCAACTGTGTCCCATATACTCTACCGCTCATTCATACAAATATACGCAAAGAAACCCAAAATACATCAGTGAGATTATTTTCCATGAAGTGCACTATCTCGCTGAATTCATATTCAAACTAGAGCTTTTAAGAGCTGAAAGTAAAATAGAAAAAACAAAAAACCAAACTTTGCTTACCAATTATTGAAGAGCAAATACATGGTTGTTTACATACCTGAAGCTTTTCACTTTTGACAGTGAAACTACACAACCTAACTTAACACATCCACCTGTACAAGTCCAAAATTTACTTTGCACAGACCAAGGCAACTGACAACTGCTTTCTTTTAGCTTTTTTTATATAGTTCTATTGATTTATCTCAGAGCTCCCTAATACTTTCCATTAACAATATTAATCAGTTCATGTGCTGCGCAGCAAGTTTCCAACAGAGCATCTTCAAGGTCCACAAGAAAGATAATCCCTTTGTAGTCAATTTTAGCTAGAGGTCTGACCACACAAATCTGATGTGCTTTCTGAAGTCTGAGCATTTTCTCACCTAGGTTGCCACCATCTTCACAGCACACAACATCTGACAAACTATATTCCAGTATATTTACTTATTTAATGACTTGACATTAGTCTAGATTTCAAATAAAAGCTACTTGTTCTGACTTCATAGCCATTTTAATTCGAACTTACATATCTTACTCAAACTCAGAAGTCAAAGGCTGAAATCAGGTCTACATTTAATTCATTTTCTCTTCTTTGGTATCGTGGAAAAAAGTCAAGGATGAAATCACTTATAAGTTCCCTTTGCATTCCATAAATGAAGAGAAACTTGGTAGATATCTCTGCACCACCCCTTTACGTGGCAGCTTTAGTCTTCAATGAAAGACAACATACCTGCTATAGGCACATATCCCACGCCTTGCTGGTATACAGTGGGCATCAGAACCACTGGCTGGGGCTGCATCACCATGGCAGCTGGCAAAGACTAGACACAAAGCACAACACATTAAAACAATTCAAGAAATGCCAATTAAAACAATGCTTGCAAGAAGTCACCACACTGTAATACAGAAAATCTGCACTGCATGCCCAATAAGACCTATGCAATTTGTATTAAGCAGAATTTTTGGCAAGTTAATTGAAATACTACTCTTTGAAATGACAATTGAGTGTAAATCAGAATAAGCACATCATGCTAATTATCCTTCCCCATCAGCTTGACACAACTGGCCACTGAAGTTTTGTTATTGAAACAAATTGTTTTGAAACCTGGCTTTCTAAGTTTTCATACTTTATTCTTGGGAAAATGAATACATTCACATTCATCCAAAGTGAAAAGCTAAAGCAAACCTGAATTTTATTAAGAGTAGAGATTAGTCCATATCATTTTTTTCAGGTAAATTACTACTTTTAGAAGTGTCCAAGTCCATTCCTTTATACTACCACAATTCCTGTTCACTTTCATCCTGAAAGACATTAGAAGGTCAGATTCTGTGTGCGACACATCCATTGGTACACATTTTAAAGGTTAATAAAAATTCTTTTGCCCTAGGGGTTAAAGGAACAATTAAATGTTCAGTTGTGGAGCCAAATAGGAAATTCAAATAGCAGAAGCACCTGTTCATAGTTGTGTACTCAGCAACAACTTGGAACTTCTGATCCACAAGCACACTAGGAAGCACTGAGGAATTATCAGGCTATCCAACAGGTACTTATGGCAAAGATAATAGACTAGAGAACAGTCCAGAAGCTGCTAAATAGACCAAAGTCAGCAGTTCAAAATAACAAGCACTAAATAAAAATGGAAATAAGAATTCAAGTCATCAGATCATTCAAACTTTCCAAAAAGACCAAAGAGCTGCCATTACTTTTAAATTGACATGACCTTCTAAATATGCAGTGGAATCTTTGTTTGTTGCAGTTTTAAACAAACGAGAAATCAAAACAGATTATTTGACTGAGGATTAGCCAAATAAGTATTCATTTACTACCTCGCCAAGAAGGATTTACTAACTTAACATTTTTGGCTGCTAACCGCAAAATAAAGTACAAATATTTTAAATGCTAACACACACAATAGTAAGATACAATGGAAATACTCCTGCTTTAGCCTAAAATATCTTCTTTCATTACCTCTCATTCTCATCCTAAACTTGACTTACCGTGTATGACATCACCAGGTTAATCATTCCCTCTTTGTCGTCACCCTGCCTTCCACTCAGGCTGTACCATTCGTCCTCCACATTTCCTTGTTTTAGAGATTCAGGAATCGTAATGTGTGTCCAAGCAATGCGATCATCCATTGAAAAGGCACGCTAGAGGAGAAACAACAGAAGTCTCCATTTTACCTTACTGCAATCTACCTGTACACATGAAGAGTCACAGCGTACAGACTGCCAGGAAATCACCTCTCAGCCTTCTTGTATCTAGGCTGAACAAATCAAGTGACCTCAGCCACTCCTCCTAAGTCTTGCCCTCTAAACTCTTTACTATCTCTGTTGCTCTCCTTCACGTGCTCTCTAACACACCACAGTCCTATGCCCTCCCGATAGTGTGGCATCCAGAACTGCACACAGTGCTGGAGGTGAGGCCACACAGCTCAATGGTCCAGCCCTTCCCCTCACCCAGCAGGCAGCGCTGGGCCTGGTGCACCCGAAGTACAGATGTACAGATGCCCCTTTAGGCTGCCAGGGCACACTGCTGGCTCACATTCATCTTGCTGTCACCAAGAACCCCCAGATCCTTTTCCTGCAGGCCTTCTCCCAAGTCTCTCGTCCCCTTTTCCATACATGTATCCAGAGCTTCCCCATCCCAGGTGAGAAACCTGACACTGCTCTTCTTTATGTGGTTGGAAATTGTCCAGCCCTCTAGTCTGTCAACATCTCTGCAAGGGCTCTCTAGACATGAGGGAGTCAATAACTTCCCCTTACTTCATATATTTGCAAGCTTTCTTAATATGCGTTTGGCTCCTGTGTCAAGATTACTTATAAAAACATTAAAGAGAATTGACCCCAAAACAGAGTCCTGTGGAATCCCACTAGTGACAGATCTGTCAGCCCAATCTATTCGCTATAACTCTTTGAGCCTGACTTGTCAGCTAGCTCTTCACCCACTGTATTATGCACTTGTCTAGCTGTATGCACCTGAGGAGGATACTGTGAGAAACAGTACTGAAAGCTTTTTTTGTTGCATGAACATTAAAAAATATTGACAGAAAATATTTCATGTTTTTTTTGTTCATTCTATGCCATATTTCCAGACTCCACCTGATTAAACAACCAGAATGCAGGAGGTCCTATCCATAAGGCAGAAAGTATTTAAACAGGTGTATATCCGTAGATAGCAATCACTCATCAGCAGTCACACTACTAAGAATCAGTTTACATTTTAAATATAACTCCAGTAATTCAGGAGTAGCAATAAGCATTGATGTGCCTCCCATCTTGCAGTAATGAAACTTCAACCAATTATCACCAAACAGCATTCAAAAGCCTCATTTGTGTAACAAGTACACAGCTACTGCAGTGTCAAGTTAAACTCACTCAGTAAGAGGGGCAGCAAAGAAGGGCAAGTCACAGACATTTGCCTCAGTTATAGCCTCTTGCTATGCCTGAGAACAAGTTTGTTCTAAGTCAAAGTCAACATCCCAAAATGGAACAGTTAACATGTAGGCACATAATCCCTGCTGCCAATAACAACATCAAGTAGAATAACACATCAGAATTTGTGACAGTGCTACTCCTATAAGCAATGTTTGCAGAGCAGGTTACTTAACTGAGCTGTTAATCAGATGTACTTAATCTGAGAAACTGAAATTCATAACCTGTGAACAGTTTATCAGTTCTGCACGTTAAGTAAAACGTACCTAAGCAGACATGTGGGGACTCGCCATTAAGTTCAGGCATAGATAAAGTTATGTTTCTGCAAATTATTCCCAGTGAACTACACGTCCTATATAGGATTGGTTTATTCTCAGTATTTCTGGGCTTGCAGTTAACCTCTTCCTGCATTGGAACAACGAAGAATTCCTGGGCTAACCCAGCAATGTAAAAACATGCTATTTTTAATAGGGACAGTACAGAATATAAGGCTGCAGCACATCTTGATAATAAAGAAGGGCTTCGATGCCACTCAAACATTTCTGCTTCTCTTTATTTGCAAGGAGCTCTGCTAATGCTCTGGTACCCCTTGTGAGGTAACAAGCTCTGGCATTCTTGGGCTGACATTCTTGGAGCTGAGCAAAGCTTCATATATTGCTGATCTTGAGAATCTGAGAAGTTAGTATTATCTCCCAGAGAGTGCAGCTAAGAGACAGCCTCTGCTAACTCAACTCTATCTTGCAGGATTCCACCTAAACCTTAGTCCAAGTAAGGGATGAGGAAATGAAAGCAGTATCAACATTCTGACCTCATCAAATATCTCTAGGTAAAAAGAGTCCACGCCCGGAGGAACAGTGCACTGAATCACTTTGTTCCAGCGAGGGTTCTTGGCTCCATTATGTGCTGTGGGGGTTTCATACACAGCATACCCCAGCCGTATCCGGCAGTAGGGATCCATGCGGGTCATTCCATAGTTCTTTGCCAATTTTGCCTGGGAAAAAAAAGAGAAATGAAAGCCCTTTAAGTGTGTAATACGTACAATAACTTGTGGTTATGATTAGATCACAAAGAATCAGTCATCAAACAGATATATTAGCTTGAGGTAGAGCAAAAATTTAATAAGAACATCATTCAGATTAGACACAGAGAAGGCTGGAAGTGCCTGGAAAAACCTGACAAGATTCTCTTTTTAAAGAGTCTTCTACAGAAGACACACATCTTCACCAAAGCTAAAATAATAAAACCAGCAGAAACATGATTAGGAAATTGCTTTATGTTCAATTTTTGCCTTGATTTCTGCCCTCCAATGAAACTCAGTATTATAAGTAGCCTATCCTCTTTTACTGAAATATTTAGAAGGATGAAATAACTTAGTTTCAAGAATATCACACAATGTTTGCAGTAAAAAGAATTCAATTCGAGTAAAATCCAGTTACTCATACTTTTCAGATATAAGAGCGTGCATTTGATGTCACATAATGAGGTGGGCAGTGTAAGCACAGTGGTACTGGAAGGACAGATACAGCACGTAATCTGAAGTAACCCAACATACTTTCACTATAACATCAGGGGAGCAGAAAAAAAACAAGTTTGTGACAGTCCTAAAGAAAACACTGAGTACTGCTGCACAGCTATGCCAAGTAGAAAACAGGTTCATATGACTTACAGCTGTGACCTGTAAGAAATGACATAGAATTCTTTTTACATTTAAGAAAAGAAAAATGGTGGCTTTGATGCCTCTCACCTGCAGGAGATACAAGGAGTTCAAACTGCTGAGACTTGCAACAGACTTAGGCACAGCAGCTGCAGCTCTGGCCTGGAAAGTCCTTTAATCCTTCAAGACATACACTGGTTTGACAATTATGTATCTGAACTGGTGAGAATTATCTTACACCGTTTCTTGTAAATGTGGGCTTTGCAAATTAAATTATCTCCCAACATTTTATTAGTAGCAGAAATAGCACACAGTGCTCTGTGTACTTTATCAACAGGCATTTAAATACAAAGGACTTAACTAGATCTCTGCATTCCACAGTTCAACTACGCCACGGTAAGCCTCCTATCCAAGTACCACGTGCCTCCATATGCAGCCAAGATTCCAGCAGCACTCCTGCTCAGACTGGAGAACAGCTTTTCGGAGAAGGATCTGGTGGACATCAAGTTAGATATAATTCAGCAACTGACCCCTGCAGCACACACAGCTGATTCCTAGGCTGCAACAGGAACTCAGCCAGCAGTTTCAGGAAGTCAGTGCTGGCAAGACCCACATTTGGAGTACTTTTCTGTGCAATTCTGGGCTGCCCAGCATAAGACATGGACATACTGAAGCTAGTTCAGTAAAGGGCCACTGAAATTATTAAGAGTTTCACAAAACCACAGAATGGCTGAATTTGGGTGGGACTTCCAGAGAGCCAGTGCTACCACCTCCTCAAAGCAGGGTCAAATGCTCAGTGCTGTGGTCAAGCAAGTTCTGAACATTTTGAAGGATGGAGGCTCCACAACCTCTCCAGGCAGCCTGTTTAACTATCTGACAACTCCCACAGTAAAAAGTTTGTGTTTTATAATTTTTTATTGCAATATGAGCTCCTTGCACCTCTTGTGGTCTTTTCAGTCACCAGAGATAACTAATCTCTAGAAATAGTCTGTGGAATTAATTACATACTGATAATACTCCTGCCCAAGCCTGATCTTCTAGGTGTCCCCAGCTTCCTCAGCCTTTCCTTAGAAGTCCAATGTCCTTAATCCTTGATCAGGGGAATCTTCTTGGACTAAATCCCTAGAGGTTCCCTTAACCTCAACTTACAGTTCTGTACCAAGTAGTTACACACAGCCATGGCATCGAGAACAGCCATCAGACGTCGCTCTTGAAGAAAGTACATATGTAATTTTTATCATTTTTTTTTGTCTTCACAACCTCCAAAATGTAAGTTAGCACTCAACACAATAAACACGAGTACACCTGCACAAACAGGAATCATCTGAATGTTTCTGTACACAGAAAGCGAGACGTAACAGCTCCTTGAATATCTCATTGCCTGAGCTCTTAATGAGTTTCTATACATGATAGGATCAAAATACCGTGAGGAAAATAAAGCACTTTCAGCTGTCAAAACAAATAAAGATGAACAACTTACTAACGTATAAATGGCTAGAAACTAGAGAGCTAACAGTAACACAGCATGTCATCTAATATACACGTTGTTTCCTTGTAGGCCTAAGGTTCAACCCAAATCATCTATACCCAACTATGAGAAAAAAGTCACTGAAGCCTCTACCACTACAAAGAACAGTAACATTCTTCTGCTATTCAAAGTTGCAAGAGATCCATACCATTGTGTCTCTGAACAAAGATTGGGGAATTGGTTAGAAACAGAGAAAGGTTTGCAGCTGCATTCAACAAACCTTAGATGTAACAAGTATTGAAAAAGCATTGCCTCCAGTCTTCAGAGTATAAGGAATATAGGTTGTGAAGGAATAAACTGACCAGCAAAAGACACAGGAAAAAAAGATCAGTACCTCTTTTCCTGAGAGATCCTATAGTTCTCCCCCTAGTAAAGGGCCTCACCTCACCATTAAAGCTTTAACCACAGAACACCTGGCTAGTCACTAAATACATCTTTAGTGTGTTTTTAGAAAAATACTTGTAAATACATGAGATGTTAACATGAAGAACACCTATTTTGCTGATGCAGATAAACAGAACTGTGCTGAAATCTTACACACCATGAAGGCAATAACTTAGTATTGCCAAAAGATCAATTTAGGGGTAACAAAGGGAAAGAGCAAGCAGAAGTTAAAAAGCTAGGACTATGTACTTGAAGAAAGCCTGCAGAAAGCACCAGAAAAAGTAGCAACATGTATTAAAGAAGTGGCTCAGTACAACACTTAAGGAGAAATATGTAAGCTAAGTGCAGTTCCTTGTAACAGTCTCAAAATCACAGATGTTTCCCAGTATTCAGAGCTTCTACAGGAATTCTTCTGTATCAGCACCTTCTTCTGTGATAGCAAGGTTTATAGGAAATTGCTGCCCCATGCATGTCACAGTTAAGAAACAGAACCAGAAAAAATACTGACGTACAAGAAAATTAAGCAACAAAAACTTTGAAAACTACTCACTCCCTAAAAACCAAGCAGTTGAATAAAAAATTCCACACAAAGTCTTTTGTGTCCACTAATGAAAAATGACTAAAGTTCATGTAGGTACAATTTATACCTGTACTACAGTAATGCTCAGTCTGCCCACTGTACTCATTGGTCCTCCATACTGCAGCTGCTGAGCTGCCTGGGCATCCAGTTGGATTTGCTGTTGCTGCTGGGTTGGTGTAATACGAAGAAAGTCTTGAGGAAGCTCACCAACATACACCTGGAAAAAAAAAAAAAAAGAAAAAACTTTAGATTTACATCTCCCACTTCCATAATGAACAATGGAAAGGAACAGAAAACCCAAGAACCTCAGCAAAGACATTCAGCATTTTACTCTAGTTCCGACAGCATCAGCAAGTAAATAATGACAGAACTGCCATACTCACTTTCTAAAATACTAAAATCCAACACAAGCCTCTGTGAAAAATAACAATGGGAACACACAAAGCCAAGGCTGTTCTACAACTGAACATTCAAGTAATCCATACAAACATCAGATCTACCAAGTTCCACACCCCATTTCCACGTGACATCCGATGCTGCCCAGCTCCTCCACTTATTCACCACTCACCCAATCATTCCTGTCACAGTACATAGCACCCTGCTTTCAAGAAAAAAGTGCACTGAAGCAGAGGCTGCAAGGTCCAATACGCTGCCATTACCATTAATAAAAGCTATTGCTCAATTGAAGTTGCCAGTATTTTGACACACTTGCAGCAGAGGTTAAAGCAAACTTGAAAGCTGCATAAATAAAACACATGGTAGCATTCGGAAGTGTTGCTTTCAAAATTAATCCTCAAGACATAACGACAAACCTTTCAGGAGAACTAGGATGCCCTAATGCCTTTTCAGTTTTTAAACACAGCCTGCAAATAACCTTGTCAAGTTTGGGATCAGATACTACCATACTAGACCCAGTGGAGAGATTCCAACTTCAAATAATCACAAATTAAGAAATGAGGAAAAAATTAAAATAGAAAAATTTGAAAGCGTCTCTCACACAGTAGGGGAGAAGAAGAATTAAGCTCATCTCTACTGCCTATAGAGCTGCTTCCATATTTAATAACAACACGTCTAGCATATGAAGACAAAAGACACTGCATTTCTTACATTACTGTCTCAGACAAGATTACTTAACAGTGTTCTCCAGCAAACACATGCCTACAGAACAACATCTGCAGGAAGAAAAGGCCCCTAGGACATTGCTTTTGAAGATTAGACAGCACTTACACGCCAAGATTGCATCCTTGAGATAGCAACAGTCATACAAAATGCAATTTGGCAAGAGATGCATTTGGCTGTGTTCAAGAGCCTCAGGGATCCTGGCAGCAGGAGGTGTCACATACCAGAGAGGAGGTGTATCAAAGCTAAAGAAGTGCTGGCTGCTTGCTGCTGGGAGAGATGGGAAAGAGATGCAGTTCTGCTCATAAGAGTCTTAAAATTTCACACTGAAAAAGTAATTTTACAGAAGGGAAACATTTTAATGTGCCCCCCAAAGATGGTTAACTGACAATATCTATATAAAGACCTGAAAGTGAATGCTTTAATGGTGACAATTAGACTACTGTTCTATTGAAACATCGAGCTCCTTTTTCACACAGCAACACTTCTCTTTGCAGGCATTCATCATGCACTGCCACAATGCTGAAAATACATTTCTCAAGAGTGTGACCAGAGAACATGCGCCCTGAATATTATTTTTTCACAACCATTTAAATTTCACAATCAGGTTCCTCATAATAGCTTGCTTCCTGAAGGAAATAGCTTTTAATTTACTTGTATAGTTCTTACATGCACCATATACAGAAAACTAATCAGTTATTTTCACAGCTTCAATGCTGTGAACAATTAGTAGTTTTAAAGTAGAACCGGCCATTTAGGAAAGATCTGCACTAGCCCTAGAATTAACAAAGCAAAGGAATTTGCAACACAGCTGGCTCCTTTCAACCCTTGACAACCTCCAGAAAGTTTGAAATTCAGAACTTTTAGCATCTAAGAGTACATATCATAAAGACTTCACATAGTCAGAAGTGAGAGCTGCAACTCTAAATCACATCCCCATACGTGCAAACTCCCTCTGCCAGCTCATCAGAAATCAGGGTATCATACAGCATTTGGTACAACCATCTTAATGCTGGAAACCTTCACTCATTCATTCATCATGGTTAGAAGTGAAAAAATTTCATCCTTTTTTTATTATTAAGTCATTCAAATACTGGTCCAACATAAAAAAAAAAAAATAAACCAGCCACTGAGATCCAAAAGAGACAAATCCAAGAAGGATTTTTAGTCATTGCACTGTCTCACACAAAGCTATATTTTTACACTGGAATTGCAGAACAGATATTCTAAGAAACTGCCAGCAGCTAGCATAACTAAATTCTCAAAAGATATCAGTAGTAAGCCCCTCAAAAGCAAGGCACAGGAGAGGCAGTCACTCTCAACTTCAGTGTTTAGCTGTGTATGAGATCTGGCGTAAGAGTCGTGGTGATGTATTCAGTAAGCAGCTAGCAGAGAACCTCATTGAGGAAAGAACATTAATCAGTAAGTCCTTATGCTGATTATCAGTTGATTCCATAGAGATGGAGGCAAATCAGCACTGTGCAAACTTTGTAAAGGAAACAGACTAAATTCTCCCTTCAAAGCACTCAAAAACAGTTAAGCAATTGCCACCTCCAAATCTCAATCAAATACAAACTCGAACAAATACAAACAGTTTTAAAGCCAGGAGAACAGGGGCAATGAGCTGGTATCCCACTCAGCACCCACTTCACACAGCATTCCCTCTACTACCATAACAGTCCAGGAAAGTGGTGAAATTCAACTCCACCCAGCCATTAACAGCACCATAAACATTCCATCTAACATGTGAATTTAATAGATGCCTTTTTCAAGCCAGACAATTATAACAGTGTCACCATAAAACTTAATTCTTCAGGCAGATGATGAGCAGGCATTCACAACAATAGGTCTGCCTCATCATCACTTCTTAATAAACTTTACTGACGGCACTGCAAATCAAGAATATGAACTAGCTAGAAACATAATTTCTGTCTGCTAGAAACATCTCATACCTCATTTTGAGGTGCTTTAGAGCAAAAATGCAGCAGGTGAAACAAGCCACTCACAATCAAGTTATCTCTTCAAACCAATGGCTCTGCAGGGCTAATTCAGGCCTGGGCTGTCTTAGTCTCATCTTCCTGTTACCTCTCACCCTCACCTACCATGCAACACTAAGTGGCAACTATAAAGGAAGCTGAACAAAAGAAAACAAAACAAGGGTTGAAGGTAAAGGAGAGGAATGTGTCATCAGGAGCTTTACATGGCTCACTGAGCAATTAGGTGATTACTACATTACCTTCATCAGGGAGGGAAAAAAAAAGCATCACCAAGAACAAGCAAAAATGCTCTCATGTCTAAGGATTCCAAACTGGCAAATAGATCCAAAACTAATTCTCAGAGAAATCTCACACTACAGAGCTAAAAAACACCTAGTTACTAAAATAAGTTGTACTTACTTAACCCTTAGATGCTTCCACTGTTTAAAAAAAAAAAACTAATAATTTATATAAAAAAACTAATAATTAATAATTTAATTTAGCACAAAATAAGAATTTTGTGCTATTATTATATGGCTTATACTTTGAAAAATTGGGATCATGAGATGCATCCAAAAGAGCTAAATAAGCTAGATATCATTTTCCAAGGCAGCTCTCTCATCTTTGAAAGCTCATGGATAACAGAAGCAGTCCTCAAAAATTGGAGAAAGATAGTTAAGTGTCACATTCATCTTTGCAAACCTGTAAGGAGAGAAGGGACGACTGTTTGCCTTGATTTTCAAACAAAGCTTTCAGAAAGTTCCCACCACATCTTGGTATCCAAGGTTGGTCACTGCAGTCTTAATGGGGATGGAGGAAAACTGGATTACTGAGCTCAGAAACTGAAGTTGAGCTGCCAGTGACACTGCAGGTTGGCTAACCTGTACGTTTCTCAGAAGTCTGTATGAGACCTAACACGTGTGCCTAATATATGGAATAAACAGAGGCTTGTTTGAGAACATGGCCAACAACCAGAGCTGGAAAAATACACTGATGGGAGCCCCATGAGATTCAGTAACAAGTACAAAGTCCTGCACTTTGGACAGAAAATTCCCCAGCATCTGTACAGCCTAGAGAACATCTGGCAGAACAGCAAGGGGAAGCCTGCTGGAATGCAAGCTATGGTCAAGCAGCATACTATACCATAGACTCAAAAGCCAGTAGACTGAAGAGAGTCATTATTTCCCTTTTCTTGCAATACTTAAGGCAACATATTGCAATAGTGCATCTAGTTTGGGGCCCAGCAGTACACAAAAAATAATCAAAAGCTCCGCAGAGATGCACCAAGGTGGCCCATGAGCAGCACAAGGTCTGTGAAGAGAAGCTCTGGATTCATCTAAAGCAGAGGAATTTTAGGATGTACTTCACACAGACTTTCCAGTGACTATGAGAAGGTTGTTCAGAAAACAGACCAAGTTCTCTTCTGAGATGCAAGGCAGGAATAAACTTAAATTGTTCAACTGAAATGGGAGGATTCACATGAAACAACAAAAAAAAGTCACATGGAGATCATAAAAATGGCTTTTGCCAGTTTTGAAGATCCTGCTGGACCAAGTTCTGAGCAACCTAGCCTGAACTCAACACTGGCCATGCTTTTAGGAACGGTTGGTTTACATGGCCTACCAGTATCACTTCTAGCCTCAGCAATTCTTATTCTGTACAACTTGTATTACTGCACGACATCTCCACTTCAACTTCTCTAGAACTGTAGTCAAAGACTCTATTCAGGCTTCTCAATTTAGAGATAAACAAAGGAAAGAACTACATTTAATAAGCTTTAAAAATTAATAATAAGCTTTAATAATAAGGCAAAATAAAAAGGCTAGCAAATCGCAAGCAATCAGGCATTCATTAACTTGCTCTCATGATTCTCTTTGCTAGAAATTTATCACCAACCTTGCTTTCATATGTGTATCTGTAAGCACTCCGTGAGTACAGTCATTACTGAGTATTTTCCCCTTCCCAGACACACCTACCAAATTTAGTCCCAACAGAATATTTTGCCACAAGCCGTTGCCCCTGGATTTTCCCAGTACATCTAAATTTGCCCCGGACATTGACACTTCAGATCTACAAAATACATTCCATAGTGAAAAAGCACAGCCATTAATAAAAACACTGGTTTTAGGGAAGAAGAAACTATGACAAGCCTACACTATTTTAGTAAGGAGGTGAATATTTTGTAATTTGAGGGCTAATAATCATATTCAAAAATGAGTTACGTAACAAAGAATGAATGAACATCTTAAATTCAAGCCATGTTTACAGAGGTCCTGAGCTACATTTCAAGACAAAACTTAAAATCAGAGATGACAATATTCATGCAGTTAAATGACAGTATTAGAACAGGAAAAGAACCAAGCATTCATTCAGGCTGTCCAATGGAAGAGTTCAGAGCAAAACAGAAACGAACAGGGAAGCCAAAGGAGCAGAAACCTAAGTAATCCTAGTTTGGCATTCAATCTAATTTCGGAGGACCTGACATAGTTGTCAGCACAGTGAATAATGACAGACATCCATTCTAGGCATGCTAGGCTAGCTGAAGGATCACCAACACGCAGCGCTGGGGTCTCAAACTCAAGACTTAATCTGAAGCCTGACCAGACTGTTCAGTGATACCTATCACTTAAAAAAAGGTAACCCTTCAGCAGCCCTTCTGTATTCAGCTGCAGCATGGATTTCAAAAGCTGTACTGTCCTTACAATATCACAAAACACAAAAACACACTAATTCCCTATCATCCTAAAGGCAACCCAGGAAATCTACATTCTAGCAGGATATTTACCATCAGCAAACAGAATTCCAGCTCTGTTTCGTCTGAAAAACTCAAGGGCAATCAGCACTTTAATTACTCACCAAATAAACGGCATCAAACTAGAAAGCATGGTTATATGAAAAAGACTGGCAGCAGTATAGAGCATACACTGCTTTCTTAGCTGCATGAAACAATCTTGAATGTTTGCTTGCCTGTTCAGAGACAGAAATGTTCTACAGCACCAAAGGGAAAAGGTTTCCCAGTCTTTTAGCACCATTTAGTGGCTATCCATTTGTAATGCAACTATACATAGAGGAACAAATACAACTCTATCTTCTGCTCTTCAGAGAATTAAGGAAGCCAGTATGTACTGTATCAGCATTCTCACCTGTGAATGACAGCTTCTTAATTACCCCAGTCTCTAAAATGCTAAGACAAAGAAAGAAAGCACACACAATGCTGGGAGCATATAAGAAAGAAAGAAAGAAAAAGCCAAAGGCAACTCCAAAAAAGTTCTTGCTAAAATCTCAGCTCAACCCAAAAGGACTACATCAAGCTGAAACAAGTCAAGATGAAATGTAATAAACTAAATACCAACAAGATATTTAGCACAAGTAAAACCTTCCTCAAAAAGAAATGCCGTTCCATTTTGTGGAGGTATTGCTACCAACACAACATTGTCTCAGCAAATCAGGTCTGCAACCAGGCCTGTTGTCCAGCTTTATCCAATCCAGCTGGTTACCACTTCCTTCCCCTCCTCCCACATTGATTCCCTACAAATTCCCCAATCTTTACCAAACATCAATCAAGGCCTGACTGGAAGTTATTTTAAAACTGTTTTGCCAGATACTTATTAGTAAAAACTGTTACATATTAAAAGAACAGCATTTGGGTGCAATCACACCATCATTCTCAAACAACAAGCCTATGGGGACGATTGACAAATTCCTAAGTAACAGAATAGCAGCTGTCCATCAGTAATAGTGTCAAAGAGAAAATAAAAAACTTAATTCACTGTTTTGACTTTAGTTCTCCACCGAAAACTTATTCCAAGAATACAACAATCATAAAAAAATAATTGTAAAAGGAATCAATTCTTAACGATCTTCCAAATATGGCACTTCAAGGAATTAAACTGATAGCCAAATAGCATTACTAGCATAAGATAATTACGGAGATTCAGCTTTTCAAGATCAGTAATTTAATAATCCCATCTTCCAGTCTCTCAGAGAGACTGCACAGACAGCAGCCGCAAAGAACCTAACACAAGTGTTTCTAAGAAATAAAACATAGGAGTACATAATAATTAGGGGAAGAAAAAGACTTAATCTGCTGAGCAATAAGTGCTTTCAGCTATTGCTCAGTTCTTCCAGCCAGCAATAGCACCGGGCATTAGGGAGGTTTATCCCACAGCGTACCTCGGCACTGAAAGCTTCCCAGCTCACCCTCAACGCAAAGCCTCACAGGACTGTTAAACCGGACTGCTCGGTTTCCAGCCCCGCGGCCGCACCGTACCTCAGCACGTCCCATGCTGCAGCTTCCAGGGACAGCTGTCTGAAGCCGCCCGCTCCAACTACGACCACAGGAAGCTCTACGCTACTCTGAGGAGAAATGCGTCAGGCTTCGGTTTGGTTCACGCCGCTCTGCGGATGGCGGGCGGCACGAGAGCCCGCGGCAGGCTCGCACGCAGACGAGGGCCGCTCGGCCGTCCGTCCGCGGGGCTCTCTGCCGGGCGGGGACCCGAGAGCACAGGCAGCCTCGGTCCACGGTGCCGCGGCGGACGCGTTCGCTCTCCTCTCTCCCGCGGACGGCGAGCAGGGGAGGAGAGGAGAAAGGCGGGCCGCCCGGGAGGCGCGGGAGCCGGCAGCACGCGGGATGGAGGGGTCCGCACCGGGCCGCGGTCGCCCAACCAACGACCGCGAGGGGAGTCTCTTCCGGCGCCCCGAGTGCGAACGCGGCGGCCCGGCCGGAGACACTCACCGGGCCCCGCTGGGTGCTGACGGTGGTCGCCATGGCGCCTCCCTCGGGCCGAGCTTCCGCCCCGCCGGGCCGCCCCGCCGCTCCCGTTAACCGCTCCAACGCCCGCCGCCGACCGTCACGCAGCGCCAGGCGCCCGCGTCAGCTGACCCCGACCCCGGCCCCGGCCCCGGCCCCGCCCCCGCCGCCGCGCAGGCCTGCGGCGACGCGCTCCCCGCCCCTTCTGGCTGTTTCCAAAGCCGTGCGGGACCACGCGCGTGCGCCGACGGGCCAGAAGCCCTGTTGCTGCTTGGGGGGCGCGGTGCTTCCCGTCTGCGCACGCGCCGGCCGACCAGTGAGGGGAGAGGCGTCAGAGCGGTACTAGTCTCGCGCGTGCGCACTTGCGCTCTGCGGGCTCCGCAGCGCGGCACCGCGCGGGGCGCCGCTAGCGGGCGCTGCTGCGCTGGGAACGAAGCTTCGGGGCCGCCATCTTGCGGGTGGTGACGCTGTGCCCTGGGGCCGCGGTGTGAGCAGCGGGGTGGGCCGTGGGCAAGGCCTGGGATAGGAGCCCCCATTGAGAATGCTGGGAAGAGAGCTGGGCGGGCTGCCCTCGTGCTGGCGGTGAAGCGTCTTGCAGTGTGAGCTCCAAGCAGCGCCTCTGCCGGGTCCTGCCGCGTATGGGAGCGCGGAGCCTGAGCATCGGTACGGTGTGTGCAGAATGGCTTTTGTCTCAGCCTCTCCATCGGCTGGACAGCCGGCCCTGCCTTAGTGGCCGACGCGGCTGAGGAGGTGACCTCCTTATCAAGCCATGTGCAACTGCAGTTCTTTCCAGAAGAACAAAGCGGCTTTAATATTCATCCGAGTGCCGCTTTGGGAGATAAAATCTGATCGTTCCAAAGCCAATTTCAGTAACATAACTGTTTCCTGTTGTTAGAATCTGCTGCAAGATTTTAGCCCTTAATTAAAATTCTAGTGTGAATTTCGGCAGCTGGAAATAGAACAGTGCAATTAGGAACACTCCAAATATAGCGCTGACTTTTTTTTTCACACTACCATCTCATCTACATGGAGTGGGAACGGCCTCATCTTCTTGCTTGTCTTGATAGTCAGAAAAATGAGTACTACAGGATATAATTGATTGGGAGCCATTGAACAAATATAGTTGATGCCAGATGCAAGCTAACCAGCCAGCAGAAGAGAAAGGCTCTCATGTTCCGTTACCACTATCACCACTTCCTCTACTGGAAGCAGAAGTCAGTCCACAGAATTGATAAAGAAGCAAACCATCTTTCCCTTGTTTCTGCTGGTAGAAAAGAAACTAAATCTGGAAATAAATGCATCTTACAACGTTGGGTACATGGTCTGCGTGCACAAAGCTTGTATACTGATGGAGTAGCTGGTAACGAATGTTGTGTAGATACAACCCCTGTGAGGAGATTAGCTCCTATGCGTTTCTTTGTACTGCATAATTGTATGTGTGCAACCAAGGTGCAGTGAGGGAATGACAGAAGTTTCTTGAAGTAATGCTGTTGAAAGAGTATGTAAACCCCACAGAGGAAAAGGAAGAAAATCAGTGCTAGTCTTCATAATTACAGTCTTTGTCCTAAAGGCGTGTTGAAGGGAAAAAGTGGTATCAAACCTCATCACACTTCTTACATCTGCAAGTACACAAGCTAGGAAGTTAGAGCTCACTGTAACTGCCCCTGGTTAGGCTATTCACCCTGGATTTCATTTAAACTGAGGACTCCTGGGCTAGTTACAAGTAATTCAAGAAGCTTAGGCATGAGAAAATATTATTACCTCCATGAAATTTATTTTCACTGGAAAATTAATAATTCTATCTCAGAGATTACTCCTACAGAGATTGGCAGACTAGACAGAGCACTGTGCTTTCCTGAGAGCATCACCATTTTCTAACAGAATCTTTTATTTTCCTGTTTTGTTGGTAGTCCTGGGAAATGCACGCTTTTCCACGGAGACACTACTCAGTGTCTTTTAATGGCCATTTTTAACCTATGCACTTACCCTGGGGTTAGTTATTAGCTGAAGGTGGACTGTAAACTCAACAGAAATACCGGCTTTGCCATCTAGTGGACATGCACGAGAACAGCAAATACACAACTGCGAGGCAGGTGGTTTTGCTTCCCCAAGAGCATTATCACCACAAATAGGGAGCACTGGTGCAAGAGCGTTAAGTGAAAACATCTGATATCAGTGTAGCAATTAAAATGGAATGTAAGCTATGGGAAAGGTGAGAGAACAAAAGTCATAAAACCCTCTTATTTGCAACATATGGACATCGTGTATATTAAAAAAAAGGTTGAAAGGTAATTAGAGAAGGTATAATGACAATAACTTGCACTTACCTTGTAATAAAAAAAAGTTGATGTCAATTTCTCCTGTGTCATTCTTTTATTTTCATTCCTAGTCCCTTCTCTGTCCTTTTCTGTTCTTCTCATGTCTCTCCCACAATCTCTCCTCTCCAAACCTGCCTTTTTTTCTATCACTATGTTTGTTTGCTTTTTTCCTACGTACCCCTACATCTTTTACTTTGATATTGTTTTGTATTTACTTTCTTTGTATTTAAATTTGCTTTCAACAGACTTGTTGTAACACCCTCACTGGAGAACACTCACAGCAGAGCTACTGCCAAATATGGTTTGTGGTTGTTCACAGAATCAGAGGGGATACTTGAAAGATTGAGAAGAATAATGCTACAGGGGTGTGGGTGTGCAGGAAGCTCTTTGGGACAGCATCTAACTTTTGGCAAGTGTTTAGTACTCAGCATTGGAGTCTCACCTGTAAGACTGTTAATATAAACGATAATAATTTGTGTGGTGAGAACTTTCTATTTGTATCTCTTTAACGGCGCCTGTTTTGGAAATCCAAGCATTTGCATCTATTTGTGTGAGAAACAAAAGAGAACCCTTCTGCTATGAAGCTAATTTCAAGCTGTTTGATGGCTGATCTTTTTCAGGGAACCCACACAAGCAAACTGGGTGATTAGATTTTATTTGTTTCCTCTGTCAGTGATGAGTGTCTGTCATAATACCACGGGAGTTCCCACACTCATTTAAAACTAGTTTGTTTGTATGGGTTTGCAAGGACTGATGTCAAAGGAGTGTTTTAAAATGTGCTCTAAGCTAAACTAAAGCTGATGAATAAAACCAGAGTAACGAATTCATTTGGCCCTGCAAACTAGCAAAGTAAGTTTTAGGTTCTGTTTTGTAGGTGTTGCAAGCATACAAGAATATTGTGGAATGGCCATGCACTGTGTGTCTCTGGCTTGAGTTTCAGGCATGATCAGTTCATTTTACTCAGTCTCTGAAAGATCTAGAGGAGGCACAAAAGTACAAATCTACTACATGGGGAAAAGCATCTGTTGCAAAACGCAGAGCCAGATTCTACCTTTACTTCTTGAACAGTCTCTCCCAAAGCTGACTTGAAGGCAATAATCATAGAATCATAGAATCACATAGAATCACAAGGTTGGAAACGACCTACAAGATCATCTAGTCCAACCGTCTCCTCATCACCATTGCCACAACTAGCACTAAACCATATCATGCAAAAATAAGCAAACATGGCTGAGAAGTTCCAAGGGATCCACTACTCTGTGGATTCAACCTATTCCAGAGTGTAAGTGCAGCAGATGGAAAGGGACATTGCAAGCTTTGAGCTACAGAAAAGACCATGGAGTTCAATTGTGCAGAGCTCTGCTTCTTGGGAAATGTTTGTCCTTAGGTAGACACAGCACCAAATGCACAACAATGGAGTGTAATGCTAATCTTTTCTTCATGATACCAGTTCAAGTTTGTTGATGCACAACAAAGCTGAAACCCTAACGTGGAAATCCCATATGGCATTCAGACTGGCTGTAACAAATAATAATTTCCACTTCAATAGCATGCAAGGAACTCATAGCGCATTGTGAACATTAATTAATTCTCGCAGTCCAGTTGGGATGCAGATGGATTACATCCGTCGTCACCAAAGCAGGGATAGCTCCAACATGAACCACAGCAACTCCAAAACATCATTCAGGAATTTCTGCCAGGATGCATACTGTACAGAAACTACAGGGGAATTCAAGTGGATGGAGTAAGGAGAGAAAGATTTGAATACAAACTGAAGCTCGGAGTTGGCATTGCATCCCTCCCAGCACCATGCCACGAAACAAAGATGTTAAACAGCAGGCGACTTACCACCACTGCAACCACCACATAATTTCATACTGCAGCCTTATAGGTACCGATTGAGCTAGATGAGTATTGGCAAATGTGTTGTTCAAGCAATTGCGGGGGATTCTAGCAGAAAAGCCGAAAGCACAGCCAAGCAGCTAATAAGTGGCTGTTCTTCAGTCACACTGCACTCAAAATAGCTTTCCAGCAGGGGAAAAAGCAAATTCTATTGGCTTCAACACCTGGTTGAGCAACTTAATAAGGACAAAATTGAAAGTTAGAGCTGAAAGAGCTGAATCATTATTTATTTTATAACTACATCTTCATCACACGGTTCACTCTAAAATGGGAGTTATTTCATTTCAAATCAAACTCGTGCCAGCTTCTTCTGTAGGCTCATTCAGCACAGAAGTGAGGCGAAGGTTCTTTGAAAACAATTTCTGATGGCAGCTGCTTCAGAGCAGGAGAGCAATCTGCAATCATAGGGAAGAATTTTTTCCCATTTTCTCCTGTTCCCCCCTGCCTTTCCCAGGGTGCATTTATAATGCACCAGGAAAATGGTAGCAGTGCAAATGAAGCTGAAACTAAATGCAAGACAATTACTTCAACCTTTCCTTATGATTATACTTAGATGAAGCCTGATAATTACTGTTGTCTTCCTCTGATTTTTTTCAATAGGTCATACCTTTCTTGAAGTACCTAAAACTGGACGCAGCATCCAAAGGCTTGGGAATAAGCAATTCAAAGAATAGCTGAGGAGTTACTAATTGTTTTGTAGGTGATAACACTGACTATAAATTGCAGCATTTGCCTTGGGTATGGTTGTTGTTGTTGTTGTTGTTGTTGTTGTTGTTGTTGTTGTTTTTACAGCTACTTAACATTGTTTACTCTCTTTCAGCCTATTATTTATGTTAACATGCAAATTATTTTCTGCCATGCAGTTACTTAGCTTGTCCTTCCTCACCTTTTATTTTTGCAGTTCATTATTCTAGCCTAAATGTGATGACCTGCTTGTTTTTATTCGGTTGCATCCTCTGAATTCATCATGGAATTGTTCTGCAATGTATACCTGTTATGTTTGATTGGCAAAAATATCTACCCAGAGTAATTATGAATAAATCAACATGTTTGTTTATGTAAAGAGAAGCTGCTCTCTTCTCAAGGGAGAAGTCTTGCAAATGAAATCTTCACATCTTCTTATTGAATTAGATTATCCTTTTTCTTTTCTTTTTCTTTTTTCTTTTTTTTTTTTTATCTAGATTATCTCTTAAATAGGAGAATTCCCTGCAGCCTCATTTCTTAAAAAAGAAAAGAAGAGTTCAGAAGTCTTTATTTGAAAGTAGACACTAGAGCACATAGATTTTGGCATTCTAGTCTCACAGAAGCACAGACAGCCTTCTAGGCTGTGATATCCAAATTTGTAACTACTACCATGCCAGTGTGTAGGTAAATATTATTGTAGGAATCCTGTCTGTGACCATTGTCCTTTTTTTTTTTTTTTTCTTGCCTTGCCTCATCAATATATAAACTGAGATGAAGAAGAACAATGAAAAACAAGAGTGAAATGCTGCAGGAAGAAGCAATAACTTCCTCAAAAAAAAAAGAAAAAAAAAAGAAAAAAGTTTGACCGGATGTCTTCAAAACCCTTCACACTTGATTTGTTGTCACATTTCCCAGTTTCTTTCTGATAGTTTGTATGAGCTTAAACAGTGCAAATGGAATCTCTGCTCAACATAATAAAACTCTGCAGCTGATTCAGGTGAGAGGTACAGTTGTCCATGCTGTTTGCAGTGGACAGAAATCCACATGGAAGCTAACACCGCTCTCCTGCTTATTCAAGCTCATTATAGAAATCTTTGCTTATATGCAGCAAAATATAGTTTTCCACCTTCGTAATTTAGCTAATGTCTGGTTCCTCCTCAGTAAGATGATACACATGCAAATCAACATGCTATCTTTCTTATCTTCCCAACTCCTGCTCTTTATATAAAAGGAAGCACCAGTTTTGTATGTGAAAGGAATTCTGCAAGTTAAACATCATACTTTTTCCCACTGGGTACTTTCATTTTGTAGATATTAGTTCTTAAAACCAACAGTGAATGCTAAGACTCATAGATAGCTGTGGCTTTCAATGGTGTTATTTAGAAGGTACTTTCTATGGTTAGCTCTCCCTCTGTGTCTTTATATTTGGTGCCTAAGTGCCTGCAAGGAAACCATTATTTTCTGTTAGATGTTTAATTGCAAATCCTGTGAGAAAATTTACTGTTTTCCAAACAACGCAAAACTAACTTCATTAGCACATTGACACACTAGTTATGTTTGTCAGCTCTAAAGTCCCATCTACTCAAAAAAGGCCCTAGCCAATATTCTCTTAGGAAAAGTCTGTTTTCAGATGATACAATGGCCTCTTGTGCTATTTCCATGTTTCCTCAAGAGCCTTTCTTATTGAATGTGACAGGTTTGGGGACACAAATACACTTTGTGCCTGAAGTTGAATTCTTGTACATACTGGTTCTGGTTTCTCTGGGATCACATCTCAGCCTTCTTTGAAGTTTAGCACCAACACACACAGATGGTCTTCCAACAGCCACAAATCAGTTTTGGTACCAGAGGCTGTCTTGAAGAAGAGCAGATTCTGGGTTGGCTGCAGCTTCAGTGTTCTCAAACATCTGGACTAGATGAGCCTGCATCTGTAGCTGAATATTTCAAATAGCTAAATAGCTTTGGATGCCTTCTTGTGTTCACTGATCGTTTGGTGTCACCCTACAAGGTGCCATCTCAGTGTTCAGTCACTTGAGTATCTGGGTGAAGAAGCAGCTTATTTTCTCTGTACGAAGGAGACTTCTAATAAAGTACTGGTTTTGTGATTAGAGCTAATTGCTGGAAGAGGAAGAGCAGCATTCATCTTGGACTTGCTGAAGATCCAAGTTCACTTTCTTTAGGTTGTGTGATTTTGCTAAGTAAGCTGATCCCACTGTGCATCCTCTTCACTTCTGGACATGGTGATACGAACATACCTGTGGCACATTACAAATCTGCACCTCTAAGGGCAAGGTCTCTGTGACAATAAGCATGCACCGAGCGTTCAGCACAAAAGGTCAGAGCATGGTCAAACCCTTCAGTGCTTTCTGCAGGATGTAAAACACATTCTGCAGTTTAAGGAAGAAATTACAAACCAGATATTGAGGGAGTGTACCTCACTGCTTTCTATCATTTAGCAGATGGGAGAAAGTTAGAGCAATGAAAGCATTTTCTTAAGTAAGAATGTAATTCGGGACTCTCGTGTATTAACTTGAATTCCTTTTTATTGAGTTGGCACTGTAGGAAAAAAGAGGATATTGTAAATAAACTTGTATCCCTTGAAAGGCTGAGTGTCATAGAATCACAGAATGGCTTAGGTTGAAAAGGACCTTCAACCCACTATTGTGGGCAGCATCACCACCCACCAGATGAGAATGCCCAGGGCCCCATCCTGCCTGGCCTTGCACACCTCCAGGAACAGGGTGTCCACAGCTTGCCTAGGCAGTCTATGCCACTGCCTCATCGGTCTCCGAGTAAAGAATTTCCTCCTAACATCCGATCTAAATATCCACTTTCAGTTTAAATCTGCTCCCCTTTGTCCCATCGCTATCATACCCATGAGTCATTCAGCATTGTATAGATATCCAGTGAGGACATTATATATGTTATAGACCCTACTCAAAGGGAAGTTTGATGGCAATTTGGTACAATTTTCTCGATATTTTCTAAGACTACTGTAGAAGAAAACAATTACATTCATATTTTTTACTGTGAAATAAAGGAGATTCACATACGAACATGTTGCTTCACTATAAGGTAAATGTGTGATGTGCAGGTGGCTTAATCACTGATGTCGAGTGGGAGCTGCCAACAGGCACCTTCATTACAATTGGCAGAGTAAGTTTTCCCTGCTGCCAAAGTATATGCACAACACAACACGAAATACCAAATACCAAGCTGTATGTACAGGATAGCACAGCACAGCACAGGCCAGCACTTTCTCAGGTTAACAGTCACATCGATCACTAACTCATTAAAGCACTGGCCTTCTGGTTAGGATCAGAGCAGAAGTAGGTGTGCACATGAATGCTCATGAGACCTCATATATGCCTCAAGTTGTCTGCAAGAATGTACCTGGAAAGAATGAATAAGAACAAGAACGAACAGAATCAGGGTACAAAAGAAACAAGGAGGATTTAAAAAGCCAGTCTTCATCATTACATGTAAAATTTTCAGATGATTCAAATTAATGTTCAAAAGTAGCTGTTTTAAATGTGGTTTTAGTTGAAGTGATACTGAATTGCAAATAAAGGAAAGGATTATATAATGTACAGTTAGAACATGTCAGTGTAACACACACACACACACACACACACACACACACCCCTGTCTCAAGTCACCTCCTGCTCAGCTTCTTTGCTGCTCATGGCATTGTGTAGCAGGTTCTGGTGCACGTGGTATCTTCAATAGAAAGGTGTTATCACTTGACTGTAATTGCAGAGGCTTTCCAGGCAGGAATTCAGTCTTGTAGCTACATTCAGAGCATGAAAAAATGTGCGAGTTAAAAATACAATGTTGCTTTTATGTGTGTGAAAATTAAGCATATAATTTTCTTTTATTTTCCTAAAATGAAGATAGGAAAAATGGAAACGTAGGTTTATCTGAGCCTTATATATATCATTTGTAACGGCAGCAAAGTATAAAAGGGGCAGTTCTGCGTATGTTATTTTTTGGCTTGTTCTGATTCTTTAACCAGAGTCTAACAGACAAACCTTGTATCTGTATCACTTGTAAATGCTATTATTGAAACAATTTATCAAAAACAGTGAAATGTTTCCATTCTGTGAAGAGTTTACCACATTTTTAGGTGTTGTATGAAGTCAAAATTTTTATTAAAAACGGTTTTGCAAGCTGTTATGCTGCCACTGGCTCCTACAGAAGCCTCTAAAGTTTTACATATGCCACCCTCAGACTTGGAGTGTGCTACGTAGGACAGCAGCTGAAGCTGATGGAAAAGATCCGATGAAAAATAAGAGCAACAGAGCTATCTACCCCACTGAAAAGCTACCCCAACTGACCCTTCCCCATGGATTTTTGTGGTCATGTTTCATTTTCACCTTTGTCCGCAGTGAACAGTTGCTTCTCTCCTGACTTTACCTGTGGCACTGGGCAAGAAAAATGAAAGACTATCAGTCTGGCATGGCACAGCCTCAGTACTCAAGGAACCACAAGGTAACACGGTTCAAATCACTTTGACACAAGTGCCCCCATACAGGCACTTCACCTCTCAGCGTTATCTAATTACAATATTACCTCAGGGTCTCTATTTAGATTAGCTCTTAATTGTACAAAGCATTTTCTCTGACTAAGCCCTTTTTATGTGTGCGTTAAGTGTTCTGATGCATGGTGTTGATCCTGGATAAGAAATCCCTACTCCTAGCCTTTTGTCACCAATTCTTTTTTGCAAGGGTATATTCTCCACCTCCACCCTACTCTTATAGCTATACACAGTATCATTTCCCCCCCTCTGTTCTGAAAAAGGATTCAAGGCAAAAAACACAACAACAAACCACCACCAAAACCAAATAAATGCTCTCAAGTATCAAAAGAAATGCTTTTTTAGTATTACTGCTTTGTTATTCAGTTGGGGAGCTGACATACAAAGATTAAGTGAGTTGCCAGAGGAAAAGGAGGAAGGATGCAGGAAGAAAATTCAGTTCCTCTGAGTCGCAGTTCAGCATCTTAAACAGAAACCTTCTTTGTTCCGACTTCACCTTACCTCTGAGTGTTGCCCAATCTCTTTATGCTCAAACTTTCCTCTTACAGGCTGTATCTCTTCTCATTTCAAAGGGAGACTTTCTTGTCACACAGGGCAGTACCTGAAGGAGATTAAGGGGTTGTTCTAGCCTTTTCATCTCTGGAATTTTTCTTCACTGCCACTACTGCAAGCTGCTGCATACATCACTGCTGAAAATGATGTCCTGGAATTACAGCTTTCCCTTTGCTGCTGTAGATTTTTTTTCCTCCCTGTATCGTATTTGCTCAGCGTACTGCTTGTTTGCTAGCTCCTGCCTGGCAAGCATCATCTGCTTGCTTTGTGCATAAATGCCAGGGATAATTCTGAAGGCTCAGCATGATTACCAGTTGGCCAGCTGCCACATTGGTCTTTAGGATTTAATTTTCCATCCACAAACTGGCATTTATTTATTTATTTGTATTTTTAAAAAGTTCCTGTGGCTGTTGTCTCTCAATGTACGAACAGAAGATTTCAGCCAAGTGTAAATATGCACTGTCTGAATTAATGTCCAATAACGAAAGCCCTCCATAACCAACTTAAGAAAAGGTACTAAACTCTCCTACTTATTTAAATTCCTCCAATCTCTTCCTCAAAGTCCAGAGAAAAGATGGATGCAGTGAGATTCACAGGTGGAAAAGTGGAAAAAGAAGCTGGCAGACTAGCAGGGATGGACATTCCAGGATCAAGTACTGCACGCATTACCACTTTCACTCAGTTCAGCATAAACCACAATTATTTTTTTTTTGTCTCATTTGTCTGAATCAGAAAATTCTCTGTTGAGCTTTTGCTACACATGGTGATCTACGAGGGCTGCTCCAAAAACAATGCCTCCCTTTTTGTTGTGTTGGCCCATGACATCAGAGGTGCATGTTGGTGGCATGGCAGATATTGAACCTTCTCACCAGTTTGTGACAATTTTAGAGAATCCATGTATTGGAATGATTGATGAGGTTTCCCAATCCAGCTCAAAGCTTTTGTTTTCTTTTGCTATTGCTACCAAATGTCATATCCAGGGCAGAGCTTCCATTAAATCAACACACACATAAATCCAGTGTGTTGTACCTCCACAAATGTACTGCCCCTGTGTGAAAAGACTTGTAACAAGGTGTGTGCACACCCATGCCAAGCATCTCACTCTTCATTCTCAGTTGCTGAGGTACTCCAGTGATATCAAAGATCCTGATTTTGTTGCTGTTTGGTTACAACACTATGGAAAAGAAAAGGAGAAGAAAAAGCAGACATTAATGAGCCTGAGTAAAACAGGAGAATTTTACTCAGCTGTAATATGTTTTTGTCTGATTGAGTTTAGAAGATGAACAGTACTGATGCTGCGCTACTTTCCTGCTTCTCTTTCTTTCTGCTTGCTGGTAACCTATCTCCATGTTGTTTGAAACCAATTAGCAGGTGTACAGCACTGCAGAACCAGCAACATGACTGTCCAAAGATCTTCACTGTCTCTGCAGATTCTCCTTCACTACTGTTACATAATCCCCTCCTTTTGGATGAGTTATTCTTCCATTTCATGCTGTTCTAGCATGAAATTACAAAGCCCCATGCTGCAAATTAGATCCCTGTAGGGATATCAGATGTATCAGTAAAGGCAACTTCAACTGCCCTAAAAAAAAACTGTCTTCCTAAATGCTACAGAAAACTGCCTCCTGAATGAGACTGTCCATTCATCCTGTAGGGGAAATGAGGCAACAGGGACATAGAAGACTGTGGCATGTTTTGCACTGTGAAGACTGAACTTGTCAGCCTTGTTTTCAGTGTGCAAAATCCTTATTGTTTTCAATAAGTTTGGGATATGCAGCAACTCTGCATGTAAAGTGACTCACTTCTATTAAAATATCTTTGAACAATGGTCCTTTAAAGCATCTCACTAAGACGGCTGCAGGGAGAGAGGAGTTCCAGAAACGTGCAGTGAATATCTATGGAAAGAAAACATAGTTAGGAGGACATGAGGTCATGTCCCAGCTCATTTTAACTCGTACAGGATTTGCTCATCACAGCTAAGGTTCGCTAAAGTGGCACTCCACCAGCTACATAAAACCCAAGGGAGACTAAGGAGAGTGATAATCACTGAAAAACCCTGCTAATGACTCCTCACATGGCTTTAGGATTGATGCCTCTTGAAAACTCCATGTGGCTGTTTCAGAAGTGCAGCCTCCTCCCTGCCTGCATTGTATACTGATGCAGGAGAGTAAGACAAACTCCTATAAGACAGCAATGGGTGAATTTTACAGCGGATGAAAAGGTTCAGCTTTCAGAACAGAAAGGAGGTGCTCCTTGGACCACAGCGACTTGTCATAATATTGGAAAAGAAATATTTAAACTCAATATCAGTTCATCTATTGGAATTGCTAGAACAGAAAACTAAAATTCTAATCTGCTATTTGAAAAAAAAATTGTAAAGCCAGAGAATACCACCAGAGCCAAACTGGGCCTGGTACGTTCACAGGAGTATTCAGAAATAAAATTCTGAAATAAAATGCATGGAGGAATATTAAGGAAACACATACTTTAAACTCATCTCTTATTCAACAAAATGACTGCTTATGTCAAAAGGAAGAAGTTAAGGGAGGGAAACCAAAATTTGTCCCTGCATTCATTTCTTGCTCCACTTTCTTCAGATAAGCACCAAATCAACTTTGTGCTCATCAAGAGCTAACAACATTATAGAGATGGATAATTTCTGCTGATTATAGTAAAAAAAAAAAATAAATAAATAAACATAAACAGTACAGAATTTTTTTTTCCAAAAATATTTAGTTTTAAAACATTTCAAACTTCTTATCCACAAAAGTAGAAAGCCTTGAGGAGGCATTTCTTTCTCCTGTCTCCAGACCCATTTCTCCTCTGCCCACCTCCTCAGTGCTTCACTATATTCATTCAGAGAACAGCAGGAGAGAGAATCAAACAGAAAAATCGCATTGTTCTGCTTTCCCTTTTATCACATTCAACACTTGACCCAAGCAATCAGGAAGCAATTAAAAGCTTCTGTTTCAACTCCCCATCCTGCTCAAATTCTTGTTCTCATTTTGTTTGTCTGAAACTTTGCTCTTTAAAGAGCTTGTCAGTGCACGCGAGTGTGTGTGCACTTACAGATATACTTATGACCTTGTTCTTTCTATCGAGTGATATTATAAAATGTCTTTCAATTTCTAACACGGTTCAGTCATCTTTGTAACAACACGTCCTTTAACAAAATTCTCAACCTTAATGCTCTTCAAAACGCCTCTAATGCTTTCTAATTTACTGACATTTTCCCTGAGCCCCTCATCAATTTGACTATTCAAATTGCTAACACTGCTAATAGTTCCTCTGTCTCCAGCAGACCCACTGTAGACCTTGAAATCCCTCTGCTGTCTCTGCAGACAAGAACACATCTGGTTTTGCATCCACACCGTGCTGGATCAGAGTATTTAATAGCCTGGCAGCAGAGTCTCATCACCATGCAGTATGATGATTAACGGCTTCATTTTCACCATTGCTATCCAGAAGAGCCTCTCACAGGGCCATTTCCTCCCCTCGCTTCTATCTTACAGTGGTGTAATTCCACTGATTTCAGTATACAGAGAACAGCATGAGCACAAGAGTCTGTATTTCTAAGGGTTTGTGGAGAAGATTTTGAGAAATGTTTGGAGCTGGATGCCAAATTGCCTTTGAAAAAGTCCAGATGTCTCTACTTCGGGGGAGATTTGAAGGGGAAGCAGATGCAAGCTGACCTGTCTTCAGAAAAAAGACCCAATTTTCAAAATGACCCAGTGTGTGTTCTGCTGGGACTTCAGAGCTGAATGCACTGAACCAAGCTAGGCAGGACCTTGTGGCACATCAGCTGAATTCTGCTAATTGCTCTTACCCAGTGGTATATCACAGACATTTGAAAATGCCCTATCTATCAGGGCAGTTCAGGCCTTGGAATGCTTTGCACTCCGAATTTCTAGACAGAGCTCCCACACAGGGGCTGATTTTTAGTGGCTCACCTGGAAATTTCTCAGCTGAGATCTGTGATAGTACACACACAACTAGCAAATGACAGGCAAGTTTCCTAAAAGAGACCCTTCTGCTTGTACATGAACAACAAAGGTATGGACTAGATCTGATGACATTGCCACAGATAGTGAAAATAACCACACAAAGTCAAGAGACCCAAAGGTCTGCAGCAGATAGCTAGGACAGCTGTTGTGAAACAGCAATGCTTCAGGGAAGATTTCCTTCAGAGGAGCAGCCCAGCAATTAGAGTATGAGAAACTTGTTAAAGATTCCTAAAGTCTATATCTTAACCACAAACTTCTCATTAACAGATTTATTTAACTTTTCCAGACCTTGTTTTCCTTGTTGGTGAATCTGCAGCTGTGTCACCCATCTTCCTAGGGTGATGTAATTAGCTTACATTTACAAAACGATTTTTGGTGCTGTAAGGGAAATTAATAGTGACCAGGAGCATTTTCTGCATATCTGAGAATGTGGGATACTTCATTCCAGTTTTCATGGAACACTAGAGGTGAATCAGATCCAGACAACAGCATAAGTGAGTTTTTCAGGCTGTTTTGTTATCTGCACGTTCTGCAAAATTGGGATAATAATAATTACTGAGCAGCTCAAATGAGGGGTCTCACTGCCTCTGGAGCTATGAATACTCAGGAAAAGTTAAACTGAGATCTGAGATGGTCCACGGCAAACAGAAGTTCACCCCTCTGAACAGAGTCTGCTCCTTGAAAAGTACTTCTGCTTCTGTGGAAAAAAAAAAAAAAAAAAAAAAAAAAACAAGTTCAGAGGCAGATCCACAAATAAAATGCCAGTATTGAGTTCCATGTTTCCACCCAGGTAGCTTTCTGAGAAAGACAAAACATGATTTCCAAGTTCTGATGACTTCTAAAGTGAACTCTGTTTCTCCATTTGCATTAATTTGATATTGAAAGTAGCTCCTGCATGCATAAGGGCTGAGTGAAGAGGGAGGCATTTTTCTTTTTTGTTCTATCATCTCTGGAGACCTCCCACAACCACAGTGCCTTTTCAAACAAACTCTGAGCAACATTTTAAAAACTTATTCTCACACTAGAAGTACTCAACATAAAATATGAACTTTTGTTAAAATAAAAAAAAGAAATGAATCAATATTTAAAGTTTTTGATATTGCAATAGTATTACTGTAAAGTCCTGATTCACGTCCCTTATTCTGAAAGGAGAAAAGACATGTTCCCCTGCAGCTTTGCATTGGCCAAGCTCAGATTGTTTCTCTACAGATGTGAGGAAATTGTTTGGTGTTTGGAAATCAGACTATAATCCTCAAAGGCTTTTAGCTGATGTAGTGGAGCAGGCTGGCTGAACGCTGTTGTTGATCTTGGCAGATAAATAAATGTGAATTTATGTTTAATTGTTAACTCATTAAATTGTTAAATGTTAAATTGTTAAATTGTTAAACTCATAAAAGAGTTTGTCAGTCAGAGGAAGTGGAAGCAAAGAGGAAATCTTAGTATCTGCAAAAACCTAATGGGAAGGATTAAAGAAAGTATGTCCTCCATTCTCAAACTGGGAGACAGCAACCCTGTCATGATATAAAAGATGTTGAGGACATCAGCTTGCCATCTTCCAGCACTTTCTGCTGCAGTTGCCTCCCGTGCTGGCATTTGCCAATATGGGTCCCTGCAACCATGGTTTTACTGTGCTCCTCCACCTACATAGCCCAGTTCTCTCTCATCATCCAACACAGATGAACATCCAGTTCCTCCATTGCCCTGGCCACCTTCTCCAAAGCACACCCCAAGATCTCTATCCAGCCTCTGTCTAGAGGCATCCCAAAGGGACTGCAATCCTGTGTCTCCTCTATGTGAGAAGTGTCCAGCAAAATTTAAGTTCCCCACTGTAACCTGATTCCTTTCCAGGGAGCTTTCAAAGTTAAAAGTTGACTTATCTGCCAGAGCCCAATCAAAAAACAATTTACTGTTCTTCCTTTACATACCTTTTTTTTTTTTTTTAAACTCCCTGATTAGAACATCTCCCTGGTATACCTTGTTTTAATAAACAGTGCCATTTCACAGTTAAAATCTTCTGTCTGATTTTAGCGAAGACAGTTAAACCATATTATGAATCATCTGAAAGAAGGCTGCACCTCTGTTTTCTTCCATCTCACACCCATTTTATTCCTGGCAGTCTTTGTTTACATAAACAGGAAAAACACTTGTTGATCTTCTCAACTGTATTTCCACATTTCTGGAGAATTATAAATTGACAAGTGTGGCCTTTTGACCAGTTCACTTTCCCTTGCAGCGTATTTTCTCAGTTCCTTTTTGCCTTTGAGGCCTTGTGCACTCAAGCTATTTTCAATGTCTGCTTCACACTACAGTCAGCTCAACTGATTCGGCATTTCAGGCTTCACAGCTCCTTGCCCATATCCTGACTCAGGAGTCCAGACTTAGAACACTGGCCTAAAAATTATGAGTTCACACAGGAATTACCTGTTTTATATTCTGTCTCTGGTCTATCCCTAGCTCAGCATAGTTTCACGTCATCATTCTTGCTATGCTCCTTAAAATAACCTTATTTTTTCCTTCTGTGAAATAGGACTAACAGGAATAACTTAGAAAAAGTGGACTCTGCCTTGACATTAACAAGCGGAAGGATTCTTGTACCGATTACACATCCTGAGCTATGAACACACTGGCAAGTGCACATCCCAGACAAATAACAGTCTCAGAAAAAGATGCTGTCAGATCTGTCTCGTGTACAGACCACTGTGATGAGAAACATCTCTGCATAAATTTCAACAGAAAGACTAAGAGAGGACCAGTTCTGTTACATCAGACAGGAGCGACAATGGGCACTTGCAGTTTAGCAAGCCTAGTCTACGCAGGAAACTAAAGTAATTCTAAATTAATGTGACTAATTAGCAGCCTTAGATAACATAATTGCTATGCAGAAGTTCCCAGTTTTAGTTAGCATTCTATATTAACTACTATGTAATTATTAAGGCACCAACCTCAGCACCAGCAACTTAATTATCTTTATATCACTGCAGTCTCAAGCATGAATGCTGATGATTAATAAAACATAATTATTTACATTGTAATTGTGGCATTTTAATTAAACTGAAAATGCACTTCGTTTGCTTTTTGCCACAGTGCTAATTTTTTAAATTAAGGTCAAATACTTTCATCAAGCTTCTTTTTTTTTTAATCCTTAATTGCAAGTTAGATAGACTGATCTCTTGTCATCTTAAGAAACCATTGTGACTGTTGGTGACAAATGAGTCCTGGGGTAACAAAACAGCCTCATTGCTCTGTAGTCGTGTAGCCCCAGTGCTAATAAACCATGCCTTAATAATTTGTATTTCTCTGATGTAATTCCTGCGTGTGTAAACCCCATTTAATTTTTTTTGGAGTTAGACTTCCCTAGGATTTAGTTTGCTATAACTTACATTATGACACTACTTAGAAGGCTCCATTGAGACCAAAGATTATAAAGACCAACAAGACCAAAGGTAAAAAGGGAAATGTTGGCTCATGGAAGTAAAAGTCTCCTCATTGTCACATACTATGTCATTGCCAGAGCCAGAAATACAGCAGAGTCCTCCCAGCTCCTTTGCTTCTTAGTTCTCATTGCTCCTCAAGTTAACAAGTTTAGAAATGCCAACTGTGTGATGCATGGAGGCAGACTCCTAGCCCCTATTTTCAAATTATTACTGGGGATCCCTGCCTTAGCAATAAGAAAAGGTTGGGGTTTTTAATGCGTTTTTGTAAATCCTCTGACCTGAGAAGGCATCTTTATGCTAGTTACTTACACCAGCATAAGACTAGCATGTTCCAGGATTAATAGCTTTCCTTTGAGTGCAGTTAAGTTTTGTTATGTAGTTGAAGAATGATTTTCCCTGCCATTGCTCAGAAAAAAAATCATTGTAAATTTTCAGCAACAGGAGCAAATCCTGCCCCAGTTTTTGCTCTCTGAGGCAATAATATAATTATATATATATATATTATAGTATATAATACTAGCCATCCGAAACTTTATAGGTGAGCTTCAGTATATTTTTAAAATAAATTTATATATGTATATATTTTTTTCAGAATATGACTTAAGATATCAATGTGTTTGCCTTGGGAGGAAATAGTGAGAAGTATTATCTAGTCCATTTTAGGGATTATTCTCAGTTGTGCTTGCTGCATGCTATATCTTCTAAGTTACAGGACTGGAAGCCCAGAGGTGACATGGCTGAGAACTGCATCAAAAGCCAGATTTTAGGGGAGCAAAGTGAGAGAGGATTTGTCACGTAGACTGTCTGAAAGCCATGACAGACCAAAAATGAAGACTGGAAAAGATCCAGGGGGAAAGAAATCTGACTGCTTAAGAAATAAATGAGTTATGGAAAGAAAGATGCTTAGGGCTGCTCTACTTAAAACAGAAGCAAGAAATCAGCAGACTTTGAAAGCTAAAGGAGGTTGTGTAGAAAGCGCGCGTGAAAGCTGAGAAGGGAGGAGAAGAAAATGTTGTAACTGTAGTACCACTTAAGTGTGATGTAATCTTTAGCCTGGGCAAATCCAGGACTTACGGATCTGCTCAGCTCAGCAGAGAAATAGTGAAGCAGCTAACAGCCAAGAAAGGGGCAACAAGTTGCTGTCTGTAGAAATAGTGCTGGTAGCTCTGAAGCTGTCTGTTTAACACTTGATGAAATTGAAAAAGCTCTCATTTTAAAGGGGAAAAAAAAGTCTGTACCTATCATTTCTAGATTTTACAGTGCCCTCGTTGAAAGACTAATGCCCAAATCTTTTCCCTATGTAGGAAGAGAGCAGAGGAAAAGAAAGCAACAAAATACAAGGGCAGATCAACAGGTAACAGGAAGGATAAGCCAGCCTTATGTGAGAAAACTCAGTTCTTTCCATCCACATTCAAATTCTCTACATTTAAAAAACCTCATTTTATAAGATGCAATTAGCAGTAATTTCTCTGTTGATTCTTCAGCTGTTGTAACTTCTATGAAGCTGCTGTGGACTTACATAAGTAAAAGAAGAATCACAAAGCCTCTTACTCTAGGGATCACTTGCCTATTGTTTTTGCTGCAGATCTCTTAAACTCTGGAGATTATTCTTCAGTTACTTAAGCATTCTGGCTGAATTTCAAGACATTGTAATAATGAGCAGGGTAAGGACAGGGGATTTATAGGCATTAAGAGAAGCACTTTCATTTTGTCCCGAAACATACATATAAATTTGAGGATGGTAGTTTGATTCCTGAAGCTATGAGAGGCTTTGAGAACGACAGTACTTGCCAAGACAACAGAGCTGATTTACGCCAGTTAAGGGCTGGGCCAGATTCCTAGCACAGCATAGCCACCATGAAAGTGTCCCACATGATGGCCTCATTAGCGTGGAAAGATGCCAGCTGAATTCTACTGCATAGGTAAAATAGAAAGATGCTAAAGCTTTCCTCAATCAGATTTATTATCCATATTTTCCTCTACATCACATGACGAAGAGTGTGACTCTTTCAGAGGTAACCCCTGTCATAGTAATCCCTGCTTCCATCACTTCCAGATTATTTAGCTGCGTTACCCTTTGCATGGGGCTTTACCTTAATGCCCCTGGGAAACTGAAGCAGAGAAAGAAGTCTACAAGCAATTTTTAAAGTAGCATCATGATAAAAGTATTATACCAATAATTCTGGATCTGTAGCAGCTGCTACTAGGTTTTTAGATGGAATTTAAAAATGCTAGAATCAATCTAAAAATCTCTAAATTTATGAGATATGGTTACCAGAGGGACTGCCCCTTGATTCTTTTGCAGCTGTCCTGATGGAGATTTCTAGGGGTGCTTCAGAGGGAATTGTCAGACTATAAATAAAAGAGGTCATGGATTGAATGTCTTTCACAGAGATAGGGTGAGGGCTGCAGATACCTGGACAGTGTCTGCATTTTGTAGAAGAAAAGGGAATTTGTTAGAGCAGTTTTACTACAACTTATAAATACCTGTAGTGCACAGGGTAGAAATGAACAGCAAAGCATAAGCCTCTCTGTGCAGCAACTTTTATGAACTTATATCCCTGTCATTTCTGCTGTGTGTTTCATGCATTAGGGCAAGAGGAAACGTAATGCTTCTCTGGCACAAAGCAGTTGCAGTGGGTTTCATACAGCATCATGGGATCTCATTCCATATACACAAACAGCTGGTTGCCACAACTGCCTCAGCTCCATCCTGAGTCCCTCTCCTCGTGGAAAACAAGTATGGCTTGCCCCACTACAATTTCTAGCCATCAGCTACAACACTGGGGGCATTCTGCAATTGCTGCAAATGAAGGGTGGCCAAACTTGTTTCTTACAGTGGCATGCTGTAACCTTGATATATTCTTTAGACCTACTCTAGGGAGTTATGAATCATGCCATGATGAAAGCACCACGCTTATAGATGATAAACAGGAGAATGGGGTATACAAACTGCTCTGTTTGGCTTGCTTGTATTGAAATGAGCAAGCAATGGGTCCAATCAGTACACTGGGCCCAATCCATTTTCACCCAAAAAATACCCATTTAACTTCTGTGGATCCAGATCACATCCGCTGAAAAGGACAGCCATAGCAAAATTCAAACTGGCTAGATGTTGACAATTTCAGTATAGAATAATATTCTGATGAAGCAGGTAGAGTTAAGGAAGCATGATTTCCATGCAATGAATTACACAGATCTTGAATGTTTTGCATAATTGCTCAATGTTTGCCTATTACTTCCATCTGAAGAGCTTTTTATTATGACTACTTGCACCCCCACGTTGTCTTTGATATGGCGTTTGATATGTAATACTTCTAATTCTGAAAAAATTTAACAAATAAGTGATCCCATTATATCAGTGGGAATATTCACCTTCCACTTCACAGAGTTTCTTCTTCAGAAGAAACATTGGAAAAGGTCTCAAGATTCATGTTTCATTAAACAAATAAATACAAAGACAGTCATACTAAAATTGCATGCAATATTAAGCCACATCTCGCTTGAGAATAAACAATATTAGGCTTTGATATAAACCACTAGCAATCAGATGAGTATGCACAGTGCCATTTATTTCATACACAACAACTTTTGTCTTAGTTTTCTTCATCAACTCTTCCTTGTTGAACTCACATGCAAAATGGAAAAGAAAACAAGCAGCCCCCTCCACACCAACATTCAAGTACTTGGTACTTGAACTTACTGCTTGGCATTTTGTTGCTGTTGCTTCTTTAATTCAAGCATACTTTACTTAGATCTATCCTATTTTTCCACTAAAACATAGTTCCCGTTTTCACAGCAACACAGAAACTGTTCCAACTTTCTTCTCTAATTAGCCTTAATCTCACCTATTGTCTACCTGGACATTCAATGCTCCTCTGAACATCATGGTAGTCAAGAGTTGAGTATTCCTGGGCTAAGTTCTCACTGACAGAACAAAGCCACATTAAGCAAATCAATTAATTTTACTTCAAAGAATATTTTATACAAATTCAAGTAGACTTTGGACCCTTTTTGGCAATGCAGCTGATCAGCCACAGAATACCCTGAGTTGCAGGGGACTCCCAAGGAACACTGAGTCCAACCACCAGCTCCACACAGGACCACCCAAAATTCAAACCATATGTGTGACAGCATTGTCCAAACACTCCTTGAACTCTAGCAGCTTCACCATCTTTGTAGCCCTCCTTTGGAAGTTCTTTAACAGTTTTATACCCTTTTCATATTCTGGCACCCAAACTGCAGCCAGTGCTGGAGGTGAGGCCACACTGCTCAGAGCAAAGTGGGACAATCCCTTCCCTTCCCTGGTGGCAGGGCTGAGCCTGGTGCATCCAGGGTACAGTTGGCTTTATGGGCTGCCAACGCACACTGCTGGTTCTCATTCAAGTTGCCATCAACTGGAACCCTTCACTATAGTGGCAGGGGAGTTAAGAGATCTGTCTTGTTTTAATATCTTTAATAAATAACCCCTCTATGTTCTTTATAAGTAAACAGCAATTCTTTGTTCGTTATATATGTGTCAGTTTGAATCTCATGGCTTTTACCTGGTTCCTCAAAATGTTCCCCCATTTGCTGCCTAGGCTAGAAGGTAAGTAGTGGATGTTATGAAGAAGAGGGAATGGGTTCATGCCTAAGGAAATCAAGAATACCCCAGAAAACCATATTTTTTCCCTGTGACAGTCCTCAGATAGCATGCTGCAAGATAAGAAGTCACATGTTTGATATGGGTTCATAAATTACTTCCTACTTCTTAAGTATCTGATCAGATGTGCTAAGTACTAGCAGCTAAAATTAGCATCAGTGAAAACTATTTAATTTATAAAGCCCAACACAAAATGAATAAACAATTTGCATCTAAATCACTGTCTCAATTTCCATCTGGAGAACGCAAATAAAAATAAATGCTGCTGGAGAAAAGCATGAAGTACTGGCATGGTACTGTAATGGGTGCCATAGTCAGCAAAACCTAAAGGGAAATAATTGTATTTTTATAAGGATTTGATTAATATTCAGTAAATACCCAACTTTATGGCCTATGAGCAATGAGAATAAAATTAATGTTTGTTAGCTAACAAAGTACTCAAGCACTAAAAGTGTTATGGTTACCTGGAAAAACTGAATCGGGATTGTGTTACACTATAATCAGCTTAAATTCCCAAAACTTCCCAAATTTAAGTTGTCTGGCTTCTCAACATTATGATGGATCTAGTGCTATTTGTGGGAAACACTGCAAATACATTGCTCAGTACAATCTTCAGACACTGCTATTTTTAAAAAATGAGAACTCAGCCTCTATGCACTGTGTAAAAAGACTCCATGTATCATCCCCAAACTTACAGCACATAAGCCCTGAATGAATTTTCTGGTAACTTACAAGTAAATCCATTAAGTAGATTAAGTTAAATTAATTAAAAACAGGATTCTACTAGAGATCTATCATCTGCAACACTTCTGAAATGGACTTGAATAACCTTCCTAACAAATAACAGATACTTCCAACTTTTCAGATAGCAAAAAATTACCAAAATCCCCCCTTTGAAGACATTAAATGAAGGTCAGCAATTGTTATGATTATTTAGGCTGGTGACAAGCCTGAGTCGAGTTAGTATGTGTCAGCATCTGAGGAGATCAATCAAAGGAAAATGAAGGAGTTTAAATGTCTTAGCCTGAGCAGGGAAAAGCAACTATAAAACTGTTCATTGGCATGAAGACTCAGGAGAGTAACAAACTTGCAATTTAAGTGATGATTAAGCTGAATAGTGACTGCCAGGAGGACACAGCAAGCTCTGTCATCAGGGGAAAAGAAACAAAATCACAGCCTAAAAGACTGACAGCTCCTCGTACGGATATCCTCATATTTTCTTTTCTGTATCCCCAGAAGAGCTGGGAGCAATGCAGGCATCCTCAGAGCATGTTGGAGGAGGTAAAACCTAGGTTAAGCACCACATCTGAAATGAATGTCCCTGGAGTGGCATCTAAGTACTGTCCCTGTCTGGAAATTGCTCTAAGAAATTGCTCTAACCACTTCATTCAAAGTTCATCCTTAAATACATTACTGAAATTGTATCCCTGATTCTCTGGATTCCAAGCACTTTCTCACCCTCAAAATCTCTAACTTCACCCTTCTCACACAGTTTCTCTTTAAGGCGCCTTCAGACTAACGCACAGTGAAGGTGATAATCTTCCTAGAAAGACTAAAGGACTCCGGTCTACCCTGGAATTTTCCCATTTGACTGCATACAAGGAAGCCACTTTAGTACCAGTTTGTGGACTGGAGCTGGAAATGCCATTTCTTTCACATAGCAAACCCAGATGCTTCAGTGCTTGCCTCTTTCTGCCACATAGATCAGTGGTTACTGATGAAGTCAGACATTTTTACAGACCAGTTCTAATCCCGAAAGCATGTCAAAATTCCCTTAAGTGAGATCAGTGGCTGCACAGGTTCATGGAGAGACTAGAACTGTACGTTCTAATCCTTCAATTTGTATACAAAAAAATCAGTGGAATTTCCACAAATGCAAAACTCAGCCAAGCTGATTGTATTGGGTATTAGGTTACACCCCTTTAAGTCATCCATTTTCACTGAACTTCTACTCCCATAAAGCAACACCACCATCTACAGCCCAAACATCAGACTCTGCACCATATACTAGCTGCACCTCTCTCTGTCCTATCCTAAAAACATCATTGGACACAAGATGTCATTACACCTAAAAGTCACAGACTTCTTTTGAAAATATACAATGTAATGTTAATTTTCATTACCTTAAGAGCTTGATGTGGAAAAAAAATAAAAGAATTAACAATTCTTTTAAAGGAAATTTTTTTTCTGTTTTCATCTCTCAATCTGACTTCCACAGCACAACGCTTCCCATGAAATGTCTGCATGCATTGTAAGCAGAACTTTTAGCTCTAGAACAATCCAAGTTTCTCAGAAATTGATATTACTATGGACAAAAAAATACCTCTTTTAGCAAGGGGAACCCTACTGTGAATGGACACCACCAGAGAAAAAAAAAAGTTTCACTGCAGTTATTTCTGGTGATTAATTCTCATTTTGGTTCCTTGTCCTTGTGTTGCCAACCACACTGTGTCTTTGGTAGGCTGAAAGGGATATTTCCCCTTAGATCACGAAGTTGGGTAGTGAGCTGCATAGTACAGTTAAAAGAACTACGGTCTCCACAGTGACAGATATAAGAAAGCTAAAGCCTCGTTATTTGCAGACTATAGAAGTTGAAGGGAAGTAAGAAAACCCTCAGATGCAATTCTGTCCCATAGCCTTGACCCGTTCTTCCCAAAAATGGTAAACCCAGTTTTGACTTCTCATCTGTGCTAGAAGGCCATTACAGCTTTTTCTTGTACCAGCTTAGTCCAGCTGTTACAGGGAACTGCAAAAGCTTCGATAGTGATTAGCTGAGTGTATTGTCTGTAATCCTGCCTGTGCCTGTTCATGCACCATGTTTCGTCACAGATGTAGAGTTACACAGAATAATGCATACAAACTGTTCATAAGATGTAGTCACTAAGTTACTTGTTTACAGCATCAGGACCAAGATACTGGCTTACAGCTTTGGCATTAGCCCCACCAGGAAAGCTGAACTGCCTCTGTTCAAGTCTTCTGCCACGCGTTACCACACGATTAACAAACTCACCATGAAAGAACACTTACACGTTCTTCTGAAATATTTCAGGGAACTGTGGGTAATAGCCATTCAAATTGTAAAACAAAGTATACTAATGTGTGAATTTACTGGTGACTTTGCTCTAAGAACTCTATGTTTTTACTGGACAGAGGAGTTTCTTTCAGCAAAGGGACACAGAAAGCTTAATAAGTTCTCACTTCTAATAATGTGGTCTGTGAGGTCAGTGGTACTGATACTAACTTACACTAGCTGAAGAACTGAGCTTGTCTGTGTATATTTCTAGACTTTCACAGAATTCATCTAGAGCTATACATTACACATATACTGAAAGGAGTTAGAATCGATAAAAGCTGCCAGTTTCACATTGCCAGTGCAGCAATGTGATTGACAGCGAGTTCTGTAGCCACAGGAATATGTTGTGCAAACACCTTAGCAATCAACAGAGAAGACCCAGAAGAATTTTGAAGGTGTCATTTGAAGAGGCTCCACTCCCTGAGTGTCACAGGCATAAGCCAGAGGACGTTCTGTCCTGTTTTAGTACTGGAGTCATTGCCTGTATCTCCTCTGCACATACCCTACCCTTGTAGGCTAGGAGAACACAGTCAGTGTCAGTCATTTGCAGTCAGGCAAAGGCCAGCTTCCCAATGTTACCTGCTGTAAAACCTGCCTGCAGTTTGAGATGAGAACCCACCTGCCCCATCTGCTTTCAGCAGACTTAAAACTTTGCCACGGTGACCACTAGAGGGAGGTCATATACATTTGCACTAGGTGCCTTATGAATAAGGGAGTGGATTAAGATGCAAAAGAAGGAAAAAAGCAGTCTGATGTACATAGAGGAAGCACCAGACTTCATGAATGTGTTGCACTCTCCAGAAACTAAATCAGGTGCCACTGTATGAGGGATCATTTGCTATTTTCTTGTGAGATCCAAAACTATTGGCCAGCCAAGAGAACCACCTAAGAGACTCCATGTCTCAAGTTTGTCATGTGTATTTGTTTTTAAGACCATGCTTTTGAAAATTCAGAACACAAAGGTAACATGGCATATTCTTTTCTGCAGTTGTAAGGGAAGCTGGGAATAGCTTAAATGCACTGTACCATCACTAATGCTGGCAGAGCTACTGACATGATTTCTGCATGAGAAGGCAGGAAGTTTTTGACATGTAATTACACAAATCTTTACAGGTGGGATGGAAATTTTTTTTAAAGTGATCTTAATATTCAGACATCTGACTTAAGATCATACACAGAGTTGAGCTGTCAAAAAGCTAGCCAGAAGTCTGTCATATATAAATAGGTACATATTGCAGAAGAATCTCTCAAACAGTAGGATTCAGAGTAGTTTGTCAACAGATCTAAATATTTCCCTATCTTTGTAAGTCATATTCTCCTTTGGCTTACTATGCACCCCTGCGTCTGTCACCTTGGGCTCTCTGCAGAGTGCTTACAAGTAAGAAGCAGCTTCAACTGTTGCAATAGCCAGCACATTTTTTCCATTGTGAGAATAAGGACAGCATCTTCACCTTTTTGGCTTTCAGCTTCCTCCTGACTTTGTTTTACAGCAAATTGGTTTCTTGCCTCCTTCGAGAGTCAGGCTTGCTTTCACATCACTGATACATCGTATTGACTTTAGAACCTACACTAAGTCACAAAATTTTAGGAGAAAGTTTTTTTTTTCCCCTTGTACGTTCCAAGACTTCATAGTTTTTGAGAATAAATCAAGAAAAGAAAACACAAACAAAAAAAAACCCCTGTTTCAATTGTAGATAGGTAAATAATTCTCTCTCTTCTTACCACATCTTTACCTTTGAAAACTGGAGAGAGTCATTGCTAGGTGAAGGATCATTTCATGTGTGTTCAGCTCTTAGTCAGGTTTGGACCCCTATATCAAGTTGTACCATAAAAGTTAATGATCTGTAAATTGCTGACATGAAAACATATATGCAGTAAGAATTCCCTTTTTTAAAGTGTACTTTTAATTAAAAATGTTAATCAAAACTGAAACAATTTTAAGATCAGGTCACAACTGTACCACCACTGATGTTACTTTACTTGAAATATTTTTTAAAAGCCTGTTTATACACAATCAGACCTAGTCCTCAGACTTTCAAGAGATACATAACACTATCCCTATCGAAGTTCATTTCAGGTATTTTGCACACTTCCTGCATTTCAACTTTCATTACTAATTATTTTCATGCAATTTTCATACTCTTCATTTAAGGCTTTTTTTTTCTTATTAGAAGTGGGAAAAATGGAAAAACCAATAACATATCTCCTCTATGTTCTCTCTTCTCCTGTGCATTGCAAGTCCTAGGACTACTAGTACCAGTTGCTATGATTTATCTACAGGGGTGAAGTTGTTCTGACCTGCAGTAATGAAGTACGTCATTGTTGACTCGCATGTTATAAAAATGATGCACAATACTTGCATCTGAAAATCAGAATAAACCTTTTATGCAGCTCTTTGTCAATTCTACAAATGGTTGCAGTTAATCGATGCTATAAAGCTTTCCTTCAGGCACTGGTATTCAGCTTTCACACTGGAAAACATAGCTTGAGTCTAACATTTTAAATACAGATGGTGTTACCTAATGAAATACTTGGGGTTTGAAAACACCCAGTGTTGTAAAGCTATGAAACTACTCTTAGTATTTAGGAACACCTTTTGAAGCTCTGTGGAAAGAGACACTGTACAGACACTGTTTTGTTCCTGTTCTTACAGACACTTTTAATTTGATCAGGGGTCACGTTACTCATTGGAATATCCACATAATTTTCATTAACACTGATGTTTACAACCTTATGAAGGCACAAATTGAATTACCAAATCTTTTTATTAACAAGTGTCATGCAATTGTTGCCATAGGGAAGCTCAGGAGACTTCGCCTTGCAATAAATGTAAATTTAGCAGAACTTTCCCAGAATATATATAATCATTTAATTTTGCATTTCACATGTGTAACACAAGAATAGCAGGGTCCCAAACTACAGAAAATAAAGACTCAAGTACAACAGCTATATGCACAGGAAAAAAAAGGAAACAAACAAACAAACAACTTACCTTCAGCAAGCCTCAGAGGTACACAAAGATCTCCAGCAAAATCCACTAACCTTCCCTACCAACCCTTAAATGAGCTCTTGGAATTGGTGCCTCCTGGCCCCACCCCTTCCAGTCACTCAATTGCATTGCATGCACTTGAGCTCCCCTGTATTGGCCCTGCCTTCCCACCATGTCCTCAATTATTGGTTTAAGCTATGATTTAGCATTTCTGCTACAATATATTTGCCATTCTGAAATCAACTAGTTCTATCTTAGGAGTTATGAAAAGAAAAAAGGTAGAGGAAAAGAAATTTTCCTAAGCAATGGCAAACCACATGGGAATCCTGCAGGTTTTTTGTTTGAGGTTTTAATAGTGAATCCCTATCTAGGAACTTTAAATCATATTCTGATATATAGAAAGTAGGGAAGATATTTGGAAATTTCCTTCTAAAAAGCTCTCAAAGGTATAGCATTGCATCCTTATTCTTACCCATATTCTCAGCATTTCTCAAAGTTCTGAACACACAAAAAGAAGTGATGTAGAGAGCAGATGTAAGAAGTTCATGGTAGGAAAGATAGAGGAAAAAAAAATCACAAAAAACCAAAACTTATGTGACTCTCTTGTTACAGTACACACTGTGCTGTGTCTGCAGCAGGCCCATGCCTAGTGGGCACAATCTATCCTTAAGTGTGTGTGACCTACTAACTACAGTGAAAAAAGAGCAGGTGATCTGATTTACTGCTTCTCTAAGAGAATAACTTTCACCTTAGTACTAGAAATTTCAAGGCAGCACTCATTCTAATGCACGTGCTGCTACTTGCATGGGTTTTGTGGACCATTCTTCATGGTTACTTACTGAAAAACTTACTGGTTTTTCAGCAAAAACGTTCAGAAGTTCAGCAGAGAACTGACCATATCAGCAAGGACCATTCTTCAGTTCAGCCATTGGAGTGGGTTTTGCTCCCATTTCCAGGTAGGTGAAAAACAAACGTAGAAAATAATTTCTGAGAAACTATTTGAAGAGCTCAAACTTTTCAGTGATCCTTTCTAAAGATCTCATTGTAAAGACTACAGTAGGCAAGTTAGAAATATTTCCTGAAAAGGGAGAAAATGAATAAAATGAAACTAAGGGCAAATGATGAGACCTCAGATCTTCTAATTTTGGGCTATCTAAGTTTAGCTAATTTAAACAGGTGCAATGTTTAAAAGGGCAGGGGCTCTGAAGTTTTTAGTAACGGGCCTCTGGCAGCAGAGTAGCAAATATGTATAACATGTAAACTCAATAGTTGGTTTGGGAATTCCTGGTCAGAGTGACTTGCCCAAGCTTCCCCTGTAAATCAAAAGCAAAACCTGTGCGACAGAGTCCTACTTTCTAAAGTTTGTTTATTCAAGCAGTTTGTAACACTTTCTTCCTGTTCCAGCTGAATCATTTAATCGCTATGATGTCGTAGTTTTGTTTCAGCATTTTTTTATCAGCAGCGGGTGGGGATTTAAAAAAAGATCTTCACTTTTCACTTTTGGTCATCCTGGTAACTTTCATCTGTGCACTGCTTTATTTTGCTGAAGGCTTTCCCAACAGGCTGGCTTTTTCTCTGAAAAGCTGCATCACCTATGGAGCTAGGAACTGTGACCTTCTGATACTTGAATGGTTTCATGGAAACTTCAAAACTTTGTTTTCTTAATTCCTCTTTTCTGCTTTCCTTTCCTTTTTCCTCTCCCTTTGTTATTGTTGGGTGGTTTTTTTTTCTGTTGTTGCTGTTGTTGTTTGTTTTTTCAACTAAACAAATTATTGACATAGTTAGGAAATACTTGCTAATACTTGCTAATGTTGCTTTTCATTTGTGATATGAAACTGGTATTTTGACCAATCATGCAATAATAAATAAGGTTCAGCATGCAAATCTTCAAAACAACCTCTCACATCTTTTCTGTGCAATTGGTGGTAGAAGAGTCCTGTAGCTCCTTGCCTTCTGATGAGCAACATTCTTCTTACCCTTCAAATTGTTCTTTGTTTCTGTACTTTTCCTTACCATCGAAACTCTTCCTTTTGCTTTACGCTCAGCTGTCAGGTGTGCTGGCTGTTGCCAACCTTCATCTGCCTTGCAGTTTTCACCCCAGCTTTTTTTGTAAGTCAGGAAACAACCTCATGTGGGCTGTTTTCCTTAAAAGCTTATCATTTGCACTTGCCACTGCTAAGTGTGGCAATGTGATGAATAGATAGAGATCTGCTCACTGGTGCATAGTGGCCTCAGGTTCTTGGCTCTTTTGTTCTATTTGCCTACTGTATAGTTTGGCACTCTTTTTTTGAGTAATGTCTTTTGTTTTCTGAGAGACTGCTGTGAATACAAAAAGCAAAGTCTCACTTTCTCTTCTCATCAATCTCTTTGCTCTTCTTATACCAAATACCTGGGAATATACGTTTCTATGGAGTGAGGGATCCTTTAATCATCTCGCCATTGCCATCAATCTCTGGTCTGTATTTACCTTTAACTTCTTTTCACATTTTGCAGGAACCTGGGGCTGGATGTACTCTCCTTAATCTTCAGGTGTGCTAAATAGCTACAGATCTCTGCACTTTGCTAGCTCCTGCTACGTGTCAAGTGCCAGGCACAGGATATTTTTGAAGAGGTATGGCACACCTTAGGGTACTTTCTGTAAGTGTCATTTCTACAACTATGTAAGAAGTAGTAAAAATGGCAGGCTATTGTAACCGAGAAACATGTGCTTCTTGTAATTAAAAGACAAGTTACCCTACACAGTAATGTTCTCAATGTTAGGTTATGTGGTAAAACGAAGGGAGGGCAGAAACTCAAATCAAGGACTCTCCAATCACCGTATGGTCTGAGGTGGTTGTGGTTTAGTTTCATTGTGGGGAAACAGTATGGGATGCAAGGAAAAAGCAGACTGGGATTGCACTGGACGGACTATGGGAAGTCTAGGGAAGGAATCAAAGATGGTGGGAAAAAATGGGGTTGGGTGATTTGGAGAGAAGCAAGAGAGCAAGAGTGGGAAAATAAAAGTGTAAGTAGATAAAAAGGACCAGTTGCATACAAATTGTTGTTGGCTCATTCTAACTCATGTATGGATATGCCCTGTCCATGATTGGTGCAGCTGGACCTGTTACTAAATTCCTTTCTAACACTGCCTTGAGTAAGGGCTTCATGTTTTTTTTTCACGTGAGAGTATAAATCTTCTGTCTATAAAAACGTTTGATATGCTGTAGCAGAAATACTAACTTATAGCCTGAGGCAGTGATTGAGCACCTGGCTGGAAGGCAGGGCCAACCCAGGGGATCTCAGCTGTATGCAATGTTCCTGAGTGACCAGAAGGGGTGGGCCAGGATCCACCCCTTCCCAGACCTCATTTTAGGGTTGGCAGTGGAGGTGAAGTTATTTCTTGCTGGAGATCCCTGTGTACCTGATGTCTTTCAAAGGTAAGCATCTCTTTTCTTTTGTTTTTGTAACTGTGGCTGCTGCATTTGGGCTTGTTCTCATTTGTTGTAGCCAAAGACTTTACTACCCTGCTATTATCATGTCATTATAGCATTACATACATGTAATGGATTCATAGCATATCACTATAGCATGTGTATATTATATGTAGCAAATCATAGGCTGTTGGAGGTTAAAATTCAGTCTCATGTAAATTCCAGTGAGATTAGCTTGAGACTGGGAGAGTGAGCGTGGAGGTCCAGCTATTAGGATCTGTAAAATCCTGGCCAGATGCACGTGTAATAGTCTATACCTGAAACCGGAGAAGGATTGCAGCCAGGTGGGCTTATATGTTAAGGTGCCAGCAACTGAGGAGATTAGGATCCAGAGGCTGCATGTGAGCTGGGGAGCTACGCGGTCCTTACAAATATGTATTCCCCTTACTAGACTTCCAGCCATGGAGAGGAGTAGGATGAGGCTGTTGGTGTTGTCTACATTCATGCAAGTACTCTGAGTGTCTGCCTATTAACTGCATGGCTAGGCAAGTAGACACACAGCATATATCTGTGCAATGTAAACATGCATTTCATATGCGTCTGTCTGCTTGAAATGCATCTTCAGCCTTTCTATTGGCTAAACCTGGGCTGATTGACTACTTCACTGAAATGTCTGTTTTAAACTATAGAAAATTTGCTTTTTTTCATAGTATCTGACGTCATACAAATTTGCTGCATATTGTTAGAGTGCTAATATAGCATTCACAATAGCTGCTCAACAGTCACTCAGAAGAGTCCATCAGCTTGCAGTTGGGCTGATGACATTTTATGGTGGAAGCTGAATGGATGGAATTGCTCCAAAGCACAAAACAATGGCCAGAAAGTGTTCTTGTTTTCATATACCTATTTTCTATTCCTCAAGCACCAAATGCTCTGGTCGCTGAGCTCTACTGTTTCTAGGCTTCTTCCTGAATAGTGACTTTGCAACTGGAACTGATCCATGCAACTCCAGGATTTTTAAAACTGGTGTCTCATTCAGTTTTCTTTATTTTTGAAGTTCTTGAGCATTTATCAGTGGTTTAATGTCTCAAGAAGTGAATTTGAATTTGTCACCCAGGAAAGCCTAAAGTGTGTCAATATGCAGAGGATGGGCCCCCAAATTGCGGGACTTTTCTGAGAAAAGGATCTGTAGGCAATGAAAGGTAAGGACATATTAAATGGCTGTTAGGTATAGTACTTAAGTGTTGATAGCTTGTTATTTACGTAAAGAAAAGGCAAAATTGGTCACTCGTGTGTAGTGCTTAGATTAAATATAAATGCCTCTCTATCTCTCCAGCATCCTTTTAAAGTCTTAGTAATGCTTTTATCTGTTTTATTATTAAACATTTTATATGCTTTTACCTCAGCCTTGCACGAAGGAAAGATCACATGTAGATAAGGAGCTAACGCTCCATTTTTTTCATTTCTTGGGTGAAAGTTGAAATGATGTACTAGAATATATAGACTGCTGAAAACTGTTATATGCAAAATAAATATAACAACAATCATAGAATCACAGAATTTCTCAGGTTGGAAAAGACCTCGAAGATCATCAGGTTCAACCGCAGTGGACTAGTGTAGGAGCTGTTAAAGATGGAATCTTTGCACAAGGAGCTGTTAAAGATGGAATCTTTCAACAACCAGTGCTAAGTAGTTTAAGTTCTCCAGTACATAATACATACTGCAACATGCCTGAAATGTGAGAGTATTGTAAAAGTTTAAAACATCTACTTGCACTACTGAAATCCCTTTTTTTTTATTAGAGGCTATTTAGGCTTCTTAGGAAGATGCTGATTGGCTACGCACTCCGAAGGAAACTATTTCTCAATTTTAGGCTGTTTCTTTGGAGATATGGCTGCTTTATTTAATTATTCTTCATATAGGTATTACAGTTTGTCAACAGCATTGATGCTTAAGCTTAAAAATTTTTAATTCAATTTAATTTTTTAAGCTTAAAAAATTGATGCTTAAGGCTGTGCGAGTACCTGACTCAATGTGATGATGTACCTGTGCAGTGATGTGAGTTTGCAAAACATTGTATTCTGAATACCTTTTATCAGAGGTATTGTATGTCCATAGATCTGTGGGTGGAATATATTGATAGCATGAAAACAGATCTTGACATTGGAAAAACTGAATATTGTTGTATCATTTCTTTAATATGCCCTTATCGTTGGCATTAGCAATTAGGTTATTCTAATTGTAAATAAACTCTTAATTTTTGTTAAATTCTTCTTACCATGAGAAAACTATTGACTCATTCTACACTAATTACACAAAATTATTGATGCTTTTTCTTGGAATTTGGGCAATTACTTTAGTAACTCCAAGAATACATTAAAATGAACAATTGAAAAATAGTATATAATGTCCTTATGAGCCTGTTTTGTTTTTTTTTTTCTCCAATTCTTTCATCTTTTCATGATCTTCACCCTTAAGATTCTCATGGCTCTTATGAGAAAAGTAGTGGCAAACAACAACAACAAAAGAACATGAGGACTTTGTGAAGGCATAAGCTAGTGTAAATGGGGGTGTTTGAAAAATGAAAAAAAAAAAAAAAAAAAAGTGAAATTCTAGGTCTTTTGTATTGTTAATATTCATTCTTTAGTCAAGAGAAAAATTTCACTTGAATCTGTGTGGAGTTCTTCCTGAGCAGAATTTCTGGGGTTTGCTCCTTTAATGAGGACTAAGTAAAAATCATTAATGGAAACAGAAATAAAAGTACTGAAGATAGTGCCCGTACACTATACACTTAAGTTTACACTGCTTGTACGTTTAAGCACAAGATAATACAAAATAAGGTCAGGGGAAATCATCCAGTATGTATCCCAAAAGATATCTGATACATCCCACGACAGCAAAGCCCTGTTTATTCAAAATACTTTGGGAACATCAAAACATTTGGATAAACAGGGCTTCAAATAATTGAGGGAGTTATTGTATAAGTAATTCACACCAAGGGACATAACCTAGATTCAAAGGAGAGAGTTTCATATCAAGGGGTTATAGATAAATGGGATTTTAGTCTATATGAACAGATGAAATAAACAGCATTTGATTATTAAGGAAGAAAGAGGTGTCCAAATATTTTTCTTTTCGAGAAGATTTGAGAATGAAAGATCAAAGTTGCTGCAATAGGTCACACAGCAGAATACTCTTACGGAATCAAAATAGCAGGTAAATAAATTACACCAAAAGGGTTTGGATTTTCTTGTTTGTTTTTAAATTCACTGACCTCCTGGTCAGGGTCATATGAATGAATTATTTTTGCTCTTATTCCAGCCATGACACTGGCATATAATTTGCAGCAGAAAGTAGGGATCTGTAGTATTCACAGAACTGTTAAGTTATTTTCCCCAAAACACAATGGAAGTAAACTGCAAAGTATGCAAGTTGTCTTTTATGGGCAATACTGTCCGAATGCTCATTTTTCTCTTTATATTGTCACCCAGACATGGTTCATCCACATACAAACACCTCATCATCTCCAACCAAAAACCCTCTAAAATACAAATTTTAAAAGCTGTTGTGTGTGAAAGATAGTTGGCAATGCATGTTACTAATATGATTGTATGGATAATTTGGCAATTTGGACAAACTGACAGCCCTGCCAGGAGCCTGCTCCTCACACTGCGATGCCTCACCTCGCAATACCCTGGCCAGGTGAAGGAAAGCCTTTGCTGCACAACACATGTGGGAAGAGTTCCAGAGATGTGTTCTTGACACCTGGTTGCCCTGTTGAAGATCTCCTGATGTTTCTGAGCCTCGTGCTTCCAGCCTCTGAAAGCGTTTTGCCTGCAGCCCTCACAGCTGCTCTGGAGGGGGACGCAATGCAGTGTCTTTGCCTCAGCTCTTTTGGCGGGAAGAGCAGGATCGAGCAGTCGCCATATTGCCACAGGCTCTCGGTGGGCTTGTTGCATCCTCTCCTCTCAGCCTCATGGCTTCACACTGTGCCAGGCACAGGGAAATGCCATCCCAGCACTGGGAAAGATTGGAGAAATAAAAACGTGTAGTTTAGCAAAAGTGAGATGGGGAGAGGAGGAGAGTAAATGCCTGTGAAGTGCTGGGAGGTACCGTTGGTGATGGTGGAGCCAGTCCTCTCAGAGGAGGAGCAGCCGTTAGCAGGCAGCCCCACAGGGTGAGAGAAGTCTGAGGAGGAGCAGAGCGCTGGGGGCACCACTGGTTTGCTGGCAGGTAACAGCATGCTCTGGAAGTAATTAGAGGTGAACCATAAAAAGCAAAGCAGAGGAAGGCCAAAAAACAAGCATTGGGGTTTTTGTTTCCTGAAGGAGACACAAGGACAACTTGGAGTTGGTTTAAAATTTCACGCTGCTGGCCTGGCTCTCTCTCATCTCATCCCATTAATGTTCTGCAACCTGTTGGGTGGAGTTGTGTTGCCTGTGTTACAGCAAATTTCTGGTGTTATTCTAATTTCCTTCATCAGGTGATTCATGTAGATACAGGTATTTTAAAAATATATCCTTTTTTTCAGAAAGAAAAAAAAAACAACCCTGAAATAGTCACTAGTCTTTGCACTCAACTAGCAACATAAAGTGATAAGGTGCATCCAAGTTTTGTCCTCTTTACTCTCTCCTTCTTTTACAGGTTTGCCATGGCTTTCCTCTGTGATTGAAGAATCCCTGCTGTGCATTTCCTCGTTGCAATTCAAAAAGGATATTCCGACCAGTTTGCTATCTGGAGCAGTGCAGAGAAGAGAAGGTAAAAAGGAAATTCGTGTGGTATTGGTTTCAGTTTGATAGCCCTGGAGTCTGAAACTGTTTTATAGCCCCAAGTCCAGAAAGTACATAGGTTTGTGCCTAACAAACTTCTTAAACACTTAGGAATGTAAAGATACGTATAAGTACTTGGACAAAAGCAATGCAGGTTTCCTTAGTCTGCTGATATAGAGCCTATGGATGTTATTATCTGTGGATCTGAGAATCCTTTCCTATTCCCATTAAACACCTTGATTTTTTGATATAATGAAAATTGCAGCCATGCCATTTTTGATCTGTTCACCTAAGGATGCAAAGTCTGCTTGCTGCCATCAAATTCAAAAGCACGTCTGCCACTGAGTTCAATAGCTACAGGATGGGCCCTGTTTTTTTTTTTCCCTGTCATTTTATTTTTTCTTTTTTGTTTCCACCCCAAAGGCTCTCTTTAAAGGGTAAAACCCACTGAAGATACAGGTCCTTCAGAATCAAACAGAATTAATGAATTTCTCAAGCTCGTTTTCTGAAGTAGATTTTTTTCCCTTCCTGCTTCCTGCCACAGTCACATCCTTTATTCAGTACCATGGAGGTACAGCTGCATAGTGGAGTATAATTCATGAGAAAGAAATGTGTGTGCTTGGGATTTAAAATAACACGCTCCTTAATTATATTTAATAGTGCCTTATCAATAGACTGATCAACTTGGGTGTTTGCCGTTCCTATTGATTATGATGCTCTGTAGCAGGCAGAGGCAGTAACTGCTGCTGCTGATGGAAAAGAAAAGGTACTGGAAGGAGGAGGGGAGAAGGAGGTGGGAGACGAGGGGATTGGCTGCTTGCAATGTCAATCACAGCTGCGGGGCCCGGCTCTTCCGCTGCTCTAGCCCTGGCTCTCCCTTGAACAGCTCCTAGAGAGAACAAGGCGTGCGGAGCCCAGATCACCAGCATCATGCTCCTTGGGCTTGGATCGTAGATCCCCCCTCTTTGAACATTAAAATAACTCCTTCGCACATCAGCGTCCCAGACAGACCCAGCGAGACAACAGGCACGTGAAAGAGAGTGAAAAGAAAGAGGAGGAAGAGAAAAATCTGCAACCAAGTGGACTAAAGCAAAAAGAAAGAGTGCTTTGCTTGCACAGCTGCAAAGTGGGAATTTAAAGAACTGCAGAGAGAAATTCCAGCTCATCAGCACATACACATTGCAGAATTACAGATCCAGGTAGAAATGACATCAACAGGGAAAGAAGGCAGCGGAGCTCAACATGCACAATATGTTGGACCCTATCGTTTGGAGAAAACCCTAGGAAAAGGACAGACAGGTTGGTTCCTTTGCAGCAGCACCCGCGCCAAGGGGAAGGTGCTGTAGCAGCCAGTGAGGTGTTGGGGATGGGGTATGTGAGGGATCAGGTTTTCCCGTTTGCCGATTTAATGAAGATAATATTCACAAAGGATTTTTTTTGCTTTGGTTTAAATATTCATGTTATTTTTTTCTCTTTAAAAAAAACCAAGATGCTTCATGTTCATTACTCCTTCTTATGGGTGGTGTTCTGGTGACGGAAGGAGTGCATGCAGAGGAAAAAATAGATGATGCTTGTGGTGGATTTTCACATCAATTTCTTCTCTGCCCTACTTAGAAGTCTTTTCTTTTTAATCAAATTATATTGAAATGGAAGGTTCACAGCCTGTAGTACCAAGGAGGTGGTGGTGGTGGTAGTGGGGGAGTCACCAGCAGTATTTCATGACATCATGATTGAAAAGGGTGTAGTCCTTAAGGTGCAGTTGGTGGTGGGAAATATATACAGTATATCTGTGGCACTGACTGCATTGGGCATTTACCAAATATGGATGGATGAGCTGGTGATTTTTTTGTGTAGCATCTGAAATAAAAGAAAAATAGAGGATCAGTAGCAGAATTCTGGTTATCCTATGTTTTTGTAGGAAGAATGAGGGGGAGGGGAGGTTATTTAATTATTTCTGTTAAAGCTTGTTTATGAACTCACCCCCAGCAGATCTGTTTGAATGGAACAATGGTAAGAAATATTAAAAAGAGGAAACAGAGTGGAGGGAATTAGCGGAGAGCAGGTGCTTCTGCCCTACATGACATAATTAGATCCTCTAAATGCGTTAAAGATCTGGACTTGCTGTTGCTTGCTTAGATAGCATATTCACTTCAAGGGCAGGGGATCCTTAATTGGAAGGAAAACCTCTAAAAGAAGCCCATATGACTATTCCTTTTTTTATTTTATTTCATTTTTTGTAGTAACAGGTGCAGTAAGCAATGGGATCTGGCAAATTCACTGGACTGGGGAGACCCCCTCCCCTCAAAGTGAATTGAGTCTTGAGATGATAATTCAGGGAAAGGGGAAATTAGTAATAGGGGGCTTCTTTGGGCATGTGGGTATTAAGTGTTGTTCATTACGGTGGGACAATAAAACATGATGCATTGTGGTGGGGTGGGTTTTTTTGTTGTTTTTGGTTTTGTGTGTGCGTGTGTGCTGTTTTTTCTTTTTTCTTTTTTTTTTTTAAACCAGCCGAGCTTTGCCCATCTGTTGTCTAAAGGTTTTAATAGGCGTTTCCATCCCCAGCTGCTGCCTCTGCTCTGCCTGCTTCCTCATTGCCCTGCGTGGCAGCAGCTCTGCAGTCCGCAATTTTCTTAGGGACACAGTCAAAATCCAGATCTTTCTCTGTAAGAAGCAATGCTCTTCTGAGATGATTGATTATAACCCCCCCCATCTTTCCCCTCCTCTTCACAACCCCATAGCAACCGTTCAGAGACAGGGATGGGGATGACATTGTCTTCCAGTGAAAGTGACTTTTATTTATATTTATATTTTTTAATCCTTTTCATTACATCAGCTGCTAAAGGTAGCTATCTGTCAGTGTTTTGGGTATCACCTTTATTTATTCTTTGCATGGCTCAATAAGCCCTTACTTGTGCAGCTGTATCCTTAGTAAAATCTGCTCTGATGATGAAAATACTCCACCAAAAAAATGCAGTATGTTGGTAATAAAACTATCCTATTTCTTTCGGTAATCTTTTTTTTCCTGGGTACTCCAGGTGATCAAAGATCCAGCTGTGGATGACAAATTCATTTTTGTCTTCATCACCACTTCCTTTTCTTTTTCTCACCCTCTCAGTACCCCTCCCTCTCATGTAAAACACAATTGTCTGATTCCTGAAAATACTACCGCATTAACCTTTCGCTCCAGATCTCATAGCCTGACGTTGTGGTCCTAAAGGGTTATCTGCAGCTTTGGTTATTTTTTTTCTTCTCTGCTAATCTTCCTATCTTCCTCCTAAGTGATTAGAGACAGGGGGGTGGAGGGAGGAGAGCATGCGTTTAGAAGCTGCTGTTGGCCTCTGCAGTTTCTCAACCACCTGGACAAGGGTGAAAGTTTCCTTTTGCAGTTTTACCACATAACTGATCTTAATAGATAAGTCTCTGCTGCCTGTGCACATGAGTGCGCATAAATGCACAATGCACGGTGTCATAGAAGCTGGAGGTGGTAAAGGAGGGAGGGGAAGAAGAGAAAGGCTTAAAAGTAGCTGATGTCAGCCTGTGTCTTCCTTGCCATACCTACTGTCGATCAACATAATAATGCACTGAGGTGAAATCTAGCTCAGTGTTAAACATACATGGCTGAATATGGAAAGATGCCTTCTGGTCTTCTCGCGTTTTCTGTGCTAATCACATTTGCTAGCATGCAGAATGCCATGAACAGTGTGTGCTATGTAGCTGGTCCTCATCCTGCTTGTTTTGAAGGGTAAGCAAGCAACCTGCAGCATTTCAGAGAGATGACAACAAGCGCAGTATGAGGGCCTCATTCACCATACTGTGTCGTCATGGTGTGTAAGTTTGAATTTGGGTTGCAGTGGCATACAGCTCAAGAAAAACAGTGACTGTAATTATTCCTTTAAAGCTTGACTTTAAAGCTTGGAAGATTAGGAGGTAATAGTAATATTTATTTTTTTCTGTGGGATGGGAAAGAGAAAAATTTTGCAAAATGTAATGGTCAGTGGAAAAAGTCTAAGTTGTGTTGCTAAATGTTACCCATTTTGCAGTGATCTTTGTACTCATCATTTCATTTTCTGTAAGATACTGATTATTTCAGATATGCAAGCTTTAGCTTTGCTCCCAGGTATATTAATATTATGCGAATCTGTTAATTACTCTAACCATCTTTTGCTTAGATCAAAAGAATAGTTTTTTGGAGTGGAGCATGGGTTTGTAATTCAAGGCAGACTTAGGGTGCTGCGGAAGGGTAATGTGATGGTAAACAGAATTATAACTAGCCTGCTCTCCATGAAGTTCTCGCTGATTATCATCTTAATAGCTGAGAAAAATGTTTATCACCAGCAGCTTACTGGTCTCCGCAAAGAGGTTCAGATGCTGCATCTCTGACATTAGTGGAACCTAATGACATCTGTCTGTGGTTAGGCAGACTGACGTGGAAAGGCCTTTAATTCAAATAGGTGGGTAACAACTGTTGTTTCAAGTGTTAATTAGAATTCAAAATAAGATACACAAAATTTGTCCTGAGTAGCATTCTGTGCTGGTGTCTCAAGCTTGCCGAGGGTGACTGATGCTACAAACAGAGGATGAAGACCTCTTATTTGGAGAAGTCAGAAAAGGACTGCGTGAGACAGAGCTGAAAGATGTATGTGCTTATGCCTTTGCTGGTAGCGGAAATGGTAGGGAGAAGATATGGGAAATTGTTTTGAATAACGTAGCATAAGAACTTATAACGTGAGTATTGGCATTAGATGGTCTTCGCTGGCCTGCTTGCTTTTGTAATAAGTTAAATGCTGAATATCTCCCTTGTTTTTTTTTTTTGCAGCTGGATGAATGGTTTTGTTGGAATAGAAGCAGCAGTGTAATTTGAATTATTATACTGCAAACACCTTATTTTACAGAAGTATTAGTGCAAAAGATTGTTTCTATTTATGTGATATGAGGGGAAAGGTTGGTTTATGTAAGTTTTTTTTACAGTTTTTTATGTAAGTTTTTTTTACAGTTAATTATAGGAGGTTTCCATTGTAATTAACAGTAATGAGAAAAAGGATGTGTGTCACGTTACAGTAATACACGTGGAAACAGTGCACCTTAAGAAATCCCAATCGCACCTAAACATGAAATACTGTTTTAGTTTTCCTAACTCAGACATTTTTTTCCACTTGCCATTCATTTTGTATTTTGTATATTCCTCTTATTGATTTTTGTTCCACTGGTATTTTGGCTGACGCGTTTTCTTTCTTCCCGTTAATCCCATTTCACCCTCAAAACTCTTTGAAGAGTGTCTGGATTGCAGCCGTTAGTAAATATTCACTATTGTCAGAGGTGAGGGACTCAAGAATTATTTCTTGTGAAGGACTGCAGAACTCCAGTATTTTCTTGTATTTTCGTTTGATATTGCTTTATGAACTTTGGCATCGTAGTTTGCTATGGCACCAAATCAATGCGCAGTCAATTTCCAAAACACTGTTCTGTCTACAAGTAATAAGAGACCAAGTCTACATGATTGTTACCCTATTAACTTTAAGATAATCTTCGTGAAAAAAACTAATGTTGCTGATCCTTATTGTTTTATGCCTTTCATTCATTTCAGAACAAAGAATACTGCTGAAATTCGTGTCACTTTGACCTTTGACAAAATGTAGGGGTCTTTTTTCTGTATTGTATGCTATGTGACTTACAGCCATTTCTTTTGTGTATGTCTTGTCTGTGTGAGCCATCAGCAAGGCGTTTAGCAGTATGCTGTTCAGTTATATAAGAGAGATCATTACGTTTGAGTCTCAGCAAATTCAGTAGTCTTTTATTCAGCGAGGCCTTGAACAGGATGTCTCTTTGCAGCCTTAACCACCTGTTTCTGTGACATCCTCAGAAACTGAAGTTTATTTTTTTGTGTATGTCAGACTTGGTTGCCATTGAAAGGTTCAAACCTATTGGAAGAGTGTTTTGTAGACAGTGATTTCAGAAGCCTGTTTTGTGTTGTTTTTATTTTTTTTTTTGTATCTGGCTAAACAAAGTGTATTCTTTTTGTCCATACTACTGTAAATGTATTTTTGTCCCGTTTGTTAGATACAGAGGGAATTCTAAAATAGTTCTGTGTTATTCAGCTTAGTTATCGAGATGAATATATGGTTATTGATGTGTAGTCATTGTGGTTCTCTCCATGGCCTTTTCTTAAAGTGCGTGTTCTGTTCATGTTTTCATCTATATTTCTGCTTTCCTTATGAGAATCACTTTCAAAATGGTAAATCTGCACCCTATTTTCATGATAGCCTGTGAGGACTTGATTGATTAATTAACAGCAATACTAGAAATAATAGTGTTGCTAGAAATACAGTACTGCATGCAGTACTGGGGGCATTAAAAGTTTTAAAATCTGTTAGTGAAATTTTGCCAGGAAGATTAAGTCATAGTTACTCAGGCTTAATGGATTTTCCAGTAATGATTATGAATTTTCAGAGATTTAGTAGCTTTTAACTTCAGGTACCTTTGGTCTCATTGTTTGAAAGTACTGTTTTCCTGCATTTATGATTGAAATAATACCGGTATTACCTTGAGAGTTGTGCCTTGTGTTCAGACTTGGAAGTCCAAACTTCCCTTTTCTGACTTGCACTTTTTTTTCCATGCAGACTCCTCCCTGTTTGCTACAGTGAAAACATTTATGAACCTCTGACCTTCTATGAGCTTTGTGGAGGCATGCCATCAATCTTTTATCCTGGTATAAGTAGCAAACTATCGTGGGCTTGTTGAAACAGGAGTAGGCTCTGAAGGTTTGTTTTCATTTGTAGAGCACAGTAAGCTTTCTCATCCAGGAGTTGTTAGAATTCAGATACACTGTCAAGTGAGTAGGACTAGGTGATTATTTATATATCAACATTTCAGACATCAGCAGAAATACACAAGCAGTGATTTTTCAAATAGAGTTCTTGTGCTATTCAAGTGCTTTTTTTTGTTTTCTGTCACTGTCCTGGTCTCACTGTAGTGGGAATAACTATCTTAGAATAGTAAGAGTTTGGAGAAATGAAAAATGTTTAGAGGTAAATTTATTAAGAGTGGAAAAATTTTTCTTCCTAGAAAAACTGTGATGAACAATTGTAGTATTTTGAATGAATCCTTAAGATTGCTTTTATGAATTGCAATGGAGCAGCTGGTGAATGTTTTGGATTCACTGTGATATTTTTTTAGTATACCACAAATTTACTCCATACATTATATTTTAGAGTCTTTAATGTTATATGCTTTATAGAGTTAAATAATAATTGTAATGGCAGCAATAAATGTTGATATTCCTTTCAAAATTAGTAGGTAGGTGATATGTAACAAACGTAGGTGATGAAAGCTTACTGAGTTTGAAAAGGAGTGAGAAATTTGGAATTAATGCCTTCTGAAGTACTGGTTCATGAAAAACATACCATATGTATAGAGAACAGTCCAAATGAGAACAGACTGAAGCCTGGAGGTGGATTTCCATAGTGGTGGAGTCAAGGCAGACACACAAATGGATGCTTAGGGAGTGATCTTCTTCAAATGCTGTGAAGTGTTAACTTCCCCTGTGAAGTCAATTGGTTCAGTTGTGCTGACTTAAGTAGGAAGCTCATCAAGCCCATGATAAATAGGTAAAGGTAAAGGAATTCTTGTCATGGATTGTTCTGTTAAGAAGCATCCCAAAGAAATTTTTTGGTTTTGTTTTTATTGTAAACAAACCCGGAATGTTTAACAGTCTTATATGATAATAGTGTTGGGCTGCTCAGGTCATGCATGAACTGTACTGTTTTTTCTACAAAATATCCACAGCAGATGTAGTAATGTGAATTATTTCTTGTAAACGCTATTCATAATGAACTTCAACTTTATCTCTTCAAGTCTTTATCTGCAGTGTCTGTAAGTGTAGAGAGATCTGTTTAAAGTCTTTTGTTGCAGTTTTTTGGTTTGTGTTTTTTTTTTTGTTTGTTTGCTTTTTGCAAACACCTATTTTCATCTCCTTTCGTTATGTCTCTTTACCTCACTTTCAGATTGGTTGTGCTTGGTCAATATTCAAAGATTTGTACTCTTGACTGTAGTCTGCTGGATATGTTGTGTAAGAGAATCATGCTCCACTTGGATGGCATTGCAAACACTTCTGGTATAAATGTTTGCAAGTGCTAACTCTGAAAATGTAGTTTTCCTGCATAGTTTGACGTAATTCCCATGAACGCCCTTACCTAGAAGACAGTTTTCTTACAGGATATCATAGGGGAACTCTTGTGTCACAGCTTGAACTGATGATTGAGCATCTGATGAAGGGGGTGGCTGGCCCAGGAAGCACAGGGGCAAGCAATTTACCTGTGCCTCCCACCTGATTGGAAGGGGTGGGACCAGGGAGGGCACCCAGGATCCAGCTCTCCTGTGAGCATCTTCTGGGTGAAGGCCACTTTCTGAGGAGGAGTGTGCTGTAGCCGGAGACCCTCATCACCAGCTGGGTGAGTTAAGTTTCTCCTGTATATGATTACTGACATTTCTAATTGCACTTTGCCTGGTATCACAAAGAACTTACAGGAATCAAATTTACTGCTTCTGAGGACCAACACAGGTATTTTCAAAGAAGCACATGTGATTACACGTGATTAAAATGAAGACTTACTTCATTTTAAATGCATATTTTGAAATCTATCAGTGGTGTCAGTTAACCTATTCATTTTGACTAAATCTGTTTACATATTAGAATCATTGCTGATAAATATCCTGTTTTAAAAAAAGTAAACCACCATACAACTTCTTCATTTCTTTAGTGCTTTTGGAAATTAAGTTGAAATTGAATTGAAGTGGAACAGAAGAAATTGTGTTCATTGCTTCAGAAAGTATTCAAGTGGAGAATGGCTTGAGGGCAACCCTGAGGAGAGAAATTTAAGTGTCAGTTGATAAAAGATTTGGCGTAAGCCAGCAATGTGCTCTTGCAGTGTAGAAGGCCAGCCATATCCTCTCCATTGAGAGAAGTGTGACCAGCAGGTAGGTTGAGGGAGGTGATTCTGCCCCTCTACTCTGCTCTCCCGAAGCTCAGCCTGGAGTACTGTGCCCAGTTCTGGGGCCCCCAACACAAGAAGGACATGGAGCTGTTGGAGTGGGACCAGGGAAGGGCCATGAGGATGGTCAGAGGGGGGAGTACCTCCTCTATGAGGACAGGGTGAGAGAGTTGGGGTTTCTTAGCCTGGAGAAGACAAGGCTCTGGGGGGGACCTTATGGTGGCCTTTCAGTACTTGAAAGGGGCCTACAAGAAAGCCAGGGAGGGACTTTTTAAAGGGCATGTAGCAACATAGGCAAGGGGAAACAGTTTTAAACTGGAAGAGGGTAGCTTTAGACTAGATATTAGGAAGAAATTCTTTACTGTGAGAGTGGTGAGACGCTGGAACAGGTTGCCCAGAGAGGCTGTGGATGCCCACCCCCATGAAGGAGTTCAAAGCCAGGTTGAATGAGTTTTTGAGCAACCTGCTGGGAGGTATCCTTACCTATAGCAGGGGGATTGGACCTAGATAGTCTTAAAAGTACCTTCCAACCCAAACCATTCAATGATTCTATAATACTCTACTGATATTACTGCAAACACTTTTTGTCATGAAGTCATCGTTTGTGACACAGATGCCTGTAAGATTACTGTTGTCCTATGCACTGTACAAGTGGGAATATGCTGTTTATTTCACAGTGACCTTGGGATGCAGGTTTTACAGTTTAATAACAGAAATGTATATCAGCAATTGAAAATGCTGCCAAGGACATTGACAGAGGACATGAAATATGCTTAGAAAGGGACAGGTTTGGTTTAATGTTAACATTAAGTTCTGACTGGGAAACTGAAATTGAAGAGCAAGGTGTATAAAAATGCTAAGTGTTGGTATTTAAATACAAGCAAATCCAGATACGTTCCCTTTGTAGAGTAATGTTCAGGCTGATGGAAGCAGTTGGTGTATTCAGTGCTGGGTTGGGTGGAGCAGAATATTTGCTTTGCTTTGTCAGCAATAATGGTTATATTTTAAGAAAATTATTTGATTATTTCTATAAGGCCACAGATCATGATCAACTGACATAAACTGAAGCTGTCCTAAATTACTCTTTCAGAGCTTTAATAGCTGAATTTCCAGTGTTAGTCAGTTTTTGTTTGACTCTTACTGCTCCTTCAGTTGGCTGCTTTGCATAAATATAATAGCCTATTTAATATTAAAAACTAAAGAAGGAATTGAGAAATAAACTTCATCTGTGATGTTGTAAGGGTTTGGTCTAGAAGGGGCTGTTCCTTGCTCAGTCAATAACAGGTTCTTCTGCATTTTCTTATGTGCCATCTACTTACTGATGACGGTAATTGATAATTTGATAATCAAGGAATTTGGAAAAATGTTTGTATTTTTCCAGTTACTGACTAAAGGAGTTTATTGCTGGTAAAAACAAACAAAACTGTTTGAGATTTGTAATGCTGACAGTAAAAATGAACTGATACTGGGTTTAGGGGACAATGAGAAGGGAAACAAACATAATTGGCTGAAGATGTGTAAATGCCATCTCTATTTTCTAAATGTACCAAGTCTAAGTGGAAATTATATCTATGATAATATTTCTAGTGAAGTACTGAACTTTTACAGTTCAATAAATGGATAGGAAACTCTTCTCAGGCATCCATTTAGTAAGTGCTTTTCTGGCTTCCTGCGCCTACTTAACAAACAACATACTCTTTATATCCTGAGGCTATTGCAATTTTGATTTGCCATCTTTTGCAGTGTATGTTTAATGTTGGAGAAAAAACATCTGTGATGTAATGTGTATGTATATATTTTTGGAAATAGCATCTACATTACATATGTATTAACAAGTTCTGCTTTTTGCAGCATCATTTGTCTGTGTATTCAGCCTTACGTGCTATAATCCGAGTGCCTCTGTCACTTAGGCATTAGGCACTATTGACTGGAACAAAAATAATGGAAGAGTTCCATTCTGGGGAAAGCAAACTGGTCTAGACAAAAAATCTGTTAGTTTTCTGCTGTCCCTCTGAAGCCTGCTCTTGGACTTATGAATTTAAGTGTGACAAAGGTTTAGGGGTCATTCTTCAGCGGCAAATGAGAATGTGCTGGGTCTTCACATTGACCCAGCAGGGATTCTGGTGAAACACCTTTTCTTTAACTTTCTTCTTAGTTATTTTTGTGTGTGGCTAGCATTGTAAATTTCTATTCAAATACTGACCTTGTAAAAATGAATGTTTAGTTGGTCCTTGTTGAGGTACCTGTAGACCTTGTTTGTGATGCTGGCTTGTCAGCCTTACGATAATACAGTTCATGAGGAAGCACAGTAACATATTTCTAGCTAAATGTGAGCTGATGTATTGTTTCCTTTGTTTAAACAATATTCTGCTCTACTGAAGTCTGAGCTAGGCTATCACAGGACTATGCTAAGACAAGTTTTATTACATTTAAATTAAAACACCAGTTTAAGTAGGAAAAAGAAGGCTTCAAGTTCTAGATCCTTGTGGAGTGAAATGGACTGAGTGACATTTAAAAACTACTTGTGCCTTGTGCTGACTCATCGCCAGCTGGAGGTTGAGTTATTCATCTTGCCTGCCATTTGCCCACAGTAAGCTTCATGAAGTGACAATGTGGATTTCTTTTAATAACTGTGACCTGTCTCCAAGTTTAGTGAATTGATTTGATGCTCAGATTTTTACCTTACTGGAATCTCTTCATCCCCTCTATTCCAAAGCTCTTGTCTTCATTTCAGGTTGTAAATGGTGGGCAGTTGTAGCTTGCACATTGAGGTGTTCTGCTGTCATGAGATACAGGATTGAGCTACAGCTTTCCTTTTGAAGTTTGGACTGTCTGTGCTTTTAGTCCAGTTACCTTGCCTGTTCAACACAGTGACTAGTTCAGAACTTTTCATCATTAGAACATTTCCTCATCTAGAGGATGCTAGACACACGTTTGGTTCTTTCTATAGCTGCTGTTTCCTAGAGTGAATTAGTGAAAGCCTTAGGAGGGAATTCTCAGAAAAGTTTTGGTGATGTTACAGTTCCAAGACTGAGACCCTTTATAATTTCATCTCTATTGTGATTAATGATGAGAAAAAAATATTCATTTTCTTACTTTCTCTCAGAAGAGATTAAGGATTAAATCAGTTTCTCCTTCCCTTGTGGAAGAATTTGTACCTTTCTCCTCAGGCATTCAGTGTGAAACATATGGAATCTTTGAGACTTTTCTTGTACTTTCAAACTTCGTTGACACTGGTTAACTTATTCTAATGATGTAGGAGGAATTACAAACAGCCTGAAGAAATGAATTTTGTTTTCTTAAGAAATCAGGCTGAAGCAAAGCTGTCATGAACAGTGCAACTTCTTGGAATTGCATTTAGTTTAGAAAGCGATGAGATGCTGCTGTGGCAGACTGAGTTCACTGGAGCACAGACACTTTTTGAATTTTGCCCCTCAGCTTGGTTAAGACTAACATCAAGTTGAGAGGAAGAAGTCGTGTTAGACCACACCACATTATGATCTAATGCTGTGAAAATCCCCACCCATCTTGATAAGCTGGTTTCCTGTCTATTTTCTGCTGCTGAGGCTGTACAAAGCAGGGGTAAATTGGTCCTTTCTTTTTCCCATTCGAGTTCAATGACTGGGCAGTGTGGGAAGAAGGGAGCCCTCGCTGTATTTCCTCCATGTATCCATTTTGGTCTAGTGTCAGTATTTGAAGTAGTCCTTTCCTGCAGAAAGCTGAGAGGAAGACTGAGAGTTGTTTGTATGTTTGCAATGCCTGTCTGTACAAAAATGGTCACCATAGACAAAGCCAAGTATTATATTACAGCTTGGCAATGACACAAGTGCCATAGGCCTATTAAATGTGGGCATTTGTTTTTTTGAAAAGGCATGGCCATGAGTGGCACAGCTTTTAAGACTCCTTATGCTGTGTGAGCTGCAGCCTTAAACAGTTTTTCATTAGCTTTTGAAACTAGTTAAATATATGTGTTTTTTTCTTATGAATTTGTAAAGCTCGATGAAAATAGTAATTGTCAATAGGAAGATCTCTCCTAGTGTTTGCTTGTTGTTTTTTTTTTTCCTGTGCTGTGTTTCTTCTGGGTCTGTGGCTTATTTCATTGCTCGTGTTTGTGAAATTGCATCTCTTTTTGCTTCTGGTTGTTTTCTGATTGTACTGAGGATATTACTTAGTCAAATTCCCCACTCAGTTACATCTGTGCAGCCCCAATGACTTCAAGGCGTTGCTCAAGTTTGTCTGAGAGGGAAGTTTGACCCATGAGCACACTTCTCATTGATGACAGTAGAGGCAGACCTCTGGCAGTGTTCTAGTTACGAAGAGCCTAGGAATACATCTCTGCAGTGAATATTCAAGTGAATTAGAGCACAAAGTGGAATAATACTGTAAGTGAATTCAATTCGCATTGAAAATAAAGGCATAGCGTAGAATTGTAGTAATTCTAGAAATTCTAGAAATTACTGTCTTTCATCTTTAAAGCAGAAATCTGCTGGCTTGTCTAACAGAAAAATTAAGGTAGACAGAAGGTTTGAATACTTTAAGAGTAATTCTTTTCTAATATTCTGTCTTTCCTCACCAGTTTGTGTTATACATCAGCATGTAGGAGATATCCTTACATTTAGTATTGCTGCACCTTTGCTAGGGGCAGATATGACCGAACTACTGGCATAGTTGGACATTTGCCATCTCATTACCAGGTGGCTCTTCCTTCTCAAAGGAATTGCTGCAAATGTAGGTGTCATTTCTAGATCTGAGCTGCAACATTCATCATTGCTTTTACTACCATCAGCTCAGGTGAATGACAGCTGAGAGCCTCTTTATCTTCACCAATGCTTCTTTCTTCTCAATGTGTTTTGATTCCTATGGCCTGGGAGCTAGTTTGCCCACAGATTGCTTCTCAAACATCTGTAAGAATCTTCTGTGCTTCTTGAGTGTCTGTTACTCATTTCCATGAAGTCTACCAGAGGGGGGAAGCCCCGGTGTGGTAGGCCTTGTTCTCCTCACTGTACAAGTGGAAACTGAAAACATGCCATGGAAAAGGATTTTGATCTGTTGACGTGTCTATCTTGCCATCAGAGGAGTGATAGTAGCACCAGTGCTAACACCCTGTCTCCTGGTGGAAAATAGGGCACTGCAGACTGTGTGAAGTTTAGGTAGGTCTACCTGAGCACCTCAGACCTTTGCCCTCTGTAGAAGTCCAGGCTTCCCCATCTTCTTTACCTGATGATGTACTCACACCATTTGTGCCTTTGTTATGCTCTGTTGACAAACCCCCATCAGCTAGAAATCAAGGTGGTATGTCTGATGTGGATAAGCTGTGTTTGTATACAGTGGACTGTACAGATGATAGGAGTGTGTATGATTTCATTGCAGGGTTACTTTTTTCCTTCGTATGCTCAAAATATTGACCTTGTGCTTTACTCTGTGAAGTTCTAAATCTGTGAAAGATTATTCTGTGCTCTCAATTCCTATTGGATTAAGGGTACTCAGCTTCTCAAAGGATTGCATCCCGATTTGTACTCTTATGCTCTCTGAAATACTGTTAAGTCCTAAACTGGTGATTTCTTGGGGAAGAGCAGTAGAGACACTTGTACAAAACAGGCTCTGTTCGTGTCTTTGTGCAGCATAATGCAGATTACTCAGAAGCAGTAACTATGTAGTTGTCACTGGCCCTGGAAGGCTCCCCCACTGACTTGGGTTGGAGTGTCTGGTGAGTTAATTTGTCCATTTTTCATGATGCCCTACTGTAAAACTAACATAATGCTGAAGTTCTCCTTTGGGACTGACAGGATTAGCCGGATAGTGGTGATACCATTTTAAGAAGTAGGAAGCAGCGTGGAAGGGCCTGGGATAATGCTGCTTTTTTAGACCTAGTGCTTTTTTTTTGCTTTGCAACTGTTCATGTGCATAGCTTCAGTTCATTTATTATGTATCTGTTGGTTTTTGTCTCCTGATGACATAGGAGATCAGTACATAGCCTGGTCTTTCCAAGTGATACCTTTTCATGCTGCGTCTGTTTTCCATAGCTTCCCCTTCTAATTGTTGTAGTCTTGATTCATAAGTGCTGAAATCTCTGGCTGCAATGTAAAACAAAAGTTGGCTTAACTATCCAATAAAATGTAAGAACTGCTTTGATCTTCCATTTTGACAGTTTGTGGTTATGCTGACTTCTGTTACTTTTTTCCTTAGAGGCATTTGTCCCTCATCTCTAAAACAAAATGTCAGTGAGTTTAAAAAGAAACAAAACAATGTTTGTGTGATGCTTTGTGTTCTACTTATAAAAGATTTATAACTTGGTCACTTTTATTTATGCTCCTGTAGAACCAGTAGAATTACACTGCAGTGTTAAAGTGCAGCAGTTTCATTTCCCTGCAGGCAACAGCCCTCTGGTGGTGTGTTGAGTTTTCTTGTTTTGTTTGTTTTTTTCCTCTTGTGAGTCATTGGGAATTCTGACAGACAGATAAGATTTTAAAAATGCTTCAGACTAAATTCCTTCGTAGTCCTGTGTCTTCTCTTCCTCCTTTTTCCAGACCTCACCTCGTCCACCCCCATCTAAATTTGAAAGTGAAATGCAAAGTTAATAAATGCATCCACTTGATAACAGCAACAGTCTTATTTGGTCGAGTGATATTTACCAAATGCTTTTTCAGTAAGCTTCAGCTTACAGAACTGTTGCCTGGAAAAGGGTATAGGTTGGTGTGAAGTGGGTGTGAGGTTAATGGGTTACTGAGCAGACTGATTGAAATGTTAGGAATGCAGGCATTTCTGAGGAGGCCAAAATTCAAATATCAAAGAATTAATTTTATTTTTAATGGGTGACCTTACAAGTCTGTTATGGGTGCTACTGTTAGTTGTTTCGTGTTACTGCCTGGAAAAATATTTCAGCTAATGAAGAAGGAGAATGCTCTGATCAGTGCTTTAGAAGTGAAATTTATCTTTTTGCTAGCATCAGAGTCAGTTGTCATTTGAGTTCCACTTAGTCCCTCTTTTGGAGGATTGTGTTTTTATTGGGAAGCTGAAACGGGAGTTCAGAAAGTAGATGAAGTAAAATATTACTTGTCATTTCTGAGGTGGTAACCCAGAGTTCTGTGCAGAGGTTTTTCAGGAGCTAAGGTTATAACAGGGATATGTTTAGTTTGTTTCAGGACTATAGTGAATTTCAAAACCACATTGCATCTGCAACTGTATTATTGTAAAACACTTGGTAAGAAGAGGTAGGGCTCTGTTATGAACCCTGAAGTTATGCTATTTTAAGAAGGGGAAGAAAACAAGCTTTTCTGTAGTTGAGGCTGAACAGAAAATAATTCAATTTTAAAACAGTTTTTAAAATGCACCTCTTTGAGTGTGATGTTTGAGATCTACTGTGTGTATGAAAACTGAAACAATTTACTATAGGGATTTGTATGTTGATTTTTTTATTTTTTTTTTTTTTTTTTTTTTTTTTTAATAAGACTAACAAGGGATAGAATTGATTTGGTATCACAGTACTTACCTACTATTTTGAGAGAGAGACAATGGTTACAGCATATGTCTCCTTTGAATTCATTCTGTGGACAGAAAATGGTACAAATCTGTAGTCTTACTAGATAAAGCTTTATGTCACCAGTGGTAGAATTACTGGTCGTTATCAATGGATAGGCTAAGATGCATCATGAAAATGCGGTTTCAGCCATGCTGACTTTGGGGGTGTAAGTCTCACCTGGTGAGTTTTTTTATTGTTTTGGGCAGTGTTTTGTTTGCTGGTTTTGTGTTGGTTTTACGTAGGTTTCTATGTTGCAGGGATAGGTCAAATTTTGACTTCTAATTCTTGTAGTTAACACAGTATGAAAAGGAAGTAAAATGAAAGAAGAAAGCTAGGAAGAAGTAAATGTGCCTTCCTCCCCCAACCCCCTGTCTTGAATGCCAGTGAATGTCACAACTTAGTTGATATTTTACTGGTTTTAATTAAAAAGAAATGAATTTTGGCTCTGTGTAGTGAAAGTGTCTTGGCATAAAAAAAATAAGACAAATAAGAGATTTTTGGATCATCTTTCAATGTAAAATACAGAGCTTCAGTCACCCTACGGCTGTTCTTTTAAAACATGAAAGTGGAGGCCAAGGCATCACTAGCACTTCTGGAGTAACCCACAGTCTCTGAAGCAAAAATGAGATCATGCTTACTCAGCTTTTTGTGTGTGGCTTAAAAACAGATGATGCTGTAAACATGGCTGCTGCAGTTTGCTGATCATTTATTGGAAGAAGAATAGGAATGGATTGTTACCAACTCAGGTGCTGTTTAAAAACAAACAAACATACCCAAATGGATGAACAAATAAACAAAACCAAACTACAACATCAGAAAAAAATCTGAAAGGTCTACATTTCTTTTTCTAACTTCTTTTTCATTCAATCCATAAAAATAAGAGTACAAATTCCTGGATGAGGAAACTTTTTTTTTTTTTCCTTTTTAAATTGAATTTTCTCTCAATAGAAACAGCAGTGAATCATCAATACATGAACAAAAAAGCCTATAGTTCTGTGAAGCTTGCTGCCTTCCAGTGCACTGATATCATCTGTGAAAAATGAGAATTCCTTTTTTTCTGTTAGCTGTTGTGGTAAACCAAGGATGAAATTCACTGAAGGGGACAGTGCTTGGCCACTTCAGAACTCTTTCAGCTCTCTATTTCTAAGAGTAAAGTTTTTCTTCAAGTATACGCCAATTCAAAATGTTTAAAAATAAGTAATTCAAGTTACAAATCTGGAAATTAGATGAAAGGGAGTTATCTCAAATAAAGTACGGAATATTTTAAATAGATGTTTTTACCAGCCAGAATCTCAAATTGTTTATTTCTAGCCTAAAAATGAAAGCAGGTAGTTTTTGTTGCTGCTGGAAGTGTTGAACTTGATAAATGTTGGGGTTGATGTCAGTGTAGCTGTGCATGTATCTTGGGAGGAATTAAATCTCCAAGACTCTATTCCCTCACCTTAACAGAGAAGCAGCTAAAATTAGAGTAGTCTGATGTGCTCTTCACGTTGCGAGCATTAGTCTGAAATGTGCTTTTTAATTGTTATTTCCCATTACCTCCTAACCTGCAAAGTACCGAGATGGGAAAGGAAGCTGCTCTGTTACAGGCTCTGGTTTTGTTAGTGGGATGGGTGTGTTTGCTAATATGACCTTTGCAGTTTTTGCCATCCTAATACTTATCTTGCTGTGGTGTTGCGTGTGTATGTGTGCTGCTTAACTGCATTTTGCAAGTTGTGTAATGTGAGCCAGTTCATATCCAAAACAGTATTTAAGTGTAGGTTTTAAACAGATGCCTTGCTATCGTGGAGTTTTTCTTTCCTCTGATTATGACAGACTTGCATGAGAGTCTGAATTTCTCCCTGGTCATCTGATGTGCATTATTTATTTTTTTTGTCCAGAGGCTGTCTTATATGAAAATATTCCATAACAGTGGGCCAATTTGTGATTTGTAGACTTTTTTTTTTTTTCTTTGAACTTCTTTGGGTTACTGATATCTGATACAGCAGAGCAGTGTGTCTTAGTGTGAACCTTTTTTGTTTTTCATTAATCTCTATATAAGAATTGCTGGTGCAAGTGTGTGTTGTGAGAAAGCTGTTTGATGTGAGGGCATTGTATGGGTTTGGCTTTTGAATTATGGATAGACTAAACAGCTTCAGCAAGTGCTTTAATGTAAGGGATATATGTGGAAATATTAATCAAATGAGATTTGTTTATAAGCTGTACCAAAAAAACCCCTAACCTTGTACATTCTATCTTCAACTCTGATGCTTATTTGAGATGACATACTGCTGAAAAGAAGCGTTTACTAATTGAAATGTAAGTGGGTGACCAAAAGGTAATACGTATGCAGCAGCATTTTTTTACGTCCATTTTTGTACTTCCAAAGAACCCATCTCTGCCTCCTATAGTAACAAGTATTGATAGCATCAGAAACAACTTTTTGTTTATTCATCTGATGCTTTATTTAAACTTTTTTATTCATTATCTGGCATTCAGCAGGTCAGTGGTATAGGATCACCTTACTGCTCACCCTTTGATTTTTCACTCTTTCCCTGTGGCGACTTTCTCTGTTGGGTGCAGCTGGATTTAGCTTGATTCCCAACCTCGCCAGCAGCATTGTAAAATCGAACTGTAGCATTTGAAAGCAACTGGTCTATTGAAAAACAAGCTGAAGCAATCCAGACTTGGATTTCAAAGGAAATAGAAAGGTCTCAGTCCGTGCTGCTGTTGCAAGCTCAGCATCGTGGGGCTTGATTGACTGTAAGCTCACTTACCATTAAGAAAAACTTAAGATTATTTAATTTATGACAGGCTGTAAAAGTGAGGTATGTGAGTTCATGAAGAAATCCACAGCCTTTCTCTCTCCACAGGCAAGTTGGAGTGTTGCTTATGCTGTAACAAAAATGGCATAACTGTTCTGAGACTGTCAAGTCTTACTCTAAGATTATGCAGCTGCGCAGAAAACAGTTTGACAATGCGTTACCCCAGAAACAGTCTGAATTTGTATCCCATTGGCTTCAGTAGAGTTAGTCTGTTTTATCCTCGTGTAACTGAAAGTAGGGTTTAATTCTTTGACATTATGGACTAGGTCCTCAACTGGAATCGATTGATGGAGGGACTTATACTCTCTGCTAGTGGAGTAGCTAACCTTTGTTATGGGTTGACCTTAAGAAAAGCAGAGTGTATGGATTTTTAAATGTGAGAAAGGGCTTTGATATTGTTTTCTCTCTCTTCAGACACTGCTAGTTAAGAGAAAAACAAAACGACGTGTGCTATAAAAGGTTGTAGTGTCAGAAGATTTAGATATCACACTCTTTGCAAATAGTTTTTGCCTTTGAAAAAACCTTTCTGTAATGTTCCCGTTTCTTTCCTTTCTTTAAACAAATGGTTATTGAACTTATAGCAGCTGTATTTCTATGTTAATGTGCAAGCTGTGGTTATTATATTACCTCTGTTCTAAGGTATTCACAAGTACTTGCAGTTGTCTTAGAAAATTGACCTTTGGATTTGGAAAATAACTTCTACAATTGGGCTGTAGTCCCAAAATGACTTCTTTCTCCCCCAAGAGATCTTGATAAAAATCTATATGACTAGGTTTGTTTTATCTGAATGTTGGCAGCAGGAGGTGGTAAGGAAGAGAAGGTCATTAGTTCAGTTCCTTGCTGGAAATAAATCTCTGAGAAAGTAGGGATAATCCTTCATTTGAGGTTTGCTCAGCTTTTTTCCTGTGCTTAGTTCTATCCACATCAGGATTTATACTTTTTTGTACTTCCTTTTCATTAGAAAATCTAGAAGGTGTTAATTTTGCATTAACATTAATGAACAGCAACAGATAGGAAACTTGCCAAGTTGAAGAGGTACTGTCAGTTACTTTAAATCTGGATTTTAAAGACCTTTGAGTTTCAGTAGAATGCTTGTAGGGAAAAAAAGTAATATTTACTCCAGAACTGAACAGAACCACATGCTTAGTTTTTAACTGCATAAGATGTAAAACTCTATAGGGATTTATTCTGTAATGCAAACATCAGATTTTGTCCAAACTCTCATGTTCTTTAGCACTGTGAAGTCCAAGTGTAAGTTTTTCATTCCTACCTCAATTTTGGGTGTGTCTACGCTGCAGTTAATACCCAGACAAGAAGAAGGACTGCATGTTGTTGTGATTCAGACTGGTACCTGCATTCCAGAATTTGCAAGTGTCTTGGTTACCTCTGCTCTGCTATCAGAGTTTTGAGTGGTCAGTTCTTGACAGGCACAACAAGGGTACTGTGATAAAACAGTTTGCATCAGACTCGAGGACTGTTATGTTCCAGTGTGTGTAGTAGATATAAGTTGCTGCAACTTTTTTTTTTTAAACTCTCTACTGAACTGACTTTGGAATTGCCAATAGTAAGGTTGTTTTTTTTCCCCCAGTATCTGTTGGTTTGTAATCGACTTCCATCTGGATGAGTCAAAGTTTATCTTTTGGCTGGTTTTTCTTAATACACAGATACAAATCTATTCTCAATATCCATCTCTTTAACAGATCCTTTTAAACTCGTGGTGATATTGTATGGCAGCAACTTAATGCTTATATATTGTGTAAACTTCCAAATGAAGGAAGAACATTTGAAATACTTTTATCCTGTTCTTCCTTCTCTAATTGTTCTGTTTTACTTTTACTTTATCATCATTCTGTCTGACATTATGCAATGCATCTTCACTCAGGTCTTCCAGACTGGTCTTTTTCATTCTGCTCTGATAGAATCCCTATTATGGTTACATTCTCAGTCTAATTTTTGATCTCACTTAATACTTTGGTTACCTCTGCACATCAAGTTGATGTTAAAGTGTTTGAAGTGATGGCAAGTCAATTAACGTCTCACATTAATTTAAGAACTCAACAAAATCCAATTCTGATTCACATTATTCTTTCTATTGTGCGTTTGTTAACACTGAATTTCATCTACAGTCATGCCGTCTGTCCTCCAAACGTTGTTGTTAATCTTTAAGTGTGTAAGTGTGACTCAAGTGATACGTTGGTCTTGCACTAGCCTACTGCGCAGGGGTAAATTTCACCCTTTGTGAGCTGATGTGTCCTGTCACATTAATTGGGGATGTTCTCTGCATTTCCTAGGGCAACACAAAGGATCAAATTTCCCTATTAACCCCATCAGAACTGAATTAAGTGATGCCATATCTAGAATGTGTACTTCAAAGCTGATGTATTGTGATCTGTAGCTTAAAAGTTTTGATCTAGCTGTATGCTATTGTAGAAAAAACACAGAAGTAGCAATCCGCTGGATGTTGAGATAACCTGAGCTTGAAAAGGTCACAACTACTGTGTCCAGGTGCTGAGAGATTTGTTGGTTTTTATTTTTTTCTCCCTGATATTTCTATTTTTAATGTATCTGTTTTCAAAGCAAGTCAGTAATGTTTCTCCCAAGGCCTAAAACATGAAATGAAATTTTGGAGAAGTGACTAATCCATGTTACTTATGTTTGCTGGTCTACTTCCTTGCCTTTATTAAAATTAAAATCAATTTTTTTTGCTGTTTCATGCAGATTTTGTAGGTAATTTAGCAAATGGCTAGATTCAAGTTAGGGATTCTGATTTCTTATCTCTCATTTTTGAGTCTTGTATCTTGATGTACCACTTTGTTACCTCTAGCGGGATAATATTGTTCCTTAAAGCAAACTGCTTTGAGTGCTGCAGGACGGTGTCTTACAGAAGCTAGAGATTTTTCTTTTTTTGTTTCTTTGGAGGTGTAGCCTATCATCATATATAATGGGACTTTCTGACATTTGATTTATCTTTGTTGCTTGCCAAAAATATCAACCAATTGATGGATTGGATAAAAAAAAAGTCTATCCTCCATATCATCAAAATGAGGGGAAAATCTTCCTACTTTCAAAAAATACTGAAACGAAATGAAATTGCAGGATGAGGGGTGTAAAAAAATATGTGAACAGATGGGAGAATTTCTTCCTTGCAAGCTTATTATTATTAAGATTGTTATTATTTTTTGTGATTCTAACTTAGAAAAAAGACTTGATGGGTTCAGTGATCACTGATGGCTATAAAACGGGCAAACTGTGCCCAGCTGTTCAATGGATGCTTGTCTGATTGTGGAAATCCTTATGAAGCTGAGCAGGGACAAAAAGAGAGGAGCATACTGGTATCTTAGTGGATTTAGTTTTGCACAGTAGCATCTGCTAAACATGCAATTTAGACTAAAAACCATAATTATTTAATGAGTAACCGCCTACTTTCTCTCCTGTGTGTTTTTCTCCCCACCCCATGAAAGAGCTGGCTTCAGGATATGCGTAAGGCATGGTTTAGTGTATTTGCCTGCTGCGCACACTGAGTATTCTATATGTTGTTCTGATTTATTTATGAGTCTTTATTTTTTAATCTTTGTAAAATTGCAGGGAGAAAGGAGACATAGGACCTTTACATGACAATCTTTATCTGCTATTATCTAGTGACAGATGCCTTCTGACATGACATTTTAGGGACTTTGAGGCTCTTGGTAATATTATTTGAGGTTCAGGAATGACCTTGCATATCAGAAGGTCTTTGCCTATCCTGCATGTCATCATGACTTAAATATTCTGGTGAAACAGCACAAAACCAATAAGCGCTGTGTCTGGAGCTCCTGCAGTCTCTTCATCCTCCTGTCATGTTTAGCAAGAAAACAAAAATGGATGCATCTTTTTAGAGAAATAGGATAAATTGTTGCTGAAAGAAAATAGCTGTGTATGCAGCTTAGAACAATCTACAGGATGTGCTGGATACTCCATCATGAGCAGTATTTGGAAAAAGAACTGCAAGAAATCCAGTATTGAGCAAGTTGAGAACCTTGCAAGCGAGCTTTTGGGCTCAGTAAATCACTCGTGTTAAGTCAGGTTACTTTATTTGGCCTAGGCTTGTCTTACATGTGGTTAATACTCATTTTATTTATGACATTAGATGGGTTTCAGTTCCCAACTTATTAACAGGTGAAGCTCGTTTGCGCTGGTGGCGGATTTTGTTTTAGAGCCGGCAGTGGAGAGCAACAATATCTGGAGTGTGCAAATGCTATTTTCTGTGCAGAAATTTAGATGAGTATGGAGCTGGGAAAAAAAAAACAAACCCACAAGGAAAAACAGCCTCAAAGGCTTCCTATTTTAAATGATATTTTAAATTTCTCACTGTGGTGGTTTTGTCTTGATTGTCTCAGCTGAAATGAGTTTCCACCTATGTGGATTCCATATCAGAAGACTTTTTAGCTTCAGTGACTGAAATACAATTCTTTCTTATGCATCTGAGTTGTGCTTCTGGACTTTGCAAGGACTGAAAAGCTACTGCATCCAAAGGGCTCTTTGCAGCCTCACCAGGGATGCGATACAGGAACCTGATGGGTAGCAGGGGAATTAGAAATGTGAGGCCAGAGTAAGGGCTGTGTGCAGCAACTGAGCTAACAAAAAGAAGTAATAAAGAGGTACCTGAGAGGGGGCTTACTGTTTTTTGTTCATTTTGTGGTTTTTTCCTTGTTTATTTTTTTTTTTCCTGGAGGAATTGCATCTAATCTGAAGTGTAGCCAGTGTTAATGAATCCTTTCTTACGTGTCATATCTGATGTGCTTGCCCATCCAGGAAGACCCACCATGTTTCATGGTAAAGTTAAATGTTTTGAAACTAGTAGTGGCAGTGAGAGTCTAAAGCATGCTCAGAATACTTCTCTGCTAGTTTCACTGTGAAGTAGTTTGGCTTGAATTCTTTTTGGTCAATTAGAAAATCACTGTGTAGTGAGAAACTTCTTTTGCAAGCTGGTCCTGTGCAGGTTTCCCTGTTCATGTTTGCCCAGTCTTGTGTCATGGATTGAAAATGAAGCAGAGCTCTACCATGACTGTTCTTCACTAATAGAAGTTTCTGAAGCAAATCAGTAACATGTGAGAACAATTTCAGTCTGATTTTTGCCTACATCATCCCGGTCCAGCATTGCAGGAAGGGAGCAGCAGTTGATTTAATTGTAATTCCTCATTTTCTGCTCTAAGTGGAGGTAAGCCATCATAGTGAAGCTGGCTTTTGAAATGAGTGCTTATGTAGTTGCTGTGCTAATGCATTTTTTTAATTTTATTTTTTTTTTTTTCAGATCAAACATGTACTAGTTCCTTGTTGGATAAGCAAATGCTGGTTAAATCAGTCATTTAGATCAATAATAACTTTTCTTTTATATAATCATAGACAAATTATTTTCAAAATGTTGAATTCAAGTTGAAAATCCTAGGGATTGCCACTTAAAGCTCTGTCTCGTGGTATGAGAAATTATTTCATAATGGGAATTTATGGTTTTTGTGTCTCTGTCCTTGTGGATCTTTCTTATCTATGAGTGTATGGCCTTAGAAGTATGGCAGGAAGCGGTGCCAGGAGTTGTAAAGTAGACATGCCTAATGTTTCACTCCTTTGGATTTGGGGTTGGTGGAAGGCAGGTTGACTTTCTTTAGAAAATTGCAGTGCAGATACGTTGTTATCACAGTAAAGGATGGTATCTGACACAGGTTGATAATATAAATTTTCTCAACTGTTCAACCAGCAGAGATCTGGAATCAATTCACTAAGCTGAGATAAACATCTGATGATAATTGTTACTGTTTCTATACTATTTAAATACCTTGGGATTCACTTTCCAAGGGAACCTTATCCTAGCTGAGCAGATGCTACGCTGAGAAACTGGCTTTCTGAATATTAAACTTTATGGACATTAAGTAATGCCAGAGGCCAAAAAGAGTAGTTTAAAAATAAATGTATTTTTCTTTCTTGCACAACATAAAAACCTTTGCATATTGATGCCCTACTCCTTGTAGTACAAGTATGTTTGAAACAACTTTTGTCACTGTCTGGATTATTTCACATATTTTGAAATAGGAGCTACCAGTACTCAAAAATGTGTTAGAAAACTTCATTTTTGTTCTAAATCGTTTTCTGTGTCTTTGTCAAACTACAACTATTACTATAAAACTATACTACTAAAATGATTTTTCTGTTTTAACTACAATGCTTTTTGTGCTACTGATGTTATTCGGTAGTAATTTCCTAAACTACAACAGCTAATTCTGAATGCCCAGCAGAATGCAAGAGTTTATCATCTTTTTCCACTGATGATGCCTCATTTAGTCAGCCTTTTGTTTCTGTTTGTCATTGCATGTTGAATATATACATAGCATTAATACTGATTTTTACAATGATGCTTGCTTAAAGACAGCCCTAAATGCAGGAATGGATGGTGCTGTACATGCGGTTTATGGATTGCTGGTGCTGAGGTGGGTTGTGTTGCAGTTCCTCCAGCTTTCAATTCTCCAGTAACGTTCTTGTCCATAAGGAATTGACTCATCTGTGAACTTTTTTTTTTTGCTTTGGGAAAACGATGCGAGATTTGGAAATTGCTTCAGGCAAACTGAAGGAACTGTCCAGCATTTTCCAAGCTGAATTTATTAAAATGCTCTTAGACTTGAAAGGGCTTTTTATGTTGGCTTTCAACACTTTAAAAGCCAATCAGCTCTTAGAAATATTTATCTCTACATAGAGCATGTATGCTTATATATCTCAAATATGTTTATTAATTGAGATGACGCATACTTGCTAAGACAAATGCTGTTTGTAGCCTAGTTCTGGCAGTTGCAGTTTGAAAGTGACTGGAGCTTTAAGAAAATTTGAATAACTTTTGAGTTTGCATAAGGGAATAAAACATGCTTTTTTGAAAATGATGGGCTATGATGTGTCCAAGTATTCAAACTAAATAATACAGAGTTGTGGCTAAGCTATGGATTAGTTGAGAAAATTCCTGAGGATGAAAAGATGGATATAATCTTGGTTTATTGATTCAATTTGCTTGTTATCAAAAGTCATCTTAAAAATTTCAGAACAAATGAGTCACAAAATAGTGTTCCCTCTTTCAGTAGGCTATCACCAGCTAGTTATAAGGATGAGAGAGCATGTCATTAACTGTTAGTTAAGAATGACTCTGCAAAATTGACGTCTTTCTGATGATTTCATAACAGAATCACAGAATGGCCAGGGTTGGAAGGGACCTCAAGGATCACGAATCTCCAACCCCTCATGGTCTTAAATGGTCTTAAAAGCTGCAGGTTGTTATATTATATCAGGCTTTCATCAAACCTGAAGCTGAGCTGTGCAGCAGCAAATTCTTCTCTGCAATTTGCTTTAAATCAGGAGCCTCTGAATAGTACAGCTTGGGAAGAGAAGCTTCAGGGATAATCTGAGCTTCATGTTGACGCTGTAGCAGTGGGCAGCTTATCACTAATGCTTTCATATTTGCATCTCTACGTGTTATCACTTTTGTTGTTGTTTGTTTTGATTTTTAAACACACATACACACCAAAAAACAAACAAACAAACAACCTCTTAAAAAGCCTTACTGCAGAGAATTGCTTTGTGGCAGGATATCCTGTTAAGTGGGATATAATGTAGAATATCACTCTCGGAGAACTTGTTCTTTACAGTGTCTTTCAAGAGTTTCTAGCCTTGACTGTCCCAAACTGCCTAACCAACTGCATTATGTTACACAGATATTAGTCATAGCAATATCTAAAATCTTGTCACTCGTTTTTGAGTTGCTACTGCAGGAACTGAGGGGTGGAGAAAGGGGTTTTAAAAAAGTGGGAGCTATGTTACAGTGAACTTAGGTATTAGAAGATAATAATGTATCACATAAAGATTTGTTTGTTCACTTGCAGTAAGTTACAGCTGAGTGAGAAGTCAGCTTCGGAGTCCTCAAACATAGTTGTCATCTTGAATGGTTGAAGGCAGTTCAGGGGAACTGGGTTTCTCTCCCCCTTCCCACTTTCCTCATCTGAGCCAGGTGTCATACAGCCAGCTGGAGAAGTAAAGTTTACGTCAGTGCTTTGCCAAAGCACAACATTTTCCCAAGTAGGATAAGCCTATTTTTGTTGGTCTTAATTTTAGGACTAACAGGTAGCTTCCTTTTGATCCTTGATGTATTTTCAAAATAGGCTTCCAGTCATTCTGAATCCTGTGGATTGCTTTGGTATTAAATTTTCATGTTATGAGTTCCATTGGAAATAAATGTGATTTCTACCCCCTGCAGTAAAATGTTGGTTTATACCAAAGGAGTCTGGGAGGCAAATTGGCTGCTTATTTAAGGATGTCTTAATGAAGAGTTGTGTATGTAGATATCCTCATTAATGTGAGTAGATTGTATGAAGAGAGCTGGCTGTGCTGTATTACTATGGCCACCCTCAAATTAGCCCAGTAGCCACAATGACTGAGGGCTCTTCATTGTGTATTGTCATTTGGTGCTGAGGACAAAATAAGGAACCACTAAAAGCGGGGGAAATGCTACTCACATATATAATTTTGGAACGTGGCAATTTTCAATAGTGCTCAGAGAATGTTTTCCTAGTAAATGACAAGATGAGGGGGAAGGGAGAATGAAAAGTGGACTGGAATAGTGGTGACATTTGAAAGGGGACGAGCCTTGTCAGAGGCTTGACTTCATACTGATAAGAAATATATTTCCTGATTGTATGGGAGGCTGCTGCTCTGAGCAGATAAGAAGTGGGGTTACATGCTGGTTTATCTGTAAGGAGGCGCAGAGTTGCTCTCAGACTTGTGATTTATTGAATTTAGATCAAAAAATCCGAAGGGATTTACAGCTAATCATAAAATAGTGTAGATTTAAAAAATAAAAATAAATGGTGAAAACTGAGAAATATTATAGTGAGGTATATGTAGTTGTATATAAAAAAGGACATACGTATGCATACATATTTTATGTGGATTAGAGGTCATTCTGCTGCACCACGGAAGGACATTTTACATGTATTTTGCGGGGAAGTAGAAGTGGGTGTGGATCTTGCTGAATATAGAGTAGGGCATGCCCTTGGGCTGTAGAACTGACCTCAGCATGGGTAGTAGCACGCTTGACAGCGTGACTTCTTTCAGTGCCAAGATGATACGTGGTAGGAAATAGCCAAAACTCAGGGCTGCTCTAAATGACACCAGATGTCAGACAGCCCTGGGTGGTATTTGTAATTTAGAAGATGGAAGTTTTTGTTCTGTGTTGTTCGTACTTAGTGAAAGAGAAGAGAGTACCGTATGGTTCTTAAGCAAGTTTTTGTCCTAAATCTTGCTGTTTGACAGTTGTTCAGTGGGTTGAACTAAGTTTTAAAGCAGGTACTGCATGGGCGGTGGTACTAAAAAATTTCTCCTGCAAATATATTGCAGCAGTCTGAAAGAAGCATTTCAAAGCTGCCTGCCTCTGTGTACTCTCTATAGACGATTCACACCTGGAAATTGTAGTGTTTGTTCTGCAGTCTGCAGTACATCTACGAAGCCATAGGAGCTATTAGTGCAATCTGCTGGCATCCTTAAACTTTTACCTTACTAGGTCAACAATCTATAGACTGAACCTATGGCACACATCTGGCCTGGCTAAACCTGCCCAGATCTGTAAACACTTGAATAAAAAAGACCCCCAAGCAATGCTGAGGCCTGGGCTCCTCTTGCTGTTTTCTCTAATTGTGTTCAAGTGAGCTGATACTTGTTGCAATGTAGGTGCAAGGTATAAGCCTTACTACTTTATTTTTTGAAAGTTTAGCTTTGACCATATTTTTGAATCCTTGAAAGCTGAGGAAGAGCTACTTCTGACGGTACCTGCGTAGCCATAGGTGTGACAGACAAAGGGCTGAAATCTTACTGCATTTTTGGAGTTGAGTCATCCAGCTGCTATTCTGGCAAAGCTTCATAGTACCCTTCTGTCTCAATGTTACGTGAGAGGAAATGTGGTGTTTTATGTAAATGTAATTAAAAATTATATGTTTTTTTTGTTTCTCTATTTGCGTATGTTGTGATATAATAGCTAACATCTTAAAATGAAGGTTTAAATTTATAGCAGTTGCTCAACTAATGAACATGTTGAGGTGCTCAAATGCAAGGCCCTCTTGACTGAGTAAAATACTACGAAATGAATAATTATGGTACAATGGCAGAATGGCAACTTTGCATAAATCCTGGGTTTTTATAAGTGTGATTCGGAAAGATCTCAAGGTTTTGGTGAGCTGTCCTCAACTGGTTATGAAAAATAAAGTTGTCTCTTACTCCCTGTAGTGCTCCTAGAGCACACTTTCTTATTGCTTTTTCTGAATGCATGCGTGAAATCATGTGCTGTTTACTTTTTGCAGTCCTCAGAGGAACCTACTGAATTATTGGTTTAGAAAGATTCAAATGCATGTTGAGAGTTTCACTGACTTTATTTTTCCAAAAGAAGAGGCACAAGCTGATTGTTCTGTTCAGATCTTGGTGAGGGCTTGTAAGGGAACTCTTATGCCATAGCCTGAACTGATGACTGAGCGCCTGGTGATGAGGGTGGCTGGCCAAGGCAGTGCAGCTGCAAGCAATTTACCTGTGCTTTACCCTGGGCCCTGCTTCTCCCTGGGCTCATATAAGGGCAAGCCTCCAAAAGGAGAACATCTCCTGGATGAACCCCACTTCCTGAGAAGGAGAGTTGTGTAGCCAGAGGCCGTATCACTGGGTGAGCTAACCTTTTCCTGTATGTGATTACTGTTGTTCCTAATGATGCTTTGCCTGTATCTTAAAGAATTTACCAGAAGCAATTTCACTGCTTCCAAGGCCCAACAGGTCTTGTTCTTAATGTTGCTGAATTTTTCAGAACTGTCTTCTGTGTTGCCAGTGTATGAGGTGACCAATTTTGGTTCTTTATGCTTAAAAAAAAACCAAGCAAACAAACATGTTATTAATTTCACTAACACGTCATAAATAGGTAATATTGTTCAGGCCTGTAAATAATGCTGATCATTTTAGTTACATGGAAATTCCTGTATTACATAAGCTGAGTAGCTGCTCTTTTTTTCTTATGTTTCCTAACTTTTGCTAGTCAGTTGCAAACTTTTAGGTAGCTTTGAAAATCTGTTTTCTTTAGAAGATAAAGTCGTATGGATTAAGGGCTACATTTTTACCTTAAATTTTTGTGGGAGCCTAATGTTGATTTCTGTTTTTTTTAGAGGTGGATGATTGGGGAGTAAGCAGGAAGGGATGATCACCTGCAGGTGAAGGCAGCAAAATGTGTATTGAAGCTCACTCAGTGTGGGAATATTATTTCTGAATTACAGAATAGCTCGGTATGGTTGGCATAATCCCCATCACATAAGCAAAGGTGGAGGGATTGTGCCTTCTATTGTATTTCACAATCATCCTTTCACTCATTAATTATGTGGGTTGCTTTTTGGTTTAAGGAAGAGAGAAAAGGGCATCCTGATCCCCTGCAATCTGCACTGTTGCTTGTTCTTTGGGACCCCACTAGTCAAAACAACGGGATTCATATGCTGACGACAGCTGAGAGACCAAAGTATGACCAGATGGCAAGGGGAGCTGAGCTGTCTGTTTCTGCAAGCGATAGGCACATTATGGTTATTCTCTTCTGGGGACGAGGGGGTGGAAAGCAGGAGGAGGGGGAGAAGGAAAGAAAGAGGCAGATATTAGATAAACAGACTGTAGCCTGAATACATATGACATGTGGGAGGAAAGCTTTGTTAAGTAAGAACTGAAAGCCTCTCGCAGAACATTAAGCAGCACCGCCTGTGCATTGGACTGAGCCAAACCAGAGGAAAGACAAGCACAAATGTGTAAGCTTGCTGCGAGGCTGCTGAGGTTCACCACACTTCTGCAGAGGTGCTTGAAACAGTGGAATACTGTAAAGTATGACTCTGCATAGATTAGCTTGCTTTTTTATTAAGAAGGGTCATCTAATAAGGAAGATGCCAAGTGTTTCTTCCTTATCTTTATGATGTGCAAGCTATGCTTTTATGAGCCAAAGTTGATTCATAGTTTCATTCTGCTAGAATTTTTCAGCTTCATGCGCAGGAGATGGCTTTATGGGGTTCTGATATCTGCTGTTTGCACTGCAGTTGCTGCAAGTTCAGTTTAGCTGGTGATTTGCAGGCGGTGCTCAGCATGCTCCATAATTAAGGAGTGCATCCTTGATCTGCATCACCGTGAGCCTGATCTGGGGCGAGCTGAAATCTGTACAAAATTTTCCCACACAATTGTACTCAGCTCTGCTTTATGTCTTATGAATGAAACTGAATTACAGTTTTATCAGCTACTTACAACAGAGATGTCAAGTGTTTCTATACTGCTCCCTCTGGCTAAGCAACCTAAGTTGCAATATTTGTCCTGTTTTGTTACATTTTATTTTTTTCTAGTTGTTCTTGTTGTGGGACTTGAGTAAATGAGTAAGTAGAGCAATTGATATTTCTATTACCTGAAAAAAAGAGGCAGTTGTCAGTATTTTGCTCTTATGTGAGGAAAATGCTGGTGATCATAGGAACAACAGAGGCTACTGTCCATCCACAAAAAAAAAAACCCAGAAAATTGTTGAGAAGCCATAAAGAGCATCTATTAAAGTAGGGTTTGATATTTTGTGACTTCTATATATCATATGCTGGTAATCCTTCCTTCCTTCCTTCCTTCCTTCCTTCCTTCCTTCCTTCCTTCCTTCCTCCTTCCTTCCTTCCTTCCTTCCTTCCTTCCTTCC
>NW_024884586.1:7648397-7926856 GCF_019232065.1 Centrocercus urophasianus | reverse complement strand
TCCTTCCTTCCTTCCTTCCTTCCTTCCTTCCTTCCTTCCTTCCTTCCTTCCTTCCTTCCTTCCTTCCTTCCTTTTAAACCTTTGCTTGTCTCTGGCCTGCTGATCATTAAGTAGTTCTTTCTAACATAAGGCAATAACAAAGCAGGCTCATACTGTTATTTTCTTGATGAACTACTATGAAACACTGTGCACATAGGGAGAAGCATAACAGATTTGTTGGACTGCAGCATCTAACACCACTGCTCAATAACCCATTGGAGTGTTAGAGCGTAGTCACCAGCTTGGCTTCCCTGCAGCTCCCCGGATAGTTGCTTGTGACATTGATCTGTGAGGAGCGAGGGCAGAGAGCTGATCTATAGATGTAGGCTATTGCCTGGAGGAGTGGATTAGCTAAGATTGTGCTCTCCCTGGCTTTGGTCATAATAATGCAAAGACTTTAGGAAATCTTTGCTATGCAAAAGATAGAGCTAGAAAATAGAAATATTTGGACATGCATGTGTGTGTTTAAAGAATTTAAAACAGCAACAGAGCCCATCCCCCCAGAAAACCCCCAATGCATACATAGCACAAAACACTCATCTCACACACATGTACAAAACCACATGCACCAAAAAACAACACAAGAAACATTTGAACTCTTTTTGGAAAGATGCTGAATGTTGCATGCCAATTTTCTATTCGCTTCTTGGAAAACCTTTTCCAGTTCCATATGGGGCACCAGCTTTTAGAACACTGTTATTTTAATTATTGAACCAAAAAAAGCATTATGCTAATTACCACTGCTTCTCTAGCTATGCACAGAAGCCCCTTCCACAGTTGAATAGTAGTACAACACATGTAGCTGCAGTGTAAGTATTAGAAATGAACTTTTTCATCTTTTATTTTGATTGTAATGGCTGAACTAGTTTTTGTGATCATCCTCATTGATGAGATAATTACCACACTGTCTTTTTACAAACCTCCTACCACATTGTAAAGATTCATTTAAGGGTTAGATGCAAGTTCACCTTGATTAGATGCATCTTCTCAGTGCGTGACCTGAGAAGTTGCTTGTAGGTGAAGAGTAAAACATTAAGCAGTTCCTAATTTGCTTTTTTTTGAATGTCTGTAATTGCACTGAGAGAATTTTCTCTATTGTAAATCTGAAAGCCTGATGAAAACAACTGTATTGTTTCAAATTTAAATAATGCAGCAAGCTGCAGTTATATGACAGACAAAAAGTAAGATTTGCACTTAAGCAGCAGCTATATAATAAATGCCATTACTGCTGAGAAGTGCCATGTTTACTCATACACTGCCAGGGACCAGCTTGAATGATTCCAGCTCCTTTAAGTGTGTATATGGTCTGGGGCTCTTAAATTGATATTTAGCCATGGGGATGTACTGGGTTTGTTTTTTTGTTTTTTTTTTTTTTTTTTCCAAAGAATTTTATTTCTCAGCATGAACTCTCATTTATGTGCCATCTGCATTGCTCTATCATTTTGTCAACTTGTTTTTTTTTATTAGTTGATCAAGGGTTGTTGTATACAACTTTGTAATTAAGGAGGAGGCAAAATACTAATTTTTGGCTCTAAGCCAGATAAGATTAGCCAAAAGCACTTAAGTTGTGTGATTATTTGATCCTTTCGTGTTTTTCTGGAATTACATGGTGTCTTCTGTTGCTGTTTTCCTTAGCAGCAGAACCATGTCCATTCAAACTCTTCTGTTTTCACATTCTGTTACTTAAGAACTTCAATTTTATTATCTTGAGTATTCACACCTAGAAATTTAATATGTAAAAATAATAGAGCTTTAAAATTGTGTGTGCACTTCAGTTTTCATGTGGAGAAAGTTGTCTTCATCTACCTTACCTTAGATTACTCATATGAGAGTTAAAAAGTCCTCCAAAAGAGAGCAACAGAAATGCTTAATTCTTATCTTTCAAAAATCTTAGAATTGAGTTGGAAGAGTCCCTTAAAGGCCATCTGGTCCAACTCCTCTGCAGTGAGGAGGGACACCTATATTAGATCAGGTGCTCAGAGCCCCATCCTGCCTGACCTTGAATGTCTCCAGATGCGGCTTCCATCACCTCTCTGGGCAACCTATAATAAGGGTGCTGAGGGACTGGAATAAAAAGAAAAAAAAAACCACAAAAAAAAAACAAAACCAGAAATCTTTATCTTCATACCCAGTCTAAATATCCTCTCCCTTAGTTTCCCCTTGTCCTATCACAACAGACCCTAATGAAGAGTCTGCCCCTTCTTTCTTAAAGCCCCTTTTTAGGTACCAAAAGGCTGCTGCAATCAGGTTTCCCTGGGACCCTTCTCCAGGCTGAACAGCCCCAGCTCTCTCAGCCCATCTTTGTAGGAGAGGTGTTCCATTCTTTAGATCACTTTTGTGGCCCTCTTACGAATGTGCTCTAACTGGTCCACATTTCTCCTGCACTGAGGGCTCCATATCTGGGCACTGGGCATTCCAAGCGAGGCCTCATCAGCACAGAATAGAGGAGCAGGATCACTTCCCTTGTCCTGCTGGCCATCCTTCGTTTGGTGCAGCCTGGATATGTTTGGCTGCAATGGCGCTTTGCTGGCTCATGTCCAGCATACCATCCACTCTTCTGCCCCACCCCCTTCTCCCAAGAAAAGATAGAAATTACTGGAATATACTTTGAATTTTCTCTGGTATTCTTCATTCCTTTTTCTTCATTTATGAATTTTCTGGCAAATATACTTGCATGTCCCCATATTCCTGCTTTTGTAATCTGAGATATTTTTTTTCTCTGAATAAACTGGCAGTTATTAATGGCAATGAGGATGTTTTTTTATTTCAATGTAGAGTTAGGAGTTCTGAACCTTAATTACTACATTCTTAGGTTTGTCCACATTCTGACATGTGAGACAATGACACTGTTTGACCACTATCAGTATTCTATGCAGAATCACCAACTGTAACTGAAGATTGTAATAGTTTCCTAGGGTTGCCTACGTTGCTCAAAAGTGACAGTGAGGTGGTTGCAAGGTTTTCCTGAGCAGAAGACAAGTTATTAGAATTTTGATATTCTGAACATAATCTGAGTACTTTATTTTACAGTATTTTCTTTACTACAGTCTCATTTTAGTGCATCAGCAGTGGAGCAAACGTTTCACATGAATGCGTTTATTTCTATATTGTTACTGATTTCAGATAAGAATTTCCTGCCCTGTGCATGAAAACTTTTTCATGCATTTTCAGTTTCTTAATCGCAATTAATAATATGCTAGATATGTTTCTATAGCAACTTCTACTCAAGGATCTCAAAGCACTTTAGAAATGATAGTCTTAGTTTCATAATAGCACTGGGTGTGTAAATATTCTTATTTCACAAGCAAGGAAACTGAGAGGTTGATTTGCTGAAAGATAGAAATTGGTGCTGGAGTCGGGAATGTTATGTGGGGAAAACTGAGGGTGATGGAGCCCTTTTCCAAATTGCCTACAGAGGTTATGGCACCTCCTTCCCTTGAGATATTTATAAGTTACCCAGGCACAATCTTAAGTTGTGTGTTCTCTGTGCCCATGCTTGAGCAGTGAGGTCAGTCCAGAGTGCTCTTCCCGCCTCTACTACTCTGTGATTCTGTGACTTTTTTTTTCTAAAGATTATTGAGAGTCTTTGGTTTGTGTCATATTTCTAGTCCCTTTGTGGCATTGTACGCCTTCTAAAGAGACAGCCAGGAGTAAAAAAATCTTGTTTTCCTGTTAGAGCTCTGTATCTTGTTTTACTGAAACTTCTAGCCTACCTTAGAAGTTGTCAGAAACAATTCCTTTTTTATAGTTATGGATCCTTACATTTAAAAAAGGTCTGATGGAAGATATCTGTATGGAAAGAGAAAGAGGAAGGGAAAATGTCTGAACAATTTTGAGCATTTGTTCTCATAGCTGAGTAACAGAACCAATGCCATCTTTGGACAGCTTCACAGAAACCAGATAAATTGCTCAAAGCTGCTTTCCTTTGTGCAGGTTCATCCATTGATATTTGCTATAGCTGTTCAGGAGGTGGTGGGAAATTGAAGCATTTTGTTGCTCTTTTTTTCTTTCCCTAATGTACTTACATCTACTTCTCTATCATTTTATTTGAACTCTATTTGCAATTAAAGCTATCATCATAGCTATGCAGAAGCAGCAAATGACTGAGGAAGAGTACAAAGAGGTCTTAGTTTTCACCCATCTTTCAAGAATACATAAAGTCCTGTTTTTCTAAATGGATCAGAATTTAATCACGTTATCCTTTTTTGTTCCCCTGCCATCCCTAGTAGCCACTCAACAAAATAAAACTATCTAAAGAAAAAGCTTTTTTTTTTTGAGGCATATGTAAGTTGATCAAAGAAATAATTTCTTTCTAGTGCACATGACATCTCTGTATAGACAAAATTGTTTCTTGCACCTTTAAAGCCTTTTCTACTTGTTGCAGTGAAATGAGGTAAGAAATATTTGTTATTTTGACTATTGTGGGAGGGTTCTACGTGGAAATTTCTCTCTTCTACAAACTATTTTCTTGGACTCATCCATGATTCTGTGCATCTTAGCTCCCATTCTATAAAATGAAAGTAAATGAAGCTTCCTTTCTAGAGAGAAGGAAAACTTGATTTTGACTGAAGCTTTTGTAGTACATAACACAAATAATGATGAAATGAATGGAGGAAACTGACTCTGAAAAAGAAGGTAATAAATCCTTTCTTGTTCTCATTTTGTACCTTGTACTAGTCATGGAGCTGATGAGTGGCAAATTGCACCTTTAAAGAGCACTGCTGCCTTTGTCTGCAGGGGAAAGGCAGTTTTTCATCAATTTTGGATCTGTCAGAGGAGTTCTTTATCTATAAGAAGCTTCGTTCCTCACTCTTCCCCCTCCCTCCTAGTTTCTTTGTCCAGTTCCTTCACTTGTTATTGAAGATGAAAGGTTACTGACAGTCAGAAGAATGGAGGGCAGGATTCTCCAATTCATCTTCGTTTTTATGGCAGTTAGTGTAGATTTTGTCCAAAGTTCCCAGCACAGCTTCAAGGTGCACAGCACAGTGGTAGGAATGTTATTTCAGCTCTTGTCAGTGTATGGAGATCTAGTTTTAAATAAACATTATTAAAAATGTATATGCATATATTTTGCAGTCTGCTATTTGGAGAAATCGGAGAAGGGATCAATGAAATGAAACTTGAGTTTGTGGTGGGGTGGAGATGATGAGCTGGATGTTAGTAGCTGCTAGCCAGAGAATGCTCAGATGGGTCTGTCCTATCTCTTACAGAGCCACAATGTTCTTAGATGTTTCATAATTTGGGGCTGTTAGCCAGCTGCTATGTTGACAGTACCGCATTGAATTTGATGTGTACTTTCTCATTGGTGCTAGTTGTGCTGACTGACAGAGCCTCACGTTTTCAGGCACTAGGACAGAAGGTTTGCTCCTCAGTGTATGGATGTAGCTGATACTCTCTGTTGATCAAAATGAGTATTATTGCTGATACCTTAATGTGAGTGAGTTGTGTTATGGTGTTGGATCCAACTAATCTCTTGTGGTGCTCAAATGACGCTGAACAGAGGCCGTGTTTGTGGTAAAATGTATTTGTCTCCTAGTGGTATGCACACAGAAACTTGTAGCAACAGTGACGCGGGAAATGCTTATTACTCCCTCAATAACCAGCACTTCAGATGCTTTTTCTCAGTAAGATTTTGAGGATTTCAAAATTGCCCCTCATGTCTTTTTGTTTCCATCATTTACATTCTGCCAGTTAGTGAGTGCTGCACCAAGTATTACAACTAAACTGTTTCTCTTACATCTCCAAAATGGTACCTGTAGTGTAAGAAATGCAGCTTTCTTTGTGCCTTTTCAAGTTATGGTTGTGTTGGTTAGTTGTGTGCAGAGGACAGAGAGGCATTGAAGTCACAAATAACGAATTTCCAAAATATTATTGAAAATATCCTCTTTGGTGGAAGGTGGAAATGAGGTGAAAATGAGGTAAGTGCTTAATTTGAAGGAAACACTGTGGTGGAAGCTCAGCATTTTTTACACATAAGAGATGTTTTATATGGCTGAGCTGCAGTAAAGACTGATGTGAGCTTACTCCTTTTAGAAATGAAAGGATCAAGTGTTATCTGTGGATCTGCAGGAAAGTTGGCTTCCTTAGTTGTGCTGCTCGCTTATATTGTGGTGATTTTTTTTGTGTTGTTTTTCTTTAAAAGCAGATACACAATGGTCATCTGGCAGACCGTCTGACCCATTTCTGCAAACATTGTCTGAGTTTTCTGAGGTAATATGTGCCTAGTTTATCTGATTGTATTCTTTTGGATCTGGGAAGGGTAAGGTGCTTCAGAAAGATGCTGTGCTTGGTTGGGAATGTTTGCTCTCTGTAGCACGTGAAGAAATGTCATGTATAAACTTCATTCTAGTTAGAGATTGGAAATTGGGACTTGGAAAGTGGTCAAATATAATTAATGATTTTTTAATGCAGGAATCACAGAATCACTCAGGTTGGAGAAGACCTTAAAGATCACTGAGTCCAACCACAATCTAACCAAACTGCCCTAGCTATAGCTAAGAACCACCTGCTGATTCATGTCCCTGAGTGCACATCCAAGCCGTTTTCAAACACATCCAGGGAGGAAGACTCAAGATAGTCATTTGCTCTTGGTTGTGACGCGTTATTGTATTAAAATGTGATTATCCATTGGAAGCTTCCAGGGAGCCGTAGGTGTAGCTCTTGTATTTGGAGACAAATGGGGAGTTTCTAAAAATGATTCTGGCTTATCCATTGAGTTTCAGTAGCTGCAGTTTGTATTGCTTGCTGGGAGGGAGTGGGGGTGTTAAAAACCTCACAGTTCCCTACAATAATTAGGAAAAAGAAATTCCCCGTTAAGATCTTCCAGTGTGAATGTGAGCCCATAGGAGTTTCCCATGGATGCAGAGTTCTGGTGTTCAGGTGTGCCATCCTTTCCAAGAGGTGAGCCAAGGAGCCTTCTTCATGTTGAGCTGTTACAAGGGATGTAAACAGCAAACTTTGAAGGAGCACAAAGAAAAAAGACTTTTTGCATCTTTCAGTCAGCTGGAGAAGTCCTGATGTACAGATATATTTTGGCAGGAAACAAAAGAAAAATATCCCGTAGTAACTTCAGTGCCAGAACTCCTTATGGCGGTTGGGGTTGTTCATCTTCAAAAGCTGTGATAATTTCTTTTTGAAGGTGAGGAAACTACCTTCAAGCTGAAGGCACGATTTTAGTCCAAGAAATACCATCATTTGCTGGAGCATCCTTTCCTTCTCTCTCAGGAGTACGCGCTGTGTTTGAGGAAGGTGAATTTGCATCAGAGATATTGCCGATGTAAAGCAGTTCAGTCTCCCTTATTGTTCAGGCAATATGGATATGTTATAAGTGTTATGGATCACTTCTGAAATCTTCTTTACCCTGCCCTGATTGTTAATAGAAATGATCTGGTATGCTGCTAGAATAAGATTTATGGAGCAGCCTGCGATTCCTGCTCTCTAGCAAGCTGAAGGTAGCAAAACTCAGCAGAACCTGCAAAGGAAAACTGTGTCTGTTTTATATGGCTGTGAACAAATACAGTATAACTGTCCTTAAGGAAACATTGCAAAACCTTTCTACTTTGTTTTAGCTAAAGCTCTTCTGCTACTGAAATACTCACAGTATCAGCCCTTCCACTATTTGTATGTGTGTGTGTGGAAAATGCATTCTGTGTTTATCTGCTGTGTCCTTGAATTCTCCAAGAGATTTATATTGCTGACACATACAGCAGAGATGGAATGTGTTCAGATGCTGAAATAACAGAGGACAGGACAAAACCAAAGGCAGGAGGGATGGAGCAGAATACACTGCATCTGTGTTTCTGGCTCCTTCATTTGGTTGGTAGGCTGGCTGTCTGACTTAACCCCTGGCCTGACTTAGTGTGGTATTTGGTATGTTCCTGAAGAAGTCACCCTGTTGCCTGTACTTTCTGCATCTTAAGACATCTATAGAAAAAAATCAGCCTCTGTGTGTGAGTAATTAAAATAAATAAATAAACCTACCAAGCCTCTCCCTTTGCTCCTTGTTTTCAGACTAAAACTGTGAAATTTCTGCTTTTTCACCATGACCGGTCTGTGAAATTGGGCATTGCTCTCTGTAGTTTCAAGAAGGCCCCAATTATAAGATCAGGCTCTGGAACTGCAAGCTTTGCCTGGCATGGAAATTTTGTTTGGAAGCCATTTGTTTGGGTCTGTGTGTATATATGCACAGGTTGCTAAAGCTTTTTCTGTACTGAATATTTTCTCGTAAGTAGGAAGCCAACACTCTTTGGTGTAATTCTTGTACAAAGTGATTCAAATACATGCACTCATATATGCTGAATTTTTTCTTGAGAGTGTGCATGCTTAAAAGGTCATGATACTAGTGTGAATGTTCATGTTTATATTCCTGCTTCTTGTTATTAGAAGCTAGAATAATATTAAACACCACTGTTGTTCTGGCTATGTCACTGATTACTGCTTTTCCTCTGGAAATCTTAAAATATTTTGACATCAAGGAGATACTACTAAGACCCTTATAAAACTCTGAATGTTGATGGGGTCTCTGAGGGTTTGAACCAATGGTTGATCTTAGCAAGCCAACTCGTGATGGGGGTGGTTATTTCCTGGCACTGGCTCAGCTACTGTGAGTTAAAAATGCCTGAAGTGTATGGTGTGCAGGTATCAGGGACTTGGCACTTAATACCTCAATCTAGCAATTGATTTCTGTTGCATCAGTGTACTTTTGAATGTGAGTATGGCCTAAGCTGACCCGCTTTGTGCAGAGTAACTGTAGCAGATGGGGGAGTCCAAACTGCTGCCTAAACATGCTTTTCTGCTCTGTGGGTCTCCTTCAGTGACAAATGTGAATACTGGAGGCCTGGCTGTGGTCTTCCTATTCATGTGCTAAGTAAGATTTCTATGTCAGTCACACATGCAGAGTTCAGTGACTAAATTGAAATCTGATGCATTTATCTAATACAACTGGTTTCACATGAGTTTCTGGTAATCACATTTCACACAAATAAAGCTAACTTTTCTGTGACTGGGTACTGCTTTGGAGGATGATTCGGCTGTTTTGCTATTTTGACCAAGTTTATATTCTTCATTATTCAAGCCTTTCTATCAAGACTGTATCTGCTGGAGTCAGATATGCTCTGTGGGGATCTTTATTACTGAAACAGTTCCCAGGGGAGCAGAGTTGGGCTGCATAATATGATCTGCACTGTTATCTTTAAGAGACTGCAGAGGGGATCACAGAATCACAGAATCACCCGGGTTGGAAGGGACCTCAAGGATCATGTAGTTCCAACCCCCCTGCCCTAGCAAAGTATTTTAGAAGTATTTAACTTTTTTGAAAAATATCTCGGTCAATGTTGAGCTCTGTCAGAGTATCTTCAAAGCAATGTTTGTGTACCCCCACAGAAGTTGTATTTCACTATTCTCAAAATACCCCCTTTCTAATCCTAATATCCAGAACTAAATGCAGTTTAAATGCATTGTTTTGAGAGGCATCCACAGAGATGGTCATCTGAATAGCAGGAAAAGGGAAAGTATTAGTGGTATTTAGGCAGGGATAACCTTCTATTGTTTCAGGTAACTTTCTGTGTGTAATTCTGGGGATAGTTTACACCTTCAAAAAACTATTTTACCCCTCTGTTGTATGTTAGTGCCATGACTGTAGTCTGTAATGTATCTTTTTATTTGGAATGTTCTGTAGCATTACTGGCAAGCAAGTCAATGGTAGTGTGCTGCTGTTCTTCAAAATCAGTGAAGGTAGGGTATTGGATTGGACTATTTTCATATGCTGAGCCTTATCACAAGAGGAGAAGGCATGATCTGCGAGTGCACTGAGATTTGTGTAAGCTGCAGAAATACACGGTCATATACTAACTACAATGCCGTGATTATTCAAGAAATTCTACCAAGATAGGAGAATGGCCTCAGTGCGAAATGGTTTTGAATTGGATTGGTGGCTCATTGGAGCCCGAAGAAAGTATCATGTAATAAGGAACTGAGTTCCTATCCTTCCTTGAGCTGCAGCTTTTTTGAATTGAGATAGCAGGGGATGGAGCAAGACGGCACGCAATGCATACACTGCAGCTTTGTTGCAGCCTTTAAGGATTGTTATAAATTTTGTCTTGCAGTTGTTTTTTTAAAGTACCCTACTGAAGTGGTTCTCTTTGTGCTTCCATCTCATTTCTCCATAAATGCAGAAAATATCTGTTTTTAATTGAGTCGTGTTAGAGTAGCAATCTGTCTATTTGATTTACTATTTTTCTTTTAAGAAAGGTGAAATACATTGAGTGAAACACGTCATATGTCTGATCTAGGCTTTTGTGCCTGGCAGTGGGAAAACTCTGAGGTTATTCATATCAGAAATCTCCTAATAAGTAAAGACAACAGATTGGTAAACTAATACTGTATTATTTTCATTCCGTGCTAGTGAACACATTTTTAAATCACGCCTTTCACGTGTGGCTTAATGCTTTGTGTTGTTCAGTCTTTGAAAGGCGTGGTAAACAATTTCTTTATTAAAGTACTGAAGGGTTTTAACAAGATCTTTAGCATTACTAGTATAGCACTAACAGGGTACTTTGGTTTGCATTTCACCACATGTAAAAGAGAAGCAAAGACTGAGGAAGAAATTATTTGTAAAAAGACAAAGTGAACAAAACTTAAGAAGTTGGTGCAGCCATCAGGGTGTAAGCAATCAGTTATGAGTCAACTGGTGAGGCAGCAGAAAGTTTCATCCTGGATTTGCTCCTGGCTTTTATTTTTGGTAGCCTGTGAGGCTGTGTTTGGTAAGACTGCTCTTTATTCCAAAATAAGATCATTCTTGCTAGTGCTGTGTTCTAACATTGCGTGAAGACTGTTTGATGAGGGAGCAGTTTCCTGAGAGATGCAGATCTGTCACAACAAAGGGAAATCATGCCCTACAGAAGTTGGCCTGTTCACAGCTCTGGCGCAGCATCAGAAATAGAGTCTTTAGTGATTTTTCTATATTCCTTATCAGGTTTATTTTTCTCTTTACTGTTAGGCAGTACTTTACCTGTTAGAGTAATTCTATGAATTTGAGATTTCGTGCACCAAACTCAGAGTGGCTTTTCCTTGCAGCTGGAGTGAAGGGGTATGTGAATATGTGCAGGTAACCTCTAGGGTCTCAGTCGACACTGTTGTATCTGTATTGTCTCAGAAGCCACAGATTGTTTAGGATCAAACCAAATGACTTCATTTCAGTAAACTTTTTCTGCATTTGAGTCAGGACAACTGAACAATTAATTTTCCTTCAGTCTGTCACCCTTGAAGAAGAGGAAAGGTCAGTGTGTCCCTTGGGTTACTTGACAACCTATTTTTTTGAAATCCTGCTCACTTCTAAACCAACATAGAAGAAATATGATTAAAACAATACTTGCTGTTTTACAAGTGGTGGCAGAGCAGACTCCCAGTCTGCATCTTTTGCCTGATAGTTTTGTTCATCAAGCCACCTTTTTATGGTAACAAAAGGATCTAAGGCTGTTCATACCATTCTTCTGACACAAGCTGAGTTGCATTTTGATTTTTAAGTTCTACTGTTCCTGTTCCCCACTGTAGCTGTTGCTTTACCTCCAACTCAGTGTGCTGAATTGTTGCCTCTTGGTTCAGAGATGCAGAGTTAGGTTAAAAAAAACAAAAAAACAAAAAAACAAAAAAAACAGAAACCTGAGAGGTGTCTGGTTGTGCTAACTGACCTTCCTTATTTCACATAGCCCAGTAATTTGAACACTGCTCTGAGAAAAAATACAACTAGCTTTGCTCTGTGTTAGGGCTATAAGGCTGAATTGTCTTCAGTTGGTAAGTTGGTGAAGACTGGATAAACCACACTGATGTTCCTCTAGGCTTAATATTTACAGGCTGTTATCTCAAAATACAGTGGCTATTTAACATAAAGATCCAGTCAGGCTTTAGGGCACACAGAAGTATTGGAGATTGCTCCTTTGTAGATCAATGACAAAATCATTTTAAGAACATGTGGAAGAGTCTTCTGAAAGATTCTGAAAGGTTTCAGAAGGAGGCGCTGTGTAGATGGCTGGAGCTTGGAAGGTTGCATCCTTGGACCGTGAGGGTTAAGGAGTGAATATCTGCACCTGTTTTAAAAAGTCTTGCTTACCCATTGCCTGTAAATCTAGTAGCAGTAATACTTAAGATTTACCTACTTATCAAACAGTTCCAAATGAGATTGAAAGCAGAATAATCCCCCGGGGTTTAGGTAACTTCTAGTTATTAGTTTGTTGCAAGGAGTGTGGCTTTGTAAGAAAGGAAGTCCTGTTAAAAATGAAGAAGTCTTATCACTTGCCATCTGTCTCTTTCAACTACCTTCTAGCCCTGACATTAAGAGACCACAGTATAGGGAATGCTCAAAATTGTGGAATGCATGATTTTAAGGTAATTCTTTTTAAAAAGACTTCTTTTCATGAAACACAGCTTCTACTTATGTGTATAATCTACAACTGGAATAATTTTTTGAGAGCTGCTGATTTTGAGTATTCTGTGTTATCAGTTATGTGAATTCACTGTATCTCCCTAAGAACTCCTGCCACACCACTCATGATCAGCTGAGCCCACACTGAGCATGGGGAAACCAATGGGAGGCAGCTTTTTCTGTGTTTTAATGAAGGAGCTATTTATTTTGGAACTTGTTTCTTCCTGTATGAGCTATAAACTTTTGCTGTCCTTTTTGAATTCCTCACTTATCAGAAGATTTTAGCGTCAAGGTATGTGACATTCAGTAGCTAGTAATGGATAAGCATTGTATTAATGAAGATACTTCCTTATTATGAGATATTGGGATCTACTGTGTTTGTACATTGCCACTGAAAACCTGGGTGTGCAGAAGGGGGGAGAGGGACTGCAGATATCAGTGATTTTACTGAATTTGTCTGTGTTAGGGGACATAAAAGGAACTGTGGATGGCTTCTAGTGATTCAAGAGGCTTATTCACTAGAGCTGTTAGCAGCAAAACTCCTCAGTGAATGCAAGAACAATGCAGAAGATATGCTTGTGGTTTGGATGCTATTTGATGTAACAAAGTAACATGTAGTTTGAAGTGTATCAGATGGATTTGAAGGTCATGGAATGGCCATAAAAGCACAGATCCTGATAGTATTTTAAGAAGCGCTATTCTCTAAAGTTGTGAAGCCCTATTCAGCAACAGCATGCTTAGTTTTGGAGCAATCCATCACGTTTTGCCACTGCTTTGGAAGTTTGTGGAGCAGAATGTTACTGAAAGAAGTGAAAAGTGAGAGTATCTGGGACATGTGTCTGCTGGTGAAGTTGCTCTGGTTAGGTAAGGCAGTATTTTTAGGGTTGTTATCTTCAAGTGTGGATTCCCTTCATGCCCACAGATATTTTCTTCAGGATTGCAGACCTCTGTAATTGACATACTGAAGAACTGGAAATAATAGTAGAAATAAATTAATATATAAAAGAAGAGAGACCCAGTTCAAAGTACTGATTTATCCAGGCAATATCCTTTAAGGGATGATTTGAGCATAAATGCACATTCAACCTTTGAATTTAAAGGATTCTTTTCTTAGTCTTATCCTGGGAAACAGGGCTAAATTCTAGAAGTCTGAACTAGTTCTTATTAAGATCACTGAAGGCATTGGAGGTCCGAAATATTTTGAGTTTGATCAAATCTTTCCTGTGATGAAAAAGAGCTGAATAATATGTATTCTGGAGAGAAGGCTTTCTTCATTTATGATGCAGTAGAACTTGGATTCCTGCTTGTGTTTGTCTGACATAAAGGGAAGTATTAAGAGATGGGATTGAGGATTTTGTGATGGTAAACTGTCTTTACTACCATGTAAACGTATCTGTTGAACTACCATTCCTAGTTTCTGCTCTGCGCCTCTGCCATAGTAATGGCATCAAACACTTGGTTCTTACTGTCAGTGTAGCTTCAGAAGAAAGCCCAGAGTTCTGGTGAAGATAAGTCTGAAAATTATGGGTATGAGGAACGTAAGTAATGGTGTATTACAAAGGCTTAGTAAAGCAAGTGAGTAACCTTGTTCCTCCAAACTTCTTTTTTTTTAACCTCTGTTCTTTAGATAGCAATGCTTAAACTGTACATAAATAGCTGGAGTACTGCAGAAGGCCTGATAAGCGGATTTCTGCACCCATGCTGATTCTTCCTTATATCATATATCTGTTCCATTATCTTGTATGAAATGCTTACTGCAGTTTCTTTCATTTAGTCTCCTATATACGTTATCTGCAATACATGATGGAGTATGTGTATGAGTGAAGAACAGTGTCCCATAAAGCAGGAAAATGACTTGTGAGTTACTGGCAGTGGAGCATTACTGGTGTGATCTCATTATGTTACAAAAACTTTTCTCTAACATTTCCCTTTATACTGTAGAGTTTGATTTAATTTCATCTATTTTAATCATCGGCGTGTTTAATCAAGCTGTGGTATGAAAGAAATATATAATAGAGTTGAAGTAAATTATAGGGTAGATATTATGAATTGTCTCTGTAAATCTGCCCCTTTTCAAGGAAGGTTACAAGCTTTCAGTATGTTTGTGGTGGAGGAAAGATTGTATCATAACCTTAGAAGTAATATAGCAATAGTAATACCATTTTCTTTTTTCTTGAGTTAGGTTTTGAAATAAGGAGCCTAAGTATACTTTCATTTTTACCTGCTCTTGTTCTGTGCATCTCCGCACCACAAACATCTGAGGTTGTTACTCAGTTGCATTGTTTGTAAGAGGGAGGAGAGATGAGCCTAAGGTCTCAGCAAACAAGTGTTCAATTTCTTTGTATGGTCTACAGTGCTCATATTCAGCCAAACTGCAATCAGCAAGCAGGAGCTAGGGAAGCTAACTTGCATCATTCAGGCAACTTTGTCATTGGAAAATTGTTGTGTATTGTAGTCTTTGAGACTTTTTTTATTAAGTGTGTTTTTCTTGCCTGTGCTTGATTTTTAAGAACTTGGAACATTGGAGCTTTGGTCTCTGATTATGGAGACTGTTAAACAGTTCCTGGTTCTATCCTAGATGTTCATGTCTGTATTGTTGCATCACTGATTTTTTTGACTGTCATTCATACTTATGTTTAGTGCAGTTTGTAATTCCTTTCTCTTATTGATGCCTCTGCTTAACCTATACTTTACATTTTTTAATCATTCTCTTTAGGTGAGCTCTGAATATCTAGGTCTGTTTTCTTGCTGTTCTGTGTTTTTTTTTTTATGAAGTCTTGGTTGCGGTTTAGTTTTAAATAGCCACAGAACGGCCTTCCAAGCAAATATATGTCTTTGGTAACATTTAAGCTGTGTGGTATCTCTTTTGGGACTGAAGTTACTGGAAACAGGTCAAAGACTTCTGGCAGAGTCAAATACGTGCTCAGTTGGTCAGTACCACCAGCTTCTTCCCTCTCTGCTGAACTTGGAACCTGAGGACACGAGCCATGCAGGTAGTGTTAGGACAGTTGTGCCTCCTTCCTTCACAACCTGACTGTGAGGCCTCAGGAAACAGCTTCAGGGAGCAAACAGGAGACACACCGGCTCGTCCTAACAGCTGCAAAAGCAAATGACAAAGGCTAGAGGCCTTGCAGAGAGCAGTATGTGCTCCTGGCTAAGGTTTTCGAAGTTCTGCGCTTAAAATCCAAAATTCTCTATTCTTTTATTCATAGTTTTTTCTTGATCTTGTCTACTTTCATGCTCTTCAGGTTGCACCACTATATTCCAAGCTCCTTCTTCTTTCCCTTAGCTTTGTGGCTACCTGTAATTTCCTCAAACTCCCCCTCAAGCAATCCCTTCCAGTTCTCATTTTGCACACGTTCAGCCTTTGCTCTGTGTCCCTGTGAGAACTTTTATTTAGTTAACTTGTAGGAACTGCAAGAAGAAATAAATACTACTATTACTAGTGCTAGTAATAAGGTTGGACAGCTGTGTCTGGTCTGTGGTTGGCTGTCCCCTGTGGATTGAGCAGACAGGCACATGAGCTGCTTCCTTAGCTGAGTCTCAGTTCCAGATTCTCCTCAGTACTGCGTACTTCTCCCCACTCTTCCTCGTGTGAGTTATTTCCCATTTGACAGTTATTGGTGTATTGCTTCACCTCCAAAATCCTCATGAATTATTTGTGTCAGCAGGGAAAAGCCTTCAGAAGAATTTGATTCAAACCATTAGTTTTGGTTTTGTAGTTCTGATCAGAATTTCTATCAGATGGTCTCTCTCTTATCCTGTCCTTAAATAAAAATTAAATGGATTCATATAATGCCATATGTTATTAAACAGTTGTCATCTACGGCTTCATATACAATAGCATTTCTCTTGTGGGTGATATTCAAAATGACTGTTGCATATGCTCATTTAATTTTTAAAGAGCTTTTAAACACTAAGTGAAGTGTCTAGCTAGTTCTTATTTCTACTGGAATGTAAGTGCCTTCAACTATGCCAACAAGCATTAGACTAGAGCAGTGTTTATATTTTGAATCATTGCTATAGAGCAAGGTTCTGCTCTGTAGTCTTCTTTCTAAGGCTTCTTCTTAAAAGACCTGGAAAATAAGCTCGTACAGAAGGGGGAATTAACGAACGCTTTGTACAGCGCTAAGCACATTTATAGAACTATAGGTATAAAGCACTTACATAAATGGAAGTTACATTTCATGCCGTGTATTTTCGGTCCATCCCACGCTTTGTTCTATGCAACTTCTCCCAAGTTATTCCTGAATTACACGACCCCCTTTGGTTATGGGAGTTTAATGAATTTGTATGTGCCTATAAGACCGTGGCAAGAAATGCAGTGCAGTGAAATTCTGTTACACCTCTGTTGCTATGAATGATGTATGATTTCTAACTATTCATAAATAATTCTGTAAACCTGCAATAGCTCTTGATTAAAAGTGCGTATTTTCACTTCTGTACTTCTTTAACGTACTGAAAACACCTTTGTCCATGCAGTAGTTGCTTATTTTAATTGTGGAGGATCTTTGCTACCTTGACATTCTCCTTGTTCTAGGATCCTTGTGGTATATGGTGTTTAAATGTGAGTACTTCAGTATATTGAGCTTAACAAACATTGAGCAAGGATGAAAGTCATGGAATTTCATTCTAGGATGTGTTTTGGAAACTCTTGGTGTTGTTTTTTGTTGTTTGTTTTAGTTTTTGCTTTAGGTTTTTTTGTTTGTTTGTTTTTTTAGAATGAGAACAGTGTGATATTCTCTAGCTTTGGCTCTCCTACTTTTCTGTATTACTATAAGTGCAGTGCTGTATGTGTCACTGCCTGACACCTTAGTGCCTGCAGAGATGTTTGAGTGAACGTATGAGTTAAAATCCTAGTGCATCACTGAGGACTGAAGCAGCGTGAGACATGCAGGGAAATGGATATGGCATACATGGCACTGTTTGGAAACAATTTAGAACGTTGCAGTTAGGCTAGCCAGTGTATATTAAATGGAATTGGTGCTGCATGCCTGGAGTAAGAAATACGGGACTCTTCTTGAAGTCACTTTTTTAGTCATTGTTTTTGTGTTGGTGTGACACAAGTCATTGCAAAGAGAAGCCAACAGGAGCACGTCAGGTGCTTTTCTGGGCATGCTTATTTGTACATCATCACTTTTTCGTGTGTTTAAAAACAGGAGGAGGGATGGTTAGAGGTGAGACCTAAAACTATTCCTGGAAGTAAAATCTTTCAAGTTAACGTGAGTTTGTCATAAGATGTGTTTGATGATTTTTGTGTGAAGTTGCAGGCTAATAAGATTCTAATGTGGCTGCCTGCTTACCTCAGTACTTCTTGGTAAGTGAAAGGGAAGAAACAGGTGTTTTTGTTCTTCAGTGAACCTATGTCACTTCTGGCCAAAAGTATCCTACTAATTTATATTGCTGATGACATGGGCTGCCATATCTCTTGTCTCCAGTATTACTGAGATCTCTGCACTTTCACTGCAGATACCTTCCCAGCCTGCTTTGTGGTGTTTGCCTAGAAAAGGGAAGGAGACCAGCAATAGCCCATTATTGGTGGCTGCGTAAGCCTTCTTGGAACAAGGAAGGTATCCTTGTACAGCAGTGATTGATTCCCTACAAACTTAAAGTTTTACGGAAGTGTCTGAAATAACCATTGTAACTACTCTCCTGTGCATATAAGCCTACTTCAAGAGACTTAATCTAGCAAGCATAGAGTAAAGCATGCTTATCAAGAGGTATTAATCTTATATTTGTGTAAAAATTACAAAAATATTACAGAATCACAGAATGGCCCTGGTTGGAAAGGACTTCAAGGATCATGAATCTCCAACCTCCCTGCCACATGCAGAGCCACAAACCTCCCCATTTAGCACTAGACCAGGCTGCCCAGGGCCCCACCCATTCTGGCCTTGAACACCTTACAAAAACTCAGGACAATGAAACTATGAAATGTAGCCTCTCTAGCTGCTTGCAAACGGGTATTTTTGAAGTGGGAAGAAGCAGCTGTTTTTAATGATATCTCTTCATGAAAATGTGAAGATTAGGAAGTAGTAATTAGTGCTCTTAGTAGTGTAAGCGTAATGATGCACCTTTAGAAGTGACAAGAAATGGGCTTTCATGCTTTCCTATGTTTGTGGTATATCAGTATATTCTCCCTACCACTGAGACTAGACATTAGTTCACAAGTGATTGAAAAATGCGATGTAAGATGTATTTCATACAGCACCAGATTTTTATGTGCAAAACTTGCCCGCATCTCTGGGTTCTCTGTTTCAGTACTGGGACAGGGTTACAAACTACCATGAGCTGATACAGCAAAGCTACTGCTACTGAAAGAGTCAAAACAGGGAAGGTGTCCTCTTGATCCTGTCGCAAAGCGAAGCCATTGGCTAAATGGACCTGCCATTAAGAGCTGCTTTTATGGGGGGGGGGGGAGGGAGAGGGGAAGATCCCGACAGAAGGTGACTGTGGATGTCACTGACAACTCCTACAAAGAGGCAAAGGCTTTTCTAGACTGAGGACTGACTCAACAGTCTCCCTTCTGGTCATAATTCTTTTCCGACTCATCTCTGCAGCTATAAATGCTCCAATGTTCATCCCAAACTTTTTTTTTTTTTTTTGGATGCTTGATTTCCCTTGCACTTGAACACAGTGCTAGGAAAGCATGGAAAGAAAGTAAAAAGTCTTTACCAATGTAGTCCTTCACCTATGTCTCTTGTATAAGTGAGAGTGTGTGTGTACATGTTGGTATAAAAAAAGTACATGCTTATAAAAAAAAAAAAAGTAATTAAAAGCATTCACCAAATTAAAAAGTTGACAGGGCTTATAATTTGTTAGTGGGGAAGAGAAAACGATTGGGAGAACTCCTGAAGAACTGCTGTGCTTGCAGTGAACTGAACTGCAACTATTAAGAATAGGTTAATGTGAGCCTTGGTTTTTTTAGTTTCTGAGAGTCTTTTTACATTCTGGTCCCAGGTATTGATTAAGTATTACTTTGAGGAATGTAACTGATGAATAGTATCCAGAATTTGAGAACAAACCAGGAATTATTTGCTATAATTACAACTATTAAAAAAAAAAAAAAAATTCATATTAGAGGAAGTTGCTGTTTCATCTATATGAAATTATTGCTGGATAGGCCTCATTCTGGAGGGGTTAGGTCTATGGAGGGATGCTTTACAGCTGCTGTGTATTATAAGTTTTTTGGTTAAAAGTTCAGAACATCTTCCATCTTACCTGGAAGTTGTTACCTCTGCTGAGTCATACAACTTAATGCTCCAAAAGGGAAGCAGATGACATTTTCTGATCCATTGTGGTAATAAATATCACAGAAAGTAGAGAATGATTAATATTCAACACTGCTCACAAGGAACAAGAAATGAGTATTTTGGGAGAGGAAGCAAAATGTTTTTACTTCCTGTCTCTGTGAGAAGTGTGAGTGTAGGTCTAAATCTCTGCCAGCGTGCTGCTGTGGGAGCAGAGTTCCTGAATAAGGTGTGAATGCCCAGCGCAGATCCTCATAGAGATGCAAATCCTTGAGTTTCCTGAGAAGTCTTTTGTTAGTAAATCGTATGTCGTTCCCCTTTTCTTTAGGTGAGAGAAAGCTCATCTTTCTGGGTACAATAGCTATTTCTCTAGAAGCTGACTTAATCCTACCCTGAACCCAAGAAATCACATAATTTTTTCTTTATCTTGAAATACCATGATTAGGGGCTCAGGTTCTATTTATATGATGAAAAACTAATCCACAGGCTTGTGCTTTGTGAGGAGATATGCCCAGATGTCAGGATCTAGCTGAGAAATTGGGACTACACGTTGTTGTTTTCACAGTAAAAGAGGGCTGTTGTGTAAATGTCTGCTGCTGTAATACCTGTAATGCAAGTTCATGCCCTGCTCCTGGTTTTTAGAAGCATATATTAGAGTTATTGTCTGCAATAGGTCTGAAGCTTGATGTAAAATTACATGAGAAAATAAATGCAATATATTAAAGACATGGCCAGCTCTGGTCTCAAAAAATATTTCTCCCTTGTTATGGTGAGCTTCAGAAATTGATTCAGGTTCACTGAGAATTGATTTGAGAAGTGTCTCTGGCCTTACAGGGCATCAATGAAAAGAAAGCTCAATAAAAGGATGTTGTAAAAGCAATGTGAGTGATAGGCAGGCAGCCAAGATCAAGCAAACTGGAATAGGTGAACCTTCAAGGGACCCTCACTTCGAATTTGTTTTAAGAGATTAAGAAAGCAGTGTGAATAACAGTGTAATGGCATAACTGGTTTGATTAAAAAAAAAAAAAATTACTACTAGAATTACATTTTGTTACATTGTATCTTTAAGAGAAATCAATAAGCCACAGTACCAAGACAAGGCTCATCTCTGTTCTTTCTTTGTTTTTCTTCATCATCACTGTTCTGTTGAAATGTCTTCTGTCTCAATTCTGGTGGTGATTTTTTTAATACATGTTTGAAGTCTAGGAAAGGACGTGTCCTGCTAAAGAATAGGAGGCTGTTGGCTGGACAGAAAAAAGGCAAGCAAGTGAACTAAATTAGACAACAGAACAAATTTTGGAGTTGCAAGCAAATTATATCTTCTCTGTTCTCTCCTACTCAAAAACCTTAGTAATTACAGGAACAGATGTTTAACTTTCCTGGGGTAATGTGATTCTCAAACTAATGGTGTTCTCCTCAATATTTTGGTTTACTGGCTGGAGGTTTGTAGAACCTGATCTGGAGAAGGTTACAGACAGCTGCGTGAGAGAGATTCTGAGCTGAAAACACGACTTCAACATGGAAAATATTGTCAAAAAATTTGCCTTCAAATCATGGAAATAATCAGGAAGTTCACAATGTACAGAATAATAAGGAAATTATTTGTCTGTCAAATCATAACTGAAAATCACTGTGGCAAACATTAGATTTTATGCAACATTTTTTAATGGAATTATTCAGAACTTAACTTACGTTTGTTTTATGGGAATTATTGGACATCAGTAGGGCTCTAAAGCAATCCTGAGGTTGTGCTCAAATTTTTCAGTTCAGTGGAGTTGCAGTTCCCTGTGCAATTTTTGATGCTGGCTGCAGTACAGAAGCTCACCATACAGAAGGGGTGACTGAGACCTGAACTGGTTGTTTCTGTAAGAAATCAGATGAATGAGGGGCAGAAACAGATAGTGCTCACCTGATAGTGATAGAACAGATAGTGCTTAACTGATTCCAGCACAGATAAAAATATGTCCGGCTCTTTGGAAGCAAGAAATTCACTGAGTCATAGAATAATGGCTAAGGACATTGGCTTGTAAAGTCTGGTATGTTAATAGAGAGTTGTTCTTGTTTTTAATACTTTGAGTACATCATTCAGGTTTTTTGCCCCTCCTTAGATACCTTTTCTGGGTTTTAGTTCTCCCCTGGGTTTGTTTTATGAAGTGATTTTCTCACTGAGCGTGCAAGCACACTTGTTAGGATTTGATATATGTAAGCCACATATTTTATTATGGTGGATGTGTTTGTATAGGATTTTTATTGATTTTCTCGTGTTCTAGTCGATGATGAAGTGAAGCGATAATAAAGCGTGTATGTGTTGGGTTTGTTTTCTTTACCTCTGCTGTGACTTGAACACACTGTTTCAATTTTTTTTAGATATGCCAAATGTAGTAGAGAAGTAATTTTTCTCTCAAGTAGAACAGTAGGGCATTATGGCAATAACTATTGTTAGCTGCTGTTTTGTCCTTTGCAGCTGTGGGCCGCTCTCTTATCCCCCTCATTTCAGGTTTTCCTTAGCCATTATGCAAACGTGGCTTTGAGCCTTTCTGCAGGCTCATTCCTGTTTCTGGTGAAGACAGTGCTAGAATTCATATTGGTTATAGGAAAGGTCAGATACAAATATTTAAATACAAGTATGAATTTTTTAGATTGTTTGTTTACATCCATTACTAAATGTTGCTTATATACTTATATTTCCATAAGAACCTTGTCTCTATGGTATTAGGATAATAGTATCTTAAACACACTTTGTTCAGCATTGGGAGCTAGCACTACCAGCCTGTCTATTAAAAGTGTATTTTATTAATGCAGCAAAAGTTAGAATGCCTGCAACTTAATTGTACAGATTCTTCATAGCATTTCATACAGATACATTGTGTATGTGCAGCTTGGCAGAATAGCTTGTAGAATGCATTTGCTAGCTGTTGCTAGCAACAAATAGTACTGTTATGAAAGGGGTTTTCAGTCTGGTGACTTTTTGTTTCACCTATTCTCAAAGACCATTAACTTAAAGTGTGTAGTATGTATGTATGAAACAAGTGCTTTAAGTTCATATTTACACAGTGGTTCAATATTGATATAAAAGAGGCTGGAGGTGTAACTGTTGCTCTCACCCAGCATTACAAAGAGGATTTGTGGACAGGAAAGTAGAACTGTGCAGTGTACTGGCATTTATTTACACTCCTTGACAGTATGCCTTAGCTAGTATTAGGTAGTATATTTCATTAAAATAATAATGTACAAGTTCTGAAAAACATTTTCAGACTTTAAACAAAAATTGTCTAAATTTGTCTGAAAAAGGAAGAAAATTTGTCCAGTAGAAACTCACAGGTTGTTGTGAAAAACAGCATCCATGGGGTGAGGCAAGAAGGCTGGATGTATGTTTATTGCCTTCCTGATTTTCAGGTCAGTATCCTGAAATGCTGGGAACACAGCTCTGCTCCCTGCTGTCCAGGTGAGTCAGTATGGTGTTTGTCAAGCAATAGAACTTCATGTTCCCCTCCAAAGTTTGGGCTTTGCACTTTTTGCTTTTTTATTGTTTGCTCTCTTTCTAAAAGTTTAAGTCAACAATGGAAAAAAAAAAAAAGCCAAAACAAAACACCACAGTAACAACCCACAGCTGATCGAGCTAAAAACAGAAAAACCCTTTATTTCCTAATGAAATGTAAGATTGTATCTCTTCTCCCAGGGTTTGCTCAAGGTCAATAACAACTTCTGTGAGAATGATTTATTGACTTCTCTGACCAGAATTAAACTGTCACCAAAGGGCTTGCAGTTCCCAGGCACCAGCTTGGCCTTCTCCATAAATCTGTGAGAAAGATGGCTTTGGTTATGTAGCTATTAAAATACTTATTTAGTAGTGAGTAACTAAAGGGAAGTGGAGAGAAACAGGTTAACAGATGGAGGCAGGAGGTAGTGCAGAACACTCTGTTTCTGTTCCTGTCATCTCCTCTGTCTATTTTTTACTTGCACTTCAAGTCCCATTGAACCATCTTTGGGAACCTTGAACACCTTGTAAAAATGGGTTAAGATTACCAGGCTAAAATGCTATGACTTTGCTGTGTAGTATCTCAAAACTAGCTTTGTGAAGGACTAATCCTGTCTTTATACCTACTGTATTTCGTTGTTGCCTTTTTACCTTCCAACTGTGGACCCATTCACCAATTTAGTCCAAATTTGACAAGAAAGTTAACAGCCTTCACAGTGGAGTAGAGAGGATGCCCTTAGTGTTCTGAGAAAAAGCATCACAAGTATAACCTGTACAGGGCAATAGAGAATAAAAATGAAAAAACCTCTGTTGTGAGAATGGTAATGTAAAAGAAATTTTAACTTCAGGTTTGCTCCTTATTGGAAACTAGCTGGGACATAAAACCATTGAGCTTCATCACTTCGTTTTCTTATGGTCCAACTTGTTCTTCCAGCCAGCTGCATAGCATCCCTAGAACAGAGCTGTACCTGTGGAAATCAGTGCAATGCCTGTGTGGACATCAAGGCATTTCAGAGAGATGCCTCTTGTTTGAACCAGGCTCATGTGGATTCAGAGCATTAAGATTCTCTTTGTCTTGTATCTGTCGTGGCTTTGTGGTGTCTGGGAAATTGAAGTCTTCTCACACAGTAATCTGCACAGTGACATGCCAGGGAGAAACAACAGTTTTGGAATAGCTGGTGGGAATGACATGCTTTTTTCACTACTTTCTGGGTTTTGTCTTACGGCTCGATGGCTGGAGTGTGGTGTGATAGACTGCAGGCCTGAAGGTCTCACTGAACTGCTGTTCTCACAGCACCTAATGAACTGTCCTAGGTGCATGGTCATGGCATTGTAAATTTATTTGGCTTTGCTGCAGGGATGGATTGTATCAGGGAATCACTCAACACCTCTGAGCCTGTCCCTTTCTTATTGATAGGGCAGCCAAGTTGTAACTAGCTTTGTAGAACAACAATTGTGGACATCTTATATAGACACAGCTTCCTTTCCTGGCTGAATTCCCGTGGTGAGCAATTGCTTTCAGAACTTAGTACTGCAGGAGCACTGTGGGGGGCTTGAAATGTAATTCAGCCCATGTTTTGCTAGGCCTCATAAATGAACAAATGCTACTTTTTCAAACAGGTACTGCAAAAAAAAAAAAAAGTCTTTTCAACTTTCTATGAATGCAAACAAATCTAGCTCATGGTTTCTCTGAAGCATCGTTGCAGCTTCATGTTTGGTTAAGGTAGTATTCACTAATTTAGAGGAGCATGAGTTTTATAAATGACAGAAGATAAGTTTTTAAATTTGTTACAAATTTTACTTTGAAATGATGTGTCAGTGATGATTCTACAAAGTGAAGGAGTATTGGCAGCAAATGATAAGAAATGTCAAGGAAAGGGCAGAAGCGAGGAAGGGATTTGAACATACTGATATCATACAGTGTCCTCTTTTTGATAAGCTGTAATGACAGCGGCTGTCAAAGCTGTCAGAGGACTGAAGAGCCCTTCTTGAGACATCTCTCTCTGTTATTGACAGGCAAGGAAAAATGTGTGCATGTGTGTCTACATGCATGTGTGGAGGCGCAGGCATCGATCCCTTGTATTCTGGGTCAGAGAAGTTCAGTAATACTCTGGTTCTCAGCCATAATTATTGTATTTTCATGAAGTCTTTGCTATGTGCACAGTCACTTCTGCATGTCTGGTGTAGTACTAGGGGGCTCATGTACTTATAGATACTAGATAGATATCTTTTGTGTGTATATTATATAAATACATCTTATTGGCTGTAGCTATTAGTCCCGAACAATATTGAAGTATAAGCTTTCTAAGAAAGGGATGGCAAGAACCTTTGCTTCAGTATCAAACCAAAAAGGCTGCAGTAGAGTGCTCTGAATTCAGATGCTTTCAGATTTCTGTCTTCTAAGGGTGGGTGATTTATAGCATGGAAGCATGCTCAGTATCCTGTCTTCACACTTATGGTCCAGCTCTGTGAGAGACTCTTTGTGGTACTGAAATATAAGCAAATACTCATAGCATAGTTATGTCTGGTCATACTGACTTGAATGAGGGTTGGAATTATCAAAATCTTGAACTTTTTTTGATTGGGTGCATTCGTCAAGAGTTCCTTACTCTATCAGTGCCCTGCCTTTCAGAGGGTCACTTGTCCTTTGTTCTCTCATTGCCGATAATATTAAACTGTTTCCTGCTGACATAACTCCATATAAATGAGAGAATTTGCAACAGTTTAATCTTCTAGTTTTCATTAATTTGAGTAAAGTGATTTTGGTGATCTTGAACTTAAGGTTGTAGGCAGTACGTGAGCTTAATTTCCTTTTGTGCCAGCTTGAGTTTTGCCAGAGTAAACAAACTGAATCTGAGAAGCAGATCAGCAGCATATGAGGAGATATTCGTGGAATGTTAGATGAAAATATTAGGACTGTGGGGAGAAATGCTGCTTTAATTTTTAAAATAACTACAAAGAAAGAAGCAAATGCAACAAAAAAGCTATTTTCCAATTCTGGGGACTCTGGTGATGGAAATTATTTTCTTAAATGCTTCATAGGCAATATTTGACATGTTACCTGCTCTTACAGGTTAAAAACCGTATGCAGACAAAAAGGAGCAGTAAGTATGTGTTGGACAGCATTAGAATTCTGTATTATTAGACTGTGGTGGCCTTTCCATTGTGTTTCAAAACCTTGGCCATAAAACTGTTCTGAAGGAAACGTAGAATCTGGAGGTGCAGCAGGGTGTTTGCTGGTCTGGGTTATGAAAGTGGTGTCTTTAGTTCTCAAATTACCAAATAGTTCTTTGGAAAGCTGGTTATTTTGTCTGTAATCCTGTGAAATTCTCTCTCCTAAATCAACTCACTATTAATTCTGCTTTTTTTATGGCTGCTGAAATTGCTTCACAGGGGGTATTTTTAAAGGGAATTTTTTCTGTGGTTTTCTTTTAATAGCTATTCCTACTTTTCCCTGGTGCTCTAACGTTATGGTTTTGAAGAACCTATGGGACTGCATGGCAAGATCTATAGATAAGAATGGGTAATATATTACACTGCAGACAGTACTCATGTGATCAAAGATACTGGTTGTGTTTATGATAGTAGTTCACTGTGTCTTTTGGGAAATATCATTCTTATTTTTGCACTAAAGAATTACTCGACTCTTGTAAGCCAGAGAATGTACAAATACAGAGAATTTCAGTGATGCTCTTGGCGCAGGAGAGTCTCTTAATGATGTTCAATACACCATTTATAGTTTTAGTTCTATTAAAAGCAAGGTTTCATTCAGTGGTGTCTTTCCTGACCATTTTGTAATCTTTCTAGGCTGTCATTTGGCCAGCTGCCTTCTGAAGTAGAATCACTTAGACTGTGAAAAACTGCATGTAATCTTGTTGCAGTAACTTGCATGGCACAAGAAATGGGAAATTCTCGCATATGGGGATTTTCAACTGTCCTGATATATGTAGATAATTTTGGAAGGGGGGAGATCATAAGAGAGATGTCTTACTGAGATGTCTTATCTGAGAGAGATAAGAGAGATGGCAAGAAGCGGTCTGTTAAAGCTCAGAATGTAGGATGGAAATGATGCTAGATGAATTAGGAATGTGTACTGGAGATGAGTCAGAAGGAATCATAGCCTCTCTTTGCAGAGTTCACTAAAGGAAACGTTGGTTTGGTTCAGAAACTTTGGCTTGTTTGGGGGTGTGGTGGATATCTCATTAGCTCCAAATTTATTTGAAGCACAAACACATGGAATAGCTCTTGAGAGATGGTATCATAAGAAGTTCTAGAAGATCACGTGCGTAGCTCTTAACCATGACATGTTGTCCTTTCTGCCAGAAACCTTCTGTTGGCATTTATTCTGTGAGATGTAATAACTGAGCTGACACCTGGAATCTTTATTCTTAGACTTGTGAAGCCAATGGCTCTGCTCTCAGGCAGTGGCACTAACGTTTTAGGATCAAGGCCTGGAATGGCCCTGATGAAATTCCCTGTTGTCTTGACAACTTGTGCTACAGGGCAGAATGGGCTTTCTGAACCTAGTTCCTAATATTAACAGAAGCAGGTCTGTCTGTTTTGTATTCAGTTTGTGTTTATTGAAATCAATATTGCAGGTTTCTAGTTTTGAAAAGTAACAGTTTGGTTCCTTTTAGTAATAGAAAACACTTACCTGAATCCCTTGGTTAGATTTTATTTAGCAAACATTTCCTTCTGCTTCCACCCTTCTACTTGTTTTGCTGTCGCAGATAGCACCAGGCTGAAGATAAAGAAGCAAGGGTAAGTAAGTTATTGAATAGTCATCCTGCAGCAGGTTAGTGAATGAAAAGGTGTGTGGAGAAAAATGCTTCTCCAATACTTCCCGAAATGTTAAAGTAACAGGATTTATTGGGTTGAACATATCTACCTTGATATTTGTATACCTTTATATGTGTTGGGGAAGGATGAGTATTTGTGTATTTCCATATTTTGTTCATTAATTTACTACAGCTTAATGTGCATTTGTTGTAACACTGGTGGTGGTGTTTTTATCTGGAATATAGGAGGAAAATTGGCAAGCACAAGTACTCAGAGGATGTGTTCTTTCCAGTCAGTTATTGCAGCCATTGCAGAATGAGAAGCGTTTGCTGCTTCTCTTGCAGTTTATGACATCATTTGAGAAAGAAACAAGATTTTCTTATTCCCTGTCTGATAGATAGGCCAGATAACTGAGGTAAATAATAGCTCATTGTTTCCTGCCCTTTGAGTGACGTTTCTCTATTGTCTTAAAGCCTCAATGCACGAACTCAACACAGTGGGCTTTGTTGAAACAAAAGCACTTGTGCCCCGTGTCACTGAGAGAGCTACAGTGGAAATGCTAATTTGATAGCACTGCTGGTGTTTGAGATGGAGCTGGTGGGCTGAATCTGAGATCCTCGGCATCAGCTATTTACAAGCCTTCGGTTTTCCGTCCTGGATGAACAGCCTGTTTCACAGGAACATCAATTTTTGTGCCTTGTCATTTCACCAATTGCATCATGCAGGCAGATTTCAAATGCCTTCAGAGTAACCATAGTAACTGCAGAGCATTTAAATAAACTGAAAGAAAAGGAATTCCCTCCTTTGTAAAACCCTTCATTCAAACAGTGCCACGAGACCCAGATTCCCCTTTGCTCCGAACTGGCATTGCCCCCACTGGGTTTCGGTGGGGTTATATGGACTTGCACAGCATGGCCTGGTTCTGAAAGAGTCTGCAGATCAAATCAGCAGAAGTGGGAGGACAGAGCTGTGACTGCACACACAAGGGTAGTTTTGTGTCCCTGTATGTGCCTGCCTGTCTGCTCCACCAAGCACGCGTGTGATCTCATTAGAGTCTGCTCCTGAGAAAGTCACGTTTGTTACCTGATGCGGAATCCCTACTGCTCTTGTGGCCTTGTTGGTAGAGCAATGTCAAAGCCTCAGTTTTTACTTTGACAGGGTTTCTGCAGTCAGTTTAGGATGAATTTGTGAATCTAATCCTAAATGTACTGCATGTGAATTTTAATGCAATTGAATGGGCCCCGTTCCAAGTGCGACATGATACACTTGGCTATTGTTTAATGTCCCAGTGCCATCCATGTGAGAATGCCTGGAATAAATTGGGTTGAGTCTTTTTGTTATGAGAAATGAGAAAATCCACAATTCCCTTTCAATCCTAGCATAAACTTATCCTTACTTTCATATCTGAAGTTTTGCCTGTTCTCTTTATGCTGTAAACTGAAAATTAGGTGCTCTGTTGCTGTGAAGACCTGGGATGTTTTATTGAGATGATTTGTCCAGCCAACACCTTGTTGATTCATTGAATAATTCTTCCAGATTAATGCTTACGTTGATTTCTGTGAAACAAGATGCTGGTGATTTTAACTTGGTTTTTTTTCTTGCATATTTTTCTCTGGATCTCTTCATCTTTATTCTGAGTTTATAAAGCAACATTGTAAATGCATTTGATGTGTTAGATTTCCTAAAAAATACAAGAATTTGGGTACAATTGCAGTAAGCAGTTGTTTCTACTTGCTAAGCTGAACGTCCTAAAGAAGCAGCTATGTACTGACTGGAGATTTTGGTGTCTTAATTGTTACAAATGTGCAGGAATGATTTAATTGTTTTATGTAGAGTATCAGTGAGAATTAGAAACCAGACTAACTTCTGAGTCTATTCATAGATTTAATAATAAAGAACAGGAATAACCTTAAAACATCTTTCAATCAAGGCCACTATTTTAAATCATGATGATTAATTATTATACTTTGGAAAACCAATTTGCTCGTAAGAAGTGATTAAGAAAAAGATTCAAGTGCTGGCCATTAGAAGCTTATCATTTGGCCCTTTTAGTGTTTGCATTTTCTGTTTTTTTTTGCACATAGAGACATTTTTGGAGCTGTTCATGCTTGAAACTTGCAGCAGTGGCTGCACGTGAAATAGAGGCTTTGTGACGCCTTGTTGGGCTGAACCTCGCGACGGTTTGGATGTTGATTGAGCTGCATCCTGTTTTCATGGAAGAAACTGATCATGTTTTTTGTTTTGGGTTCTTCTTTCCCCAAATTCTTCTGAGAAATGATTCTCTTTGCCTCTTCTGCAATCATACTTCCAAATGTTTTTCTATCCACATTGCTCTCATTGCTCAGGCTTGTGCAAATAACTTTCTTAGAGGGCTGACCCCAGCCCATAGCACTGTTACAGCAGTGGGATTTCTGCTGGCTCTCTGGCGTTCAGACAACTGCAGAGATCAACAGTCTCCATGTGGAAGCGTGCTAACCAGCACGTTTGGGAGTCATCTTGGGATGAAGAGTGCTGAGCTCCCTGACCTTGTGGAGGCAGAAGGAAATGAAGGTGACATTTATACCTGTTGGTGAGGAAGAAGGAATGAAAAGGAAAGGTGGTGCATCTTTGGGCCATCTTGAGCAGCAGTTACAGGAGCTCTGAAGTTGACTGTTTCTTGTTTTAAACTAACTTAGACACATTTTATTTGTAGCTTCGATTTTTTCATTGTGAAATATTAGCAGAATAATAGTTGGAATTAAGTGCTGACTTCTTGCATTCTGTTTTTTTTTTTTCCTTCTTTGCAATTAACGTATTATCTAAAGCTCCTCAGACAAGTGGACTAAATGAATCTAGAATAAAGCTGGAGTAAAACAGCATCTCGGTGTGAATGTGGCCTCTCCAAAATCTACAAATCTTGATCCACAGCTGTTGGTCTCAGCTGATTGTGTTTTACTGACTTCAGCTGTCTTTTGAACACAAAAAGGTAACTAGTGAAGTGCTGTTTGGCAGTGATTAGAGTCTTGAGTTAGTTATGGCTTAGACTGTTGTATAAGCAGGAAAGGTTATAGGGCTTAGAAAGATGATTTTCTGAGAAACAGAAAGTTGTTTCCTCTACTGTATTTCATGAGAGTATTTCATAGGACTGTAGTAACTTAAGAGCCGAGTTCAGCGTGTAACAAACTGGAGTCCATCTCCAGTCTCTTCCTCGTGCAGTGTGGCTGCTGTGTCTGACTGATAACTGCATGGCTGCAGCTAATTGCTGCTTCTCTGGTCTACCAGAGGCTGGCCGGTTGTGAAGTCAAAACATGAAGAACTCCTTGAAAGGAACATATTTATACAATAATGAGTAACAATGCAGAGATATCCTGTGCATTTTGATAGAGAAATGAAAACAGACATTTATGCATCCATCTCTGATGTAACAGCAGTGATTTACAACCCTACTGACACTTCAATTCAAGGTCCGGAGTATAGCATCTTGCCATCTGCTGCCATGGCTGTAGGACTGCTGGTGGCCTGATGCTGTGTTTCACAAACTTAGTTACCATGTGTGTATTGGAAATCTTGTGCATCTTAGCTACTTTTTTCCCTTTTACTTGTGGAGTGGTGACAGATGTGCGGTGCACACTTCTGGGTTTGTTTTTGTGCAATTGGGTAGGTGCTGTAAACTGTTGAAATTCCGTTGTCTGCAATATTTTGATTTTTTTCTTGGTATATAACATGAGAAAATGGGGAAGTAACCCTCCGGGAGGGGCTGGTATACATTAGAAAACAGTTATATACATTTCAGAGAAGAGAAATAGTGTTGTCTGTAGGTAATTTTCAAACACTGTTGTCATTCATGTCTCTTGTTTCAGCATTGTAGTTTGGTACTATGTGAACTACTTGGGATTTAGCTGACTTCAGACTAGATTCTTTACTGTGGATTGTGTCATAGCACTCCTCAGCAGATACAGTTCAGACATGCCCTGCTACTGAACGTTTCCATTTATTTTTCATCTCTTCTTAGGCAGTTCTGAGGACTTACAGTTCTTCTACAGCAAATATCTTCAGAAAACATAAGTTACAGTGAATGTAGTTTGCATGCAGTGTTGCAGATCATGTTACTGTGCTTCCACAAACTGATAAGATGTGTTACCATTGGGATTACATTTTCCTATGTTTGGGTTGTGCCAAGGAGCTTGTAGAGAGAAAAAGCTCTGCAAAATAGCCTTTTCATACCCTATGCAGCTATTGCAGGAGGTGCAGTTACTGTGTTGTACTGCAGCTCCCAGCTGGAGAACACAGGCACACTCTGCATCCAAGCTCACGTTACTGATGACTCGTGTTGTAAGCTATGTTGTTACCCTGTTTGGCTCCTATCTGTAGACAGTAGGTTAAAGTACAGCAGCACTCAGGTGAGGATTGGGGTCAGCAGTGCTACAAGTAATAAAATGGGCAGATGGTATCTAGCTCTGTTTTCTAGTAATAAGTGTGATATACCATGTAATCTAGCTGCTTTTAATTATTATTTTGGAAAGGCTTACAGAACAGACAAAACCCCAAAAACCAGCATCTCAGAGCATAGATTCAGAAGCCATTCTGAACTGCCAAGTGTGCAAAAAATTTGCTGTTCAGTTGGTCTACTTAGATTTCTCCATTTAATGAAGATTTGGTCTGTGGTGTCCCAAATGCATCATCTGTGCTACTATCATTACTCAGTCATAACTAACTGTATAAATGAATACCTAATAAGGAAAATATTCCTTGAAGGGCTGTGGGCAAGAACTCAAAATTTCTTTTGGGAGGATTCTTGTTATGCCTTATGCATGCGTGAAACAACTTTAGAAGCACTTCTGTTGGAAGTGGAGAAGGAATTGTGGTGGGATAACTGGATCTGTTTGAACAGTGGATTATTTTTGACGGTACATTTTAGTTCCCAATGCATAGCATGTTACTTGTTCTTCTAAACCTGGAATACATTTTCTTTGTTGATTGTACATACAGTGCAAGAAGACTCGTCAAGTTTGTATGTTTTATGTTTCAGGCAGAGTAGCTTCTGTTTCAGAGGCAGATGCTGTGTTCTCCACAGGTACAGGACCTTTGGGAGAGTTTCACTTGGCTTTTGTGTGATGAAACTCTGGATGTTGCTGAGATTCACGTTGTTTTTATGGAAAGCTTTTGAGTTAGATTTGCTGGGCTAAATTGTTTTGGATACTGGGTTCAATGTATGTTGTTCTCTGTGTGGAAACTATGCTGTTCTGCTTCCTCTCAATGTCTTATTCCTTAAATGAGTCACTGAAGTAATGGACGAAGTCTGTTCAATAAAGAGTGAGTGAGTTTGTTGTAATCCAGCTACATTCAGATATGCAGGCATTGAGAAAGAAAACAAGGATACTGATAAGGGGAGACCAGGCAGAGGCGTGGAGCAGGTCCTTTGGAGGCTGTAGAATGTAGTACAGCCAGAACAGTTTCCCAGCCTTCTGGGGTCTGTCATTTGACATGGAAATTCTTCACAGAGAGAGTGGTGAGGTGCTGGAACAGGCTGCCCAGGGAGGTTGTGGATGCCCCATCCCTGGAGGTGTTCAAGGCCAGGTTGGATGGGGCCCTGGGCAGCCTGGTCTGGTGTTGGGTGTGGAGCTTGGCGGCCCTTGCCTGTGGCAGGGGGTTGGAGGTTTGTGATTCTTGAGGTCCCTTCCAACCCTGTGATTCCGTGTGACTGGGGAGCTTGAGTAGAAGCAAGCATTTAGATGCAGCTCAAAATCTTTCTCCACATCTTCTGCTTGCTTTAACATGTGGCAACATGCTGACCTTGATCTATTATAAAGATATTGCCAACCATTTCCCATAGGAGCAGAAATGGTCACAGCTGAAAGATTACGACCTCTTTGGGAGAACTGGCACTAGGGGAGAGGCAGACTTAAGGCAAATAGATGTGGAGTCAGAAAATTCTTTCTTAAATCAGAAGTATTTACCTAAATCTTGTTGACCCTCTCACAGAAGATTTGATAGCAACTTAAGAGGCTCATGTAAAATTGGCTTTTATTTTTGCAAATAAATCAGATCATGGAATCTGTGTGTCTCTTGATCTAGGCCCCCTCCTCAAGCACATTCATCCCTCCAGCGTTTCTTCCCTGTTAAAGTAAGTTCTCTTCCATAGAGCTCCTTTCTTTGTTTATGTGTATGTACGTGTATATATCCATAAAAAAATATTTTTGTAGGCTGAGGGATGAGGAATATGTATGAACCACTTACATGCAGTCCACATTTAAGTAGAACTGAGGAATAATCCACATGCTTTCTTTTACATATATTGTATGTTTCAAATGAACTAGATATCAGAACAGCTACATTGAGGTAGAAAACTGCTGGGGAGATGCTCTCTGTTTAAGCAATGTAGTATCATGACAGTAAATACGTTTTTTTAATAGAACATTATATATGTGTGCATGTGTGTGTGTATCTCCCCTCAAAATCCCTTCTTATTTCCAGTCCGGTAGTTTAATCTGATCAGTACTTCCTCAAATGTTGCAGGTCAGGAAAGGCACATTGCACGTGTCACTCTCCGGAAATTAAATCTGAACTTCCTGCATCTGTGACATATCTGCAGAACCCTCTGAATAATTCTGCTTCTTTGTCAATGTAATTGAAAGAAGCATTTGATTGACTACCATTGGGATTTTTTAAAAAAGCTCCTGGGGGACCCAGGTGGCAGTTTTCAATGAAGGGCAATGGCAACAGGGTGCTTAGTTTTTGTAAACTGACTTAAGAATCTTACCCAGTGTGAATATAAACATCTGGATAGGAAGTAAGTGTGGATTTGTGATCCCTGGTAGAAGGGATTTGATTCAAAAATTACAGAAGAGAGAGAGGGGTAAAAAGGAATAAAGTACCTGGCTGCTAAAAATTGGTAAAGATTTCAGTGGAATTGCATTGGTTGTATACCATCAGTCATCAGGCTTACTTAGCTGAGTTTTAAAAATGAAGTATGTCCTCCTGCAGTCACTCTTCAGAAGTAAAGAGGAAATTCAGGAGGGGGAAATACAAAGTGAGAAGAAAAGAAATAAAGGATGCATTTGGTTTTATTTTCTCAGGTATTAGAATTGTCTTCTGTACTGTTGGTTGGAGGAGGAAAAGGCACACAAAGCTTTAAATGTTTTCAAGTGTTTTAGTGTACCTTGTAAGGAGGTCACAAAGACTGATTTCTATTTTTAGGGGCTTGTGGAAGAGCACTGGAGGTGATTTTTGTGTTTTTAACATGAAATGCAGCATAGTAGTTCAACACACACACATTTCTCACCTCTTTTTGTATGGTTCTTTGTAGATTAGTCAGTTTTGATGCTGTGCTGCTGATCTTAGAAGGATCTGTACTACCTGGGTTTGCCTCGTGATTTGGTTTCTCTTTGTGGTTTTTCATGAACCAGCACTATGTGACTTTGGGATTTACAAGCCAGGATGTCTTCAGACATGACAAAGCCCTTCTCCTTGAACTCATCTAGTTTTTAGGCACCCCTGTGGTGTCTCTTTCACCAGGTCAGTGGCACAGAAGTAGCCACCCAGCAATGGCTGTGTACTGTCACCAGTGTGGTAAATACAGGAATTATTTCTGGAAGTGCTGACTTATCAACACCAGGCTAATCAATGTAGACATGTGATTTTTATTATGTATTTCCTTTTATTTTTTAAGTTTTCTTCCTGGTTTGTCTATTATTTTCTTGCTGACTAGTTTCAAATTATTGATGTTTTCTGTGAATGTTTACTAGAACTTGTTTTTTTATATTCTTTCTGTACAAGCTTTATGCTCATGTACTACACCACTGAATTGTTGGGTGCTCATCAACAAAAACAAAGCAAATCCATGTTTAGCAATAGCTTTCAGTAGAAATGTTTGCCAAAAAGTGAGGAGGAAAAATAGGCATGACTGAATCAGATAAGGAATCCTAACAGAACAAATAGATCACATCCCAGGTTTGGAAAGTCAAATCACAGGAAGCAATAAAATGACAAACAGCAGTGAACAGGCAATAAGCTTGTAAAAATTATGGTACGCAAACAAGAAGTGTGAACTTCATGGAGTGTCTTAGCTTTTCTGAGTTGTTCACCCAGGTCTGTGTGCAAGAGGCTAGTGCTGCTATGTGCATTGCAGATTAGAAGGCTTAAAGAAGCTCTGCTTTCTCTGGAGGTCTGTTATCTCATGCAGGCAGCTCTCTGTGTACCTGTGTGAAATTCATCTGCTGTAGTGGTGTAACCATACTGAAAATGTGCTAGTGGAGCACAAGAGAAGTGTTGACTTTACAGTTGCAAGGTCCAAAACAGAAAATGGGGACTGAAGACTGAACCAAGGGAGTGGGGATGGATATGCCCTTCTCTTGGCAGCCTGCCTGCCTAACGGTCACAATCATGATATCTCTGGTGATTTGCATATTCTCTCTTTACATAACATCTACACAACTGTAGGGGCAGCAGTGGGGAGCCCTGCATTGCTCCTGTCCTGTGAGTAAACAGTGAATTTGAAGTGGTAGCATTTTCAGTCTATTTCTGTATATTTATTTTCCTACATCGCTAAATGACTCTGAAATAAACCTATTTTGACTTCTTCAAGCTGTGAGCACTGAACAGGTTAAAAAGGGAAACAAGCTAAAAGCTCTGTTTCCTTTGACTGAAAATCCACTGATGCAGGATGAAATTAAAGGTTATAAATAGCTCCTGTCCCTTCAGCTTCATCATGCAAGCTTCGGCTGTGCGCGAGGATTAGAAGAAGACAGAATGGATTTCTGTGTGGCGTCAACAAGAGTCAAGGATTATGCCCACTGTGCACATTGTATTGTTCATTTCTCATGGGCCCTTGCAGGGAAATTAAATCCCTTCTGATGCTCAAGGTGCAGGGAGCAGTCTGCTTTGAGCAGGACATGTGCATTGCAAAGCAATTTTACAAGGTAGCACTTAGCTTCCCACAGGTCTGCAGCATCACGCCCTGGCTTCGTTTTTGCACAGGCCGATGACCAGCGTGGATCCATAGCAGCAGGGGCTGGGGCTTTCCAAACTTGGAGCTGGTAACAGCAAAGTACAGTTTTGCTGAAGATGTTTTGAAAATGATGTGGGTGTTTGTTCTTTGTTTGTTCCTTCTGTCACTCCTTCACTCTGTTCCCCTCTCTCGGGCAAATCCTGTGTCTCATGAGCACTGCACTGTAGTGATTGACCAGTGTCTCACAACATAAGGTTTTCGCAGAGTTATTTGAAAATAGGCCTTTGTGGTATGTAAAGCTCTAGAAGGTAGGGTACTATTTCTTTCCTTAAAGTAGTAATCAATGACCTTAGCAGTGTGGGAATTTATATCATTTCCCCTTCTCTTTCATTAGGCATTCCCCCCTCTGCATTGTGTGTGTAATAAGAAAACAATCCTTTCAAACAATCCTTTTTATAGTATGTGTCTTGTTCATCATTAAAAATAAATAGATGTTGAAGCATTCTCAACAGTATTTGTCCAAAAGATAGACAGATACTTTCTATAGATACTTCTAGATAGACCAGATAGATACTTTCTAGAGCTGTTTAGTTTAAGAAACTTTGTTTTCTTAGGCTTTGCTCCTGTAAGATACAGAACTCCTCTTGCTTTGCAACTCCTCTGGGGTTAGGTGAGGTTTGAGAGCACAAAACACCTTGCAAAATTAGATCCACAGCTGCGTATGTATTTAGAGCTGTATAATTACCAGTACTATTAATACATCTGCATTATATACAGTGATTTCAATGGAAAAAAAGGGCAAGAGAGAAGTAACTGTGGACTGCTATCTGATTACTGCATGAATAACAGCTGATGTCTGCTCTGGATGCTTAAATAAGAAAAATATGGAAATAATTGCAGATTCTCAGTATCACAAATATACCTTGGAACTGCTAGGACTACACTTTCCTTGTGGCAACACTGTAATTCTTCCACTAAAATGTCTGCAAGACAGCATCAGTTAGGGCAGCACCAGAGCTGGTCCCCATGCTGAAGTCTCCTGCCCCATCCTCCATAGGAAGAAAAAACGATTGGCTACTGCAAGTTTCATATTCTCATTGGAAGTCAACAAAAGGATTTACTTTGGAATGAATAAAATAACTTTGTGGTCAAGCCTCTAGTGTTATGGTGTGTGTGTGTTTGTGTGTGTGTGTGTGTGTGTGTGTGTGTGTGTGTGTGTTTGTTTTGCTACTCCAAGGGTTGGTTGTTTTTCCTGGCCTGGTGGTCCCCTTGGACTGCATCTGCTGATTTCATGGAAGCTATGTTCCTCTCCTACTGCAGCATGAGGAAATTTGAATCCTCTGGGAAATCAGAAGATAAAAGGAAAAAGCATGCACCTCCTTACACTTTGAAACCTAAGCAGTAGCATGCTAACCTTTAGACAGTGAACCTATTGGTTTTGCAAGAAGGTGAATATTTTTCTGTCAGGCATTATGCTGTAGTGTTGGGACTTCCTCAGTGAGACAGTGGGTGTGAATCTGGTTGCCTGTCAGTGCGTCCTCTCTTAAATCTCAATGTCATTCAGGCAATTCCTCAATACTTTTTATAGGCACATGTCTATCAGAGTCCTCCATTTATAAGTGCGTATCAGTAATTGCTCTTGAAGTATGGTAATAAAGAGCACACAAAAAATGCAGAAATGAGCATGTTTTTTTATTTTTTTAAAAGCTGGGTGAGCTACTGCCTTGAGTTCTCTCTGCCTTATGTTATCAGTGGAGAAGTTAGTTTGTTGCTGCTTTGTTTGTTTGTCCCCGTTTAATGTCATTAAGGAGCATTAAAACAAAAAGCTTTGATTTGGAGTCCCTTGTCACTGGAAAAAGGTTAGAAAGGCAACTGGGTCCAGCCATTCCTCTCAGTCTGCCTGCGTTCCCTTGCCTGTTGTCCGACCATGTAAAGCACTGTGATCAGAAGAGTGGTGGGAGTGGTTATGGTCAGCAGTAGACAGTGTTCCCAGGCTTGATTTAGCTGCCACTGCTGCTTAGACACTGGCTAACAGCTCTAATGCTTTGAGCAGCCACTCCTCTCACTGAGACACTGCTCAAAGAGACTGCTGTGCAGATTTGACTCTTGTCTGGCTCTGTCAATGATGTCCATATATATAAGAAGTTAAACAGGCCAGCTAAATAGGGAGTCTTTGCTTGTTCCAAAGTTGCTTGCAGTTTGTACTTTGAAAGCTCTGATTGTTGGACCCTTGTAAATATTTTAGATTTAATTTCTTTATTGATTACTCTTCTCCATAGGAGAGCTGTAACTCTGTGCTCCATGGCAAAGGAAAGTTTCTTTCTCTCCAGAGTTAATCTGAACATTCTAACGGTGACATACTGTGTACTAACTCCAATAGGAAAACAATGTTTTGCTTATTTATAGTATTTACTGGCTAGATATTTTTAATATACTTCTGTATTTTGCGTAAATTTATATATAATTTTTAAAATGAAAAGCAGTAGTGTTATTGACTGGAATGTCAAGTGCAGATAGAGAGAAAGGTAGGAATGCAGGGATGATTTACTCTGTGAGTGCTTAATCCTACCTGTTTCATCTCTCCATATACTGTCATGCTGTAAACTGAGAGTCGTAATAAAGTGCTCTAGCTAGAGGTATGTAAGAATATCCATTGAACATGTACTTGAGAACACCCGTTGGGAACATAAGATTTAGTAATTGTCACTGCAGAATATTAACATTTTCTCTGTTGCCTTCACCTCTTTTCTGTTCTTCTCTTCCAAACTGCATCCCCTCGCTCCTTCAGTTGTATCGACCTTTAAGGGAGCATATAAACAGGAGGGGGATCGGCTCTTTATGAGGGTGGATGGTGATAGTAGGACAAGGGGGAATGATTTTAAACTGAGACAGGTGAGATTTAGGTTAGATATTAGCAGGAAGTTTTTCACACAGAGGGTGGTGATGCACTGGAACAGGTTGCCCAAGGAGGCTGTGGATGCCCCATCAACATTCAAGGCCAGGCTGGATGTGGCTCTGGGCAGCCTGGTCTGCTGGTTGGTGACCCTGCACATAGCAGGGGGTTGGAACTGGATGGTCACTGTGGTCCTTTTCAACCCAGGCCATTCTATCATTCTGTTAGAACTGCAGTTACCAGAAAGACCTCTCAAGGATTTGCTGTTTTAAGCCCAATTCTGCATCTGTGTAAGAATTGTCTAGCCCATTCCTCAGCTAATGTAGATCTTTACCACCCTGTTGATTTCAGTGAGTAGGAACAGACTCAAATCCTTTAAATAGAAGATAAAGCTATGCCTGTGAGTGTGACCACTCCACATGGGGGGGATGCCCAGTGGTGAGTGCTCTGTGGAGCCCAGAACTCTGTGTATTGTGTCATTCTGCATGTCTCTGATGTAAGGATGTGTTCCTGAGCAGACAGATGGCATCGCCCACCAGGGGATTATCAAGTTCTCCTCTGTGGAAGTAAAAATCTTAAATTCAGCACTTTCTGTGAGGAGGAAGGAAATAGTACAGCCAAACTCCTAAAGAGGCTAGCCAGCTACTGTCTTGCTGTTCTTGACACTATCCTTGATGCACAAATAGTTCAAAAAGGCATCATTTCTCTTCAGTGAGACCTTAAAATACGTAGGATGTGGACAAAGTAGTCAGAACTGTTGCTGTTCCTAGACGTCCATCCAGTCAGGAGAGCAGATGGAAAAGTCACAAACCATAGTCAGAGAGAATAGGAAATATGGACCAGTGCCTATAGCTCAATTTCTGTGCCAAAACTACAGTGGGAAACTAACAAGAGTAAGGATCCCAGTAGACAAGGTCACCAAATAATGCTTAGTGTAGTATTCTAATACAAGAGAAGATGTAAAATACCTTGACTTATAATATAAAACTTGTCATCTGAAAAGTCTTGTTTGTTTTTTAGAGAAGAGAAAATATTTATCTGGTGGCTGTAAAATTTGACAGCTGCCCAGTTTTTTTTAGCATCAGCAATCACGACACACTTGTGACCAGGAGGACCTGACAAGTCACGCAGTGCAGCAGACTGTGCATCTCTCACACTGGTGAATTGAAAATGAGAACAAAGAGAGCTGTGCTGTTGCTTGCATGTAGCATTACTAGCTGTGTAAAGAGATGGTGGGCTGGAGGGAAAGGACAAAGACTGCAAGGAGGTGACAGACTAAAGATACAAGATAGGGCAGTAGGCGTACACAAACAACCTCAGTGTTGTGCTATTGCTGAAGTCAGACATCTTTGCTAGGCTACTTACATTTTGAGATGTTAATTAAAGAGCAGGGGGAGGAATCCAGTGTGTATTAACTGACAGGCTCTGCTATACAGGAAGATGGTGGAAGAAAGGAGGGCTGAGGAAGAGTGATGAAAGATAGAAAAAAGGCAGAGACTTGTCGCGAAGGCATGGATTAATTACTGTTGGGTGTCAAGTGTTTGTGGAACAGTAGTTATCTCGTGGCTTGTGTAAGACATCATTGAGGAAGGAATACATAATTCCAGAGAGACTGAGATAGAGCTGGAGGGGGGAAAAGGTGGAAAGATACTCCTGCAGAAGGCAGCTGTGATCATAACTGAAGCCGATGCTTCTATACAACATCAACCACTGCATTTATAGTGTGAAATTCTCACTGCAGATGAATGTTGGAAGGCAGTAGAAGTTGTAATCAAGAGCTTGAGCATGGCAGCAGTGTTGTGCTACGTGAGCATTGCTTGAGCAGTCAATTAACAGGGCAAAAGAGAACATTCAGTGTGAGAAGCAGATCTGAAAGTTTGAAATAGCCTTTCCCACAGGATTATTTTCTAGATACAGTATAACCTAAAACTCTGTCCAACTTGTTACGCCAGACAGGAGCATCTAAATCTGTACCTGGTGGGTTCCATTAAGCAATCAAGAAGGCAAGATAATATAGAAAGGGACTGAATTAGATCATGTGATTAGAACGTGGCTCTTGATTAGCATAACACTATTGACAGGAGTATGGAACTATTTCCAGTAAAGTAGGGTAAAAAAAAATTAAAAAAAAAAATCCATCAACCATGTTCCAGAAAATTTCAAACTAATTGAAAAATGAATAACCTGGGCAAATGGCATTAAGGGTGTTCTGCTTCACCTATGTAAGGTTCAGATTGTCCATAACTAAAGCTTGACTATATGATAGCAGAACATTTATTTACCAGGTGAGCAAAGCAAATAGCAGCCAGGGCGTTTACATGCAATAGTAACCTGCACCTGCCTGAAAGGGGCTACAATTGGAAGTTCAGTTTTTAGACAGGGCATGGAAATTTTCCTGAAAGCAATGGAATATGCAGGGTTGCACCAAGTATTGCAGCCTAGATGATTGACTTATAGATGAGTGTCTTTGTTTCTTCCAACATAGTCTTCTTGTTCACAACGTTTAAAGTTTCTTAGCAAGAGTTAAAGCTTAATTCCTTCTGCATTATTTCAAAGGAAAGCCTCTTTATTTTCAGGCTTTGATAATATCTCTTTAGAAATATATACTCATTTATTTACTCATTATTTATGGTGTTTTTGCAAGCTTTGAAGTGGGAAGTAAGGAGGGACATCCATTGATGTTGTTGTGGAGGATGTCTTCTGCTGAGACTCCTTAAATCAGTCATTCCTAATGCATACCTGTGTTTCTGAGAGCTGCAGTGTCCTACTGTGAGACTGTTTTCCTTCTGCCTGGTGGAGGGGAGACATTAAGCTGGAATATGAAGTCTCCTAGCTCCTATTAGAGCTGTACTTTATTTTCTAGGCTGGCTTTTTAAGGAGCTGCATCTTTTCATCTCAGAAGAGAAGGTGGTCAGCACTTGCAAAATGAGCATACCAAAGTGCTTTTCTAAATCGAGACGAAACCCATGCACAGCTTCTTTATTCACGTAGGGAATCTAAATTACCTCATGGAATGCCCATTAAGGCTGAGTTCATCCTAAACATGTAGACAGCATCTAACTTGGTTCTCTTCCTTGGTGAATAATTTATACCTCCCTCTTACTCCTATTGTTCACCGTGTCACGGGATAAAAACACACCGTGAAACCAAATTTCACTGGATTCCTTCCTTTGTGAAGATTAACCCCAGTGCAGGATTCTTGTTCTGGGCTCTCTGTGAAGAGACATCTCCAGGCTTACTTTTCCTTTCCTTATCCATTATTCCTTTTGCTCCTTGAGTCCGTGGTTGTGAAGAATCACTGGAAGGAGCTAACATAAGTGTTTCATGCCCAGCCTTCGCTGCAAGATAAAAAGCAGGTGAGGACCACACTGGTGGGCAGGATGTGGGGCACTGTGGTTGTCAGTAGATCCATTTTGTGATTTTATTTCTCGTATTCACAAAATCCAAGATCCACGAAGACATTTAAGCATCTCTTCTGTGAAAAACAGTGAGATACAGCTGCCTGAGTGCCTCATTCATCATCTTTGGGGAAAAATAAAGAATAAATAATACCTCATATTTATTACAATAAGTATACTGAAGGTTGTAAGGCATGGCAGGGAGGAGTCCATATTTATTAGAACAGCAGCGGATCAATATCATACCGTATTACTTGTATCAGCTAAGCACTACCTCAGTTCATAAGGAACTGGAACAATAGACTGTCACAGGACGAGTTAATGGATTGTTGACCTGCAGTACGGTGACCTTCTGCGTTATTAAAAACACACTATTTCCTAGTTTTGTGGGCTCTGCTGTTTGGGTGCAGAACACGGCTGACCTTCTGGGAAAAGAGCTTTATACACACATTCAGAAGACATTTTTAGGAACCATATAGTAGATTCTCATGTTCTGTTTCGCTTCTTCACACAGTGCATGTCAACTTTACATACGGTGTCCTTTGATTTTTGTTTGTTATTTTAAATAGCACATTTACCACTGAGTTCTTTTGTACCTGAAGATAAGGTCTTACCCACAGTGACTTTATGAGTCCACGGACTTATTTAATTTAACAGGAGATGGTAGGTACCATTTTCTGGCAAGAATTTGAGATTGGGAGGTTATTATTATTTTTTTAAAAACCTCTTAATTTCTTCTGCCTGTCTTCTTACACACCATGCCTTCCTCCCTTTGTCTTCAGCAGTTTTATAGTGTCTCCCTATTTTAGTAAGTACCCATCACATTTCACCATGAAAGGTGCTGTACTTCATGGATAGAAAAAACAGTTCTAATACTTTTCAAAAGGCACTTTGGGAATCAGTTAGATAAACCCCATACAAAGGTGTGTTTTGTTTCTGCAGTAGTTCGTTTAGCCACTTTTTCAAACTAGGAAACTCATCCTGTTTCCAAGAAGAGGTGCTAGATATGACTTCAGGCTTATGCATCCTACTGGGTGTGAGCACTGTGTTCACTGACTAAGAGTATGTTAGTGTAGGTTTTAAATATTGCTGTGTCTGTGCACTGGGATTGTAGATATTTCTGTTACTAGTGGGCAGCCAAAATGATATTTAGTATGCACTTGCGTGTTGCAGTGCATGTTAAAAATCACTGCTTTGTCTGTGGACTGTGAGCAATTGGATGTAAGTATTCAGTATTTGAAACCTGATCAGATGGTGTAGTTTTGTTTGGATACTTTAGTTGTGTTGTTAATTGCAGAGTGAAACTTAATTGAAGGTACTTTTTTTGACTCTCCAGAACAAAAGAGGAAACACATGAGGAATGCACACTATCAAGGAAAGCTCTAGGGCCCTCTATGATATTTTTGAAGAGAAGTGAGACTTTTTGTAGGATTATGTTCCTTTAAAATGTTTATGCCTGCTCATATCCCCCTTTCTATTTCTGCAAGTAAAATCGTTACGATGGTCTTCCTAGAGACTGAACACAAAAGGACAAGGAGCATGGAAAGGCAGAAATCAATTTCTTTCATTTGTGGGAACATAAAGGCCATAGCTACATTTAGGTGTATATTGAAGACATTTGCTTTGCAAATAAACTACACGACTTAAAATAGTGTTTTCTCACTTTGTCTGTAATTGTTTTGAATTAAAGGGCACATGCATCCCAGCCCAGAAGAGCTGGAGAAAGAAACGTAGAGGTAGGGAGTCCAGATGTTGGGCCTGTGTTGTTTCCTGTACAAGCATAGGCTGTCAGAGGATGACATCATGCCATAACATCGTGCCGTAACACCGCTATTTCTGTTCTGCACATCTACAGATGCCTGAAATGCCTAAATCTAAATAGTTCAAGGCTTTCCTTTCTGCTTCCTGTCTCTGTAAGCCGTTCTGATCTTTTTGCTAGAACGGAGGCAGCAATGCTCCTGTATGAAGTCTTGGAAGGAGTGTTTAGCTCCTGCTCTCCTCTGTAAATTCAGCTGTTCAGGTGGAGAACTAGCAGAGGGAGAAGGTGGCTCTGCCTGTGTTGCCGTACTCATGTCTTTGTGCTGCGGAGCCTGAATGAGGAAACAAGAGGGAGAGGCAGCTGCGTCAGCCTGTTGTCACTGCCATCGCTAATAGAACAGGATGATTTCCATCTTTTCCCATCTGCCTGTGGGGGGAGAGGCGCTGATAAGGCCTTGGGATTGGTTACAATCTACAGAAATCACAAAGCAGATGGATATTGAGCAGATAAGCGTTAATCTGTCCTGGGAGAGGATTAATCGGGTGAAAGATGGCAATCTACGTGCGTGCAGGGAAGGGGCGGGGGTGGGAATGGTGGGCAGCTGGTGCTGCCGTCCTCTCCTTCACTCCTGCTTTTGTCCTGCTTCTGCGCTGTCATGGGAAATAAGGCCTGGTTCCTGCAGGGGTCTTATTCTTCTAATTTTCACTGAACTTTGACTTCTGGGAAGAATGTCCTACGTGTTTGAAGCAAACTAAGTCCTTTTTGAGCTCTTTAGCTTTATAGCTGAGCTTTTCGTTCATCCCATTGGTGAAATAAATTCTGTAGCATTTTATCTACTTTTCTTCTTTTCTCCTAGGCAGCATGCTTTTTCTTCATGATTTGCAAGCCTAGTATTTTCCCCAAACATATTTGGAGATTATGTGACGTTTGATTTGAGTTATTGTTCTGACGTCTGCAGTGTTTTTTCTGAGAATCTCTAAACGTTTTATGGGCATTAGTTAATTAATCCTCACAACATCCCAAAGACTTTAAGTAAGCATTAGAGACCTAGTTTCTTTTCTTTTTTTCCTGTCTTCTTTTTTTGTTTTTTCCCCCAGAGAGTTTTGGATACCTGTAGCACATGTTGCCTGAACTTGGAGTCACAGTGCTCAGCAGTACAGAAATTCAGACCTTACATCCGTGAGTTGGTGGCTATGCAGTGAGGAATGAAGCCCAACCTTTGACTCCTACTGATAGAACAGGGCAATGGGATCAAAACTGGAGATAAAGGTGCATCAGTGACAAAGATGGCAACAAACCAATGAATGTAACCGCAAAATACGGTGTTTTCTGATACTGCACATTGAATACTAAGTGTTTTGTTTCTCTTTGACATGCCGCTGTGTCCTTTTCTGACATCCTTCGCATGGTTCACATGATTCCTTTTTCTTCATATACCTTTTCACGCAGAAGAATATGCAGTGATGCCAGTGTCCTTTCACAGTTGTCTTCTGATGTGCCTATTCTTTTCACTGGCTTGTTTGCAAGCATCTGTGAAAGCTCTGGCAGCCTTGTATACAGTGAGAAGATTGTAAAACTACTGAAGTTGTGTGGAGAGCATGAAGGCAATTCCAGTGTTGCTGTTCTGCTGGGGGGTTAATTTTTTGTGTCCATTGGCTTCCCTGTTGAGTAGTTGAACAGCATGGTATAGTTTATGTTTGAGAGAGAGAATTTCACGCCATGGCCAGGTTTTCAAAGAGTAGCTCATTGTCTAATTTTTATGTGCTCCAAGCATTTATTTCCATATGTAAACGAGTTCAATCACGTATGTAATTACGTATGTATTACATATGTAATCATCATGTATGCCCAGTAAAAATCCCTGAACAGGAGCTGGAAGCAGGTGTCTCTGTCTTTTAAAACAGTTTGGTGCTGAGCGACCTGAAGCAGATTATGCTGGGTGTGGTATCTTAGATCAGTCTTGGTTTTTCCCCTTTCTTCCCTTGATAATGAGGACAGAGGTTTCATTGCTCCTCACCAGAGATGGGTGGCAGTGGCTGTTGCTTTGCATCCTTTCCCATCTCTTTGTTACCATTTCCTTGATTTGAGCTGCTTATTTACGCAGTTGTTTTGCCATAGCCAACATTATGGAGAAGTGGACAGATCAAGATTAGATGTTAGTAATAAACGTAGATCAAATACAGATATAATGTTCAGGAAAGATCTTGCTTGTAAAGGGCTGGATCCAGAATTACAGTAATCAAAGGAAAAATAAACAAAGTAAACAACAATTCAGTTGATACTGTGGCTTAGAATGAAATCCAAAATGATGTTCTGCTAATTTTTCTTTTCTCCACTTTATTTTTCAGACTCAAAGTGAGGTCTCTTTTCTTTCACTGAGGCAAAGATTTACCAGTGTGTGTTTTGCGTAATAAGGGTAAAATAAAATAATGGATTTTCCCTTTGTAGTTTATTCCATTTGTTGACCAAGAGACTAAATTTCTCTTCTAGATGAGAATGCGTGAGTATAGCCAGTGATTAAGAAGCGACCCTAAAACAAATTTAAAACCTTTTTTTATGTACAGCTTTCACTCTACTGTAATGAGACCCATGATGGACTTAAAGCAACAAAAATTGAAAATACTTGATTTTGCCTTCTCCTTGCCCTTTTCCTGAAGAAATTGAACTCTGATCACTTTAATCCCTGCAGTCCACACTGCAGCTGGTTAGGAGTCATCAAGATACCAACCATATCACCTCTTGCCCTGTTATTATTCACTTCTCATGACAGAGGTCACTTTGAAGCATCAGAGAGGTAATAATGAATTCTATGGAGGAAAGCATTGTAATTGTGATATCGTACAGATTTAGTCTGGACATCTGGATTCTGTGATGTGCAGTGTGTTGGACAAGCAGAAGGGAACTGCTTCATTAGATACTTACGTGACTTTATAAAAATAGACAAAGTTATAAATTACAAATCAGTGTGTCTCATTGTACCTCAGGGGAGCATACTTAGAGTGCAAAAGTATCTAGACACCATGGATATGGGACTAGAAGTCTCAGTGTACAAATAAATGTTCCAGTTCATTCATCTGAGGAAAACTGAAGCCCTTTTGGCTGTGCTAGGATCAGTCAAGAAACTGAAATGTAGAGTCTGTTGCTATTTGCATAGAACGTTTTAATTACTTAGAGAGATGATTGCACTGGGAAATACTTAATACGATGCACCAAATCTTGAGCTAATATAAATTGACATAGCTCCATTCAAGTCTCCAGCCAAGGATTAGAGCTGATTGAAAAACAGGAAATACCAACAACAACAAAAGAACTAGCTGAAGCTTTGGTTTAGATAGATTTATTTCAAAAAAAAAAAAAAAAAGAGGAGAGCTCATATTTTTTAGAGGGGGGGAAAGGATTGATTTTGTTTTGTTTCACTTTTAATATTTTCTTATGCACTATGGTATACTTGTCACTTTTTTTTTCTTATTAAGCCTGCTTTTTTGTATTTTTATTGGTATAAAAGCATGTGAAGGAACAGAGAGTGTCTGGGAATAAAAAGATTAGAAGAACTCAATTTGAAATTTTCCATTTCTGTGGAATTATAGATTCCTTCTATGACAATTCGTTCAGTACGAATGAATGTTTTTCAATATAAAAACCACGCCTTTTGAATGTGGACAGACCCAAAATATCAAGTGCCTTTACCATTTCCACTTCTTTACACTGATTTTTCTGGACCCCCTATGCTGATTATAAGGCAGTGACCTGGATGTCATTTCAATAAAATAAGTGAATTCCTACAATCCTACCTTCCTTTTGAAAATCACTTTGGGAAGCTGCTGCTTTCCTTTCCTCTCTCCTTGTGTGGGAGTGCTTGGGTTGCTCGAAAGGAAAATCCTCCAATTCTGATATCTTTTCAGAATTCACTAAGTGGTGTGAACCACTTGGTTCACACTTAGTCCTGTCCTTTATTACAGTAATCTCCTAAAAAATGGAATAGGAAACCTGGCACCTGGCTACTCATAGACCTAAGCGCTGTTTGCTTGAGAGTGTGAGATCGTAATGTAACAAGATTTTTTTACTTGAAGCAAGAAATTTCCATCCTGCTCTTCCCCTTCCTCCTTCATTTCTTAATATAATTGTTTCTGGTTTTCTGCCTTCTCACTGTTAGAAATGTCATGTTGTTTAGCTATCAGCATGCTCATTTGGAGAATTTTATTAAAGGTGACGTAAAGTTTCTGACATACTCGTGGCAGGAAACTGAAGTGGATTTCATGGCTCGTTTGGTAGAACGCTCCTTCTTGAACTGGTGAGTTTAATGTGACTGTTAGCTGCTTAAGAAAGTTGTTGCCCAAAAGAGACAAGGTGTTTCATGTGAAGGCAGTAATTAATGAATACAGAATGAGAAAGCTGGTTCCGCTGAATAACACTGCATGAGATGATGTAAGGTAAGGAGGTTCCCTTGTGCTGCTGGAACCATGTTGCATCTCATCAATCCGTGTTCTCTGTAGCTGATGGACAGCATGCAGGTGCGTTCCCTGTCATCCATCCAATAGCTGGGAGTAAGAGGCCCTTCCTGCACATGTTACCACTGCGTCCTGCCTGTGGGCAGAGATCTAGGTGCACACTGACAAGTGTTATTTAAGTGTGCTCTGTCAGGACTTTCTAAGGCTTTTGTTTTGGCCGCTCGGGAAATTCAGTACACTGTAACTGGCTTTTCCTTGAAACCATAAATCCTCAGTTCAGAAGTCAGATTGGATCTTTCATGGCTTTTTATGCAAGTAAAAGTTGCAACTAAGAGCCTACGTTTGTTTGCTTGAGGACATCTACTTGAAAAAGTTGCTAGGGAAATGGGAAGAGGACTAAATGTATAATGGATTTGTAAAGAGGAAAAGAAGCAGGAATCCTTTCAAAATGCACCTTCTTCTGTATGAGACCAGTCTGTTTTCAATTGCTTTACCATAAATCTTGTACAGTGAAAGAAATGCACACCTGTATGTGCAAGAAGGGCTTTGGTGTATCTTGGTACAATTCTGCAGAGCATTTCTGTGACAGTTCTCAAGTGGAAATTTCTAATCCACATCAGAAACTATTTTACTGAGTCAGAGCAGTGTCATTAGCTCTACCCACACGTTTAGGAGAAAAAGGAAACCAGGATATGCAGCAAGAGAGACTTTATAAATATAGCTTGCATTCCTCACTCTACTTTTGGGCCACGGTGCTTGAGGAAACTACAGATGAATACAAAGTCCTGGTCAGGGCTCCAGCTATGTATTTTCAATAACATACAGACCCATCAGCTGAGCTGTACAAAACACTTCTGCTCTGTGAAAGCCTGGCTCTGTAGATGCTCTGCTGATGTCCTCCCTGATTCTGTACTGCACTTAGCCTGGGGCAGCCTGCTGCAATACGACCTGAGGACAATTTGGCTACAGACTGTAGCATTCTTAAGTGGAAGTAAGTTTTAGTAAAGAATGGTTTAAAAAAATAAATTCTTCAAGGCATGTTGTGAGTATAGAGTCTGGTTTTCCTTCTTTCCCATGGGTTGCACATAAGGAGGTGACAGGGAAGCAAAGGGAGAATTCTGTAGCTGTGGGATTGGAAATTGCAGCTCTGTTTCATGGAAGAGCCTTCCTTCAGTGGCGTATGAGACCTGCTTGCGCTCACGTGCACATCTGGGCTCCTCAGGCAGGAACAGGCCCTGCGATGCAGGCAGCGAGTCACGGTGAGCAGAGCTGCACTGCTGCAGTCATCTGTGGCTGACGTGGATGGATTGGGAACTGCTCGGTGGGCAGCCCTATCCCCTGCTATCCTCACAGGCACAGGAGTCACTTTTAGTTCAGGAATAATTTGTAGTGTTTGCATATTTGGGGGAATAAATGGAAACAAAACAATAAAACAGTTTGATTCTTCTTTGATGCTATTTTATAGCTCGGTGCAGATATTCTTTCACCTGTTATTCTTAGAGTTGATGCAGTGCCAAGTGTGTTGAGTCACAGGCCCCCATTGTCAGGACTGAGAAGAATGGTCCATGGTGGTTGAGAGGTGCCTCTCAGTCTGTGAAATAACAGTTTGAAACCTCATACTTTAGTTCTGGCAGATGTTCAAGGTTTGTAAAAGTGCAAGTAATGATGGAGACAATTTAAAAAACAGGTTTCTTCTAAATAAATACTAAAAGATAAACTAAAACAAATACTTTGACATTTTTTGTATGTTTGATATTCAGGCTTGGAAAGTGATAAATAGTCGTGCTAAAATAGTGGCACTATTTTAGAGTTTTCTTTTAGGTTGAAGAGAAGTAGTGTTAGAACAGAAAAGCACAGATGAAAACAAGCAAAAAATTGTAATTTTTTGGTCTCCATTAGTTTGGTTGAGGAATGATGGGAGCATTGTTTCAGGTACAGAATGTGAATCGGACATTACTATCCGTTCTGCACCACCAAGAAGGAGATTAAAAATGTGAAAGCTGTCTTAAGGAAAGCACTTGATGTGCTGGAATGCTAATATGCATTCTGCCGAAAGAATAGGCTGTGCCACTATGTGCTGCACTGACAAAAGCTGTGAAAAAAATAAAGAAATAATAGTTTTACTCTACTTGCGCACAAACACACATGCTTGTGTGAAAGAGAGGGGCAGAGTAGTTGCTCAGCGTGATTCCTAGCTGAGCTGTCTTTTGCTGTTGTTAAACATGTTGCGTATTGCTAGTTTTGATCTTTGCATTAAGTGCTGGCAGTATGTAATGCGTGATCTTTGTGTGATGTACTGAAGAACAGAGAAAAATGGATTTAAATATGTTGAGCAACAGGAATAGCATCAGTGATACTTCCTGGACCTTCTCCATCTTGGGAAACTGTCGATGTTTCCAAGAACAACTGTGGGGCTGGATCAATGGCATGCCTAATTACATGTATCTAGGAGTATGATGAAAGTTGTAGGTGCCTGACATTGCCCTGCTCAGGCAGTAGTGTGAATGCAGGCATTTGCCTTGGCTATCATCTGCTTTTGTAATAGAGTGCTTGGTTGAAATGTTACTATTTTCAGATATAGTTATTTTGGGCATCGGCAGTTCCGAGGGAATATATATATTTTATATATATATATATACACGTACACTACACATATATACTGCTTTATCAGTTTTTTTCTCTCTTCCCCTTGGTCATACAACTATTACTGTGGGTGTTTACTGTTTTCTGAAGAAGCAGATCCAGCAAAGTTAATTTCCATGAAAGTGGAACCAGCTCAAGTGGAACCAAGTTGAAGGGGAGTTCTCATCAGGGGGAGTCAGCCTGTATGACAGATGTAGAAAAGTTGAATGCCAGAGGTTACTGTGGGGTTCATATAGTCATGCTTTGTGTATTCCTGTCTGCGAGATGAAGTACTTTAAGTATTTTTATACTTTTTAGGTGCTAAAAGTAGGAGACAATCTGAGCCGAGTGCCAGATGCAAAGGGTTGGTGACTTGCCTCAAGTCGTCTGGAAACCTGGTGGCAGAAGCAGAAGAGGAATATAGATGCCATGCAACCTGGCCTTTGCTTAATGTAATTCATTTCTGTTTCTTGGAGCATACTATGGCTTTAATCTGCCATGTGGTGTACTGCATGTAGCAGTAGCTGCTGTTTTTTCATGTTTGATACTTTTGAGGCAATACGTACTATTTCAAAGTATCTTGGAAGATAGCAATAGGGTGGGACTTGGTTTTCTTTCTACCTGCATCAGTACAAATCTGAAGAAATTCAGCCTGCATCTTATCCTTCCAAAAAGACTTGAATTTGGGGAGTTGTTCACAGAATAAGAAACAGCAGGAATGCAGAACATATAGGTAGAAATTGTCCAGGGCAGTGTTTCTGGAAGAGCATTTCCACGCCTGCTTGACCGAACAAATTTTACAATAATTAATAGTCTTATTGCCTTGGAATCATTGAATCATTAGATTTTACTTACCACCCTGTGCGATGGGAAGCCATTATCTTCATTGCACAAAGAGGAAACTAAAAGATGTAATAAATTAAGCAACTTGTTCAAAGTTACAGAATCATTAACTGAAGAGGGCTTGAACCCAGGTGTCTGAATCCCAACCCCACGTCTCACTAAGCCATCCTTCATAGCAGTTCATTGTCTCCTGTCATGCTGGGCTTTGCCTGCAGGGCTTATGAGCTGTAGCCTTTCTGTGACAAAGGCATTCCTGTAGAGAGATTATTTTCCTTGCATGAATCTCCTCTTTGAATAATTAACTTTTTTTCTTCTAGCCATATTAAATAGTTTTGAATTAATCAATACATATATATGCATGTATATGAGAGAAGTGTATGAATGCACATAAACATCAACTCATGGAAATGAGTAAGTACTGCAGACCTTGTGGAGAGTAATTTAAAACAACATTGCCCCCACTATAATTCATTTCATTGTTCCAATGGAGCAGGCTAGCATGGGGTCATATTAATAATTTAAACAGTCCTACCCCTCAGCCTTCTTCCTCTTAAATAGAAGGATTAGCACTTACCAGAAATGTATTGTTTTAGCTTTTGAAGACTTTAATTGGTGTTTCAGAGCGTGTGACCTCATTCACTTGCTGAGCATTTCTCATTCATTTTATGTCTGTTCCTAAGCTGCCTGGAGATCAAGTTTGCTGATAATTTCTTGGGGAAGAACTTTTCTTTCATAGAATGCTTCTAAGGAGTTTGGTGTTTTAAAGAGCCATAAAAATATTATGCTGTTGTCTCCCTAGTTTGTTCATGTCAAAAGCCAAAATACCTTAAAGCACTCCCATGAGTTTGTGCAGACTTTTATAATCCTGGACACCTGCAGAAGTGGTTAGAATAATATTTTATTTTTTGTTTCTGTCCCTTCTGGCACCCCGTCTCACTCCTTTTTGTCACCTCCTTGCAATCCAAAGGTGACCATTGCCAGAAAAAGACGTGATCAAACTGCACAGAATTATGATAAAAATGAAATATTTGAAAAGAACTTCCTGTAAGGGACGAAAGAAAGTTCAAAGATCCACAGGCTTCAAAACACTGAACGAAATTCAATTACATGTGAATTAATCTTTTCTTTGATTTCAGACATGCCAAGAGTAGATCTATAGCAATTTTATCTATCTACTCTATTTTGTAAAGCAAAGCATTCTTACTGCATCGATTTTTATCCTTATGAAAACTGAGTGATAGAAATGATTTTTTTCTGATTTTTGCAAAATAAACAGTTTAGACATTGACTACCACTACCCTGCTACCTGTTTCAAATGCTTGTCTTGAATGTGCAGAAAAAATACTTTGATGCCTTAAAAACTAGGATCTTAATATGCAAATGAATTTACAGGAGCCCTAAGCTTACTGTAACAATTTATACAATAAAACCTTCTTTTATAGCCTTGTGAAATAAATCCACCAGCTCCCAAACTGTATTCTCTTGTACTCGCGTCCATACATCTAAGTAAATAAAACTTGAAGTGTCTACAACTACTTCCAAGTTAGCAATAAAAAAATATTTAAGTGCAATAATGCTTTCTCTCAATTTACCTCTGTAGATTTCAGGGAAATTTTCAAGGCTTTCCATCCTGGTGTCATAACCTATTCCTGTCTTTTCTGGTCAATATAAAATATGTACCAACCAGTCTTCCAGCATTAAAAGTATGAGAGATAAATTACATCTTTGTACCTTTCATAATGAAACAGTAATTTCAGGATGTTTTTTATTTTTACCCTGCCACACTGAACCTTGATAGTAGGTGTGAGAGTGAGCTGGACAACAGCTTGATTATTCAAAATTAATGGTCAGGTGTAAAAATCATACCTGTCCTAATCTTTCTTTTCTCTGGGAAGATGTATTAATTCCCACTCTGCAGCACCCAATTCCAAACATTAATTATAACTTTGGTTCAGAACGTACATCCAAATTGCTATCCTTGACCCAAATTTCTTGTTTAAATCTGCTTATGTCTGCTTTCCACTTTGTATTACATGAAGGGAAAGAGGCACTTCAGCCTTATAGTACCTACTTTCCTGAGTAGCAGCATTAACCGTAAGATTAAGTTGTTGCAGTTATAAGAAAATTAACAGTGCTTCATACATGCAGACCAAATTATTCTGGGTGTGACCATAACTCCAGGTTAAAAATAAGATAGATTGAGAAAGATGACCCTCTCCCAAAGAGAAGAGTTGATTTCCTTAGACCTTGCAGAAGGGAGGATTATTTCCAGCCATGCAAGTCGTACTGTGTGAAACCCAAAACCTAATTCTTGGTCTGATTCAGCTGGGAATTCATTTTCATGGAGACCAGGCTTGAGAATATATCAAGTGCTCATATACATCAACAGTAAGGTATTTATGTCATTTGAAGCTCATCTTCAGCTTACTTCTAAGAATTTTAAACCATAAAGTTGTGATCTTGCTTCCGTTGCCAAAGACCCAATATCCAACCTAGGCTTTGAGCCTAGCTTTTGTGGAGGGTACCTTACTGCTGTTCCAACGTCAAGTGCAATTTAGCATTGTATATGTAGCTTTAGCAATTGACCATTGGTGCTGCCCCTGGATTTGGAATACAGTCGTCAATCTATTGGTCTTTTCCCTTGGCTTGTTAAAGAAAATCTTCCTAAGTGTGAAGTGAGCGAAGCTTTTTCGTTCAAACTTTAACCTATTAGCATTCAGTGCAACCTTGAGATCACAGATGAAATGTTAAAATTTACTGTTTGTGTGCTTTCAGATTACTTATACTGATTTCAGAATAGAAAGCAACGTCTCTGGTGTGCATTTTTGATTGTCCTAAATGCTGTTTTTAATATGCATTCCTCTAAACTTTTCCCTAACGTAGGAGCTCATGGTTGCTGAAAATTAAGAATAACATATTCTAATAACACCACTTATCATCTAGCTCCAGGGCTTCCTGCTAACAGCAGTACATACATATTCTATATCCCTTGTATCTCAAACCTCGCCCTTCAGATCCAAACTGAAGCATAAGTAAACACTAAGCACTTACTATTGCCCCAAATGGTGAATACAGTGCTGACATCTAATGATGCAGTTGGCCAGCTTAGCTTTATGGACTTTGCAGGCTGTAGTGGCAGCCTGTGCTCACCTAACAGTCTGGTTCTGATGACGAATCTTAGATATTCTCTGTGGATTTCACATGTTACAGTGGTACTTTTTGAAAGTCAAACCTGTACTAGTCTAGATCTTGGCCAACTTCCTACTCTTAATGCTTTATTTTAATGGCATGCAGGATGCTAGGAACCTGATGTTGCTGAACGTGAAGAATAAGCTCTTGAAATCTGTCCTTGCTTACTGGTACTTAGTTTACTGTCACAGGTGGTTTTAGTCCTGCCCTATATTTAGTGATAAAACTTAATGGTACTGTGCCCATGCTTGCCAGGTTGGGAAGCCATTTGTGAACACAAAGCTGAATGATCTTTGAGTCCTTATTTATTTATTTATTTAGAGGGTACTTGTTGAAGTTACTGAATCTGTAGGCAGACGTTACTATAACAGTAAATACTAGAGTTCATTTTAGTATAAAATAATTAATTTAAATTCTGAAAACCCTGTCAGTGATTCTGTCTTGCTTGCACAGGTGGCGTTACAGACGAATCTGTGGTAGGTAGTCACGGATTCCTTTCCAGTACGTAGATATTAAATGTGAAAAAGACTAGGGTAATGATATGGCTCTCTTAACGTCACTTTTTTAACCCATTCTCCAATGCCATCCCTGCCTCTGTGAGGAGCTGCATCTGGGAGGGCAGGCAGGAAGTGATTCTATGAGCAAACCTGATAAGTGCTGATGATGGCAAAGACCTGTGCTCATTTAGAAGGGAACACACCTCTTCTTGGGGGAGTTAAGGAGGGAGCTACAAAGTACAGGGACATGAGTGGGAGAGATCTGCATAACCAGAGAGATTGGAGAGGCCTGCATTTGGAAGAGAGGAGCTTTTTCCAACTAACGATTCTGTGCACTAAGCAGGCCTGTAGTAGTGCTGACTGCGTGTATGGAAAATGCCATCTTGTTTGTGTTATTGGCCGTGCTTTACTTGCACGGAACTTAACGGAAATCCTTTTGAACAATGTAGAAGCTGTGATTGTGCTGGCAGTGATCCTTGAATGAGATCTGTGACAAGGACTCTGGATTCTGGTAGTATTTAGAATTTGTTATTGTGGTCCTTTTTAAGACAACAGACTACCTCAGATTTAAAATTTTGTACATTAAACAAGGTTGGTTGAGGTCAGCAGTGGTTTAGCCTATCTGTCCTGAAAGAAAGTTCTGCTTTTGGCAGTGGGGTCACTGAATCAGAAGGCAGTACTTTTTACATGGATTCAGTATGACAATCTGATCCAGGAGCCTGGGACATTAAATGACAAGTTGAGCCGAGGTTCTGTCTGTTCATGGGCATCAAAAGGCAACGTAACTGTTGGTGAGTCAGTAACTTCACTGTCTGAAAGGAATCTGGTCGAGCTGGCCAGAATTCCCCTCTCAGAATTAGTAATAGCCTTGATCCCAGGTCTCAAATGGCCGTGTAGTATTGCAGTGCATTGCTAAGTAATTGCTGTGCTTCATCCCAGGGATGGGAGCTTTTTGTTGTATAGGGAACTGTGTGTAGTGGCTGATAAACCAGTATGTTAATCCTGTTAATGTTCGTGTGAAAGCATCGGTTTTGATTATGTTGTGCTGTCACATGGCAACAGGATTGTTGTGGGTGATTCAAGTCCATAGCTTCTAGTGAACTTTGTCATATTTTCAAATAGTAGTTGCTATGATTAGTTAAGAATCTTTTTTTCTTTCCAAGAAATTGTAATATAATTGTGGATCTCCTTAGTTTGCATCACATATTGTGCAAAAATAGCTAAACACTGAAGCATGAAGTCCTAACTCGAGTCAAAAATAAGATTAGTTTTGCTTGTGAATGAGCAGGGGAGCTTAGGGTATCCTCAGTAAGAGCAACAATAATAAACAGTAATAAAAATTTACATCTGTATTAGCATTTTTATGATCTGTACATTTTGAAGAGTTTTATTAAAGTACTGCATTCTCTAGATTACAAATGGAAGAGCTGAGAGATTAATCAAAGAGTTAGGAGTTGGGGGAAGAAGATATTAGTAAAAAAAGTCACTTCTATGGTTTTGTGTATTCCCCTGCCCCATAAGGCATGCTGTTTAGTATTCTCCAGCCTAACTTTGCATTTTGTCCACAGTTAGGCCTGTTACAACTGGTCTAACATGGTGTAATTCCTCTGAAGTTGGTGGCCTCTATTTCTTTTCTCCTGCCTGTATTTTTCAGTTAACTTGCCTTGAGGTAATTTCAATTTCATTTGTGTATTTATTTTAGCACCATTTTCTGTGCTAGTACTGTTTGAACAGCTTGGAAGGATGGATTTTGTTTCAATTCAAGAATCCCCCCGAGGTTTGTTGCAGGGGGAGGGAATGTACAGCCATACTGCCTTTGAATCAGTCTTTGCAAGCATCTCACAGGGGAGACGTGCCCCTGCCTCCCTTTCCTTCCCTCTGCAGGCTCCAGCAGAAAGAATCCCATTTGTGTTTCCCTCTCTCATGTCTGTGTGTTTTGTTCCTAGCACAGATGCAGATGGTTAGTACTGACAGGCTTTGCAACGACATCTTTGGATTTCAGATGGCTCTGAATGCTAATGAAAGGCTCGTTGTTTCATTTCCGTGTCTTACAAGTAAACAGTTCCACCGCGGACATGTTCAGAGGAGGAAGTTGCTAATGATGTCTGCTGCCTTCTCTCTCTGCTTCGGTACCTGCCTCTCCCTCCTGGATAGCTGTTGACGCAGCAAACAGCAGTTTGACCTGCTTGAGGATGTGCTCATCTGCCCGTGCATTTAGGTGGGGCAGTGTGTAAAAAGAATCGGTGAGACATCAGGAGCGGAGAATTAGAAATGCATCCAAAGGCACTGCCGGTGAGGTGGTCGGGGGAAAGCACTGCCAGTGAGGGGTCTCCTGTGAGTGCAAGGTTGGTTCCTTGATTGTGGTAGCACATGAGAAAACGTCTTGGTTTTATCCTGGGATTTCTTGCAATGGACTGTGAAATTAGTAACGTCTTTCCCAGATTCTGTAAGCACGCACTTTGCCCTAAACATGATTTTTTTCTTATTTGTTACACCATCTGTTTTGCCATTTCCTGCAGTATGGGATATAGGAACAGGAAAGACTATTTTTTTCTCTGTGTTGGAAATCTGATGCTGTCACAGAAATATTCTCTTTTTGTACCGAGCCTCACTAGTTGTTGCAGTTTCAAATAACTACTTGAGCACAATCCAAACAAGAGGATTTCAGAATAATATAGTAACAGCCCTTGGCTATTCTTTCTGCTTAATCTTTTCATCAAGCTATGACAACCAGTAAGGGAGAATGAAATAGGAACCTGTGCCCTCTCGTGTCTCCATGAAATCTTTGATCCGGAAAGTGGTTCCACAACAAACCCATAATTCTTTAATTTCCAGTTCACAGACGAACTGAGTTTGAGGGATTTAATTTGCCTCCCATTGTCTGTATGCCACCTTATCTTCACACGTCTTGCAGGAGGCTGTTAGGCTGCCCAGATTGTCATGCTGGCATGCTGCCAATTGTACCAATAGCCTTTATATCTTTGCAGCTAAGAGAGTTCAGAGGAAAAAAAGGTAAATATTCCAAGACTGTTTGATGTATGGAGAAGTTATGCAGCAACGTGGCAGCAGAAACATGTACTGAACTACTTCCAGTAGCTCATTAAAGCTTGAGACAAGGGGTCTTGTGATGTCCCACTGACATTAGAAAGGTACTTCGGCACTTCACGTGTGGAGCTCCTAAATATGCTCCTATCAGTGACTTTAGGAATTATGCTTTTTTGTAGCAGCTGTGAAAGATAGCTCTCAAAGCATTTAATATGGAAAGCAAATACTGTTAATTCCATTCTGCAGATGAGATAACTGAGTTGTGGAGGGTAACTGTGATATAGCAGGCCACTGACACAAGCACAGATAAAACTCAGGCCTCAAGTCCAGTGGTCTGTGCCTATTGACAGCAGCTCACACTGCTGTGCTTAAGGTCAGTGTAGAACCAGGAGGTTGTGAGGTCTATTCTACTGTATCTCCGATATGTGCATTTGTAACCACTGTTACAAACAGCACAGCACACTGCATGGTGTGTCTGACACATTGTTTGGTACTGAGATGGATACGTTTCACAGCATTGCCCTTGATGCTGCTGTGTACCCGTAGTCTGTCCCAGATTCCAGGATGCAGAGACATGACTCCGCAGAGATCAGCAGACCGTGTACATCAGCCTAAAAAAGCTCTGGATTTGGCCCATCCTCTCGAGCAGCAGAACTGTGCTGCTGCTCGCTCTGTCAGCCAAAAGTATCTGTGTGGGGTGTGCAGAGTGGCAGCCTTCCAGTTGTTCAGCAATTCTGGACAATGTGCTATTAAACCGAGTGCATCAAACGGTAGGAAGAACAGAATCCTCAAAGGGCAGAGTGCAGACACATTATAGAGTGATCTATTTATATCAGAGAGCTACACCTGTAACAAGACAACGCTTCTGGAAGCTACCAGTCATGGCCACTGTGCTACTAAAAGCATGTGACAGATGGATTCTGCAGTAATAATTTCCTCTAATCGCTTGATAAAAATTCTGTCCTATCTGTCTTTCCTTTTGTACTTTTAAAGCTTTGTGGCTGAATTTTGTTGTCTGAGGGATAATTTCAAGAAAGAAATATTTACTCTAGGTCTTTGCAAGGTCAGATGTATAGTCCTGGAGGCAGCTGCTGTGCAAGTTTCTCCACAGGCTGCTCCGTCCAATGTTTGCTACTCCCTGGCCCTTCAAAGAGCCCCCTGATGATCTGATCTGTGCCTTTCTGCTCTGCAGCATTAGTGAGTGCTCATGCTGAAGCATAGCATGCTTCTATGAAAAGGATATGTATATTCTTTTAAACATGCTCTACACATCTTTCAGAAGCATTTGAGCTGTTTTCTATAGTGAATTTGAATCCAAGGTTTCTACAACAAAAATATGGGGAGTTTAGTTGTCCCAAATGTTTCAGGATTTCTGCTTTTCTCATGGAGTGTGCTCACACCAACCTCAATGCATCTACTACGGCTCATGGAGCAACGCACTGGGGGGGCAGTGTTACAGTTATGCTTTCATTAGTTTATGTAAATGTAACAACACAGTTTCTAGACAGAGCAGTGAGAGATTGCAGCTTACAAAACCCATAAATTAGAGATTGAATCAATTTGCTTTTTCGTCGTCATCTTGGCTTTTCTGCGCTGCTCTGAAGTGTATATTGATATGTGATGACCAGCTCTGTTTTCTCCTTTAAAAGCAGTTACAGCCTTATAAAAATATTGTGCATCTTATAACTAAATAGATCTTGATAGCTTTATGGAGGAGAATTGGATGAAATACATTGTTCATGGCAGAGGAGTACAGAAGGCGTTAGTTCTTTCAGATGATTACATGGAACCACTTAATCAAGGACAGCAGAGCAGAGTTGGCCTGTATCGCTTTTGTCACTGGTAGATCCTTTCATGCAGTGATATTTTTATAATGATGTTGCTTGCAATAAAAGAAGCCTGAGAGTTTGAAATAAATCTCTGTGCTTGGCCAGTCCTCAAAGAATATTTTTTGATTCTTTTTAGTTGATAGCAGGATGATCATCACAATACAAGCTCAGCCTGATGCCAGCTAATTTTAAAAGTAAAGTACATGGTTTGGTTGACATCAGTGGACCCATCCCAATGCTTTTGTGCATAAGGTAGCTGCCTACTTGGGAAAAAGTTGGCAACAGGGGAAAGTATGGGACCTGGCAGAGCCAAACAAGAGGTAGAGCTTAGGAAGCACATTTTGATCTCTGTCACATCACCTTCCTGTCTGCTGAGGAACCTGAGGGTGACTGGAAGAGGAGCCTAGCTGCACGACTTTAATGCAGTAAGCAAATTTAGTCCTATTGAGCTTTTGTAGAGAAGTTTACATTCTGAAACTCTCTTGTGTTGTATATTGACTGTGCAATACCTGTACCACCCTTTGGGCAGGCGTGGAAAAGATTACATGCATGGGTCATGACCGCTGCCTAGTTTTGTGACAACAGCAGTGATCTTTTTAGTGTGTCTGATCTGTACAGCTGAAGGCTTGATGGTGCTTTTCATATCAAAGAAACACCTGTGTGTTCTGTTCCTGTATTAACTGTCTGTTTGATGTAAATTGAAATGAGGCTTAGAAGCAGATCCCCAAATTAAAAGGCAAAACTCAACAGGTTTGCTGGTTCTTCCTCTGGAGGATTCCAAATCCTACTTTTTTCCCCTTGTATTCTTTTCAAATCTTTTTGACATGTATAACTTTATTGAAAAACAAGACTTGAAAGAGAACAAACCCCAAACTTCTGACTAATTTCAGCAAGGTGTTCGAAGGGGTATGTGATGTTTCAGTGTATGGCAATAAACACTTGCAGTGGAACTGCTCTACTTTATGTCACTATAGGAGTAAGAGCAGAGTTCTTTAAATTCCCTTCAGGAAGGAGGAATAGGTCAGCACTAGAACACTTTCCTGGGCAATTTAATGAGAGTATGGGGCAGGATGGGAGAGAGACAAGGGGCCTGGAATGAGAAATATTAAGCATTTAAAAACAAAATTTAAAAAGAAGGCATAAAAACAAGGCAAAGTCCATTGGGGCATTCTGTGCTGTGTTATCTGCGTGTGTTGGAGTATTAAATATCTTCGGGCTCCACTAATGATGTTGATAACAAGCCTGATCTTTTGATGTTTCTGTAAGCATCAAAGTGAAGGTTCTGGAAGGCCCCAGTTCATCAATATCCAGATCCCAGACAAAAGAAACTTTTTTAGTTTAGTTAATAGGTATGGATATTTAATTACACTTAATGTTTTGTTCCCAGGGGTTTGGGAAAAGGAAAGAAGAGATGGAAGAAAAGTAAGCAAGAGTTATGAAGTAATCATGAATGGAGCTGAAATGTGATTCACAATAATGCTTTGGAGAATGCTCAAACCCTTTACTTTTTCCTCATTCTGATTTGTGTGGTAAGGATGCAGAAGCTGTCTTGACCTTTTGTGTTAGTGAGAAGAGCTTTGTCAGTTAGGGAACATCAACAGATCCGTATAGCTTGTAAGAAGCGAACGATTTGTGCAGTCCCTTCCAGGTAGATGCCGCCCTTTTTCTTTTCTGTGAATGAGGAAGGCTCTGCACATCAGTGTTTATACAGCTGTGGGCTCTGTCTTCTTCAGTCCTCCTGAAAAGCTTCTTCCGAAGTAATCCTGGTGTCCAGCATCAGTACTGCTCCTGTGTCAGGGCTGTAAAGAAGTTATGTAGATTACTAAAAGTATAAAGGTATTAGCAGGAGGTAGAATGAGTTTAGTAGCTGGTACATCTCTTAAGATTCATTTACTTCTGGTAGCCAGTCCTAATGATGTGAAACGAAGACAAAATGTTGGTAGTACTTCATTTCATACTCCTTTAGGATACTGGGAAATTAAACTCATAATTAGAGGTGAAACTACTGGCATGCGTAAACCAAAAGCAGGGAAGAAGAGCCCAGAGAACAAGTAGAAGGCACTTACTCTTGGATGCACAACAGAGAGGACCAGAGAAGTGGTTCTCACTTGTGTGTCACAACTTCAAGCTCAGAGTCATACACCTTCGAAACCAGTGGTTCATGCGTAACATCTCCCAGCTTGGAATCAGTTTGATCACAAATAGTTGCCAGGCTGTAGTTTGCTGTGGTTGGAGATGAGCCATGAATTCAAGTGTTTATGTAACAAATTCATCATGTGACCAGAGGCTTACGTCTTCAGATATCATTGCTGCTTGTTCTCTACAAATGGCCCCATTTTCTGTCTGTGGGAGTAGTTGTGCAAACGATGCACTTAGTCAGGAGAAGCAGGGATTAAATGCACTCTTCATTAATTCATCTAATTGAAGTCCTACTCATGGAAGGCTATGCACTGCAGTGTTTTTTGGGGGCTGCTGCAGCAGTTGAACGAATCAAAGTGAAATGTTAGCAGTCTGACACTGTGCTGCTTTAGCGGATTTGTTGTCAGGTTTGGTCTTTTCCTGATGGCCATGAGAATCCACAAGCTCTTGTTAGGGGTAATATGGTGCAGAAACGAATGATGATAACTGCTGGCACTGCAATGGGATTGACGTGTCAGATGCTCCTAAATGCTCATGTGATTGTGTTTTGAGGCAGAGGAGCACTTTGTATTTTTGACCTAAATGAATTCTTCATTGTGCAGACCCTTCTGTTTCAGCTTTCCAGTCTGACTCTGATAATTTTATGTTGAATATTTCATTTTCTTTACCATAGAAGAGACTGTAGACTTTGTTCTTCTGTGAATCTGGTTGTGTACAGTGACTTGAGAACAGTGATAATAAAAAAGTTGTCCTGTTGGGACTAGAATTGTTGGTTGATTACTGTTCAGTATCTCGCATTTGCTTTCCTCCTTGGGAAAAGCAAGTCGAATGTATTTACAGGCTTGAGTCTGGAGTTACACGGGTGAGTTGGTTGCTTTATTGTTGGACTCTCTCTCTGCTCGTGTGCACTGATATTTTTTTTAGCATTTTGTTTAAATGCCATCCCATCAGCAGTGCTAAAGAAGGCAGAACAGCCACTCAGAGCAGAAGATCCATGGTCATGGTTGGATACGTAGATGATTGTGGGCATGACATTCAGAGATGAGTTTCAGAAAGAAGAAAAAGAGGGCTTTAAAAACAAATAAAGAAGAGATGCTGTCCAGCAGTCCTAGACACATGCCTAGACAAGACACTTAAAATCACTGAGCTGTTAACAGTAAGTTTGCCCCACTTCATCATGTGCATCAACTGCAGTGCTTCTGAGAGAGAAAAGGTGAAAACTCACATTGGTCAGCCTCTCTTGGATTTCTTTTGTGGGCATTGTTTGCTTTCTCACAGGAATTTTACAGCATCCAATGAGGACCTACGGTCTATTTTAAAGCAGGGTTATACTGCACTCACAACAGACTGTGAATAGTACAGTAGATAGTTTTAAAATGCAGTAGCAGTAAAGGTGCCATCAAAACAGAAGAGGCAATCAGAAACAGTCAGACTTCACTGGAGTCTCTCTTGCAATAACATCTCTTTGAAGATTATTCCATGTGATTTTCCCCTTATTTCTTTCTCAGGTGTCCATGACACCTGCCTGTTTTTGCAAACTTCCACATTACTGTTCTTGTGCTTCCTGTACAAGTAGTGGGTTGGGTTCTCATGGAGCTTTTTTCTTGGCAAGTTTGTACTACGGAAGAGAAACCTATGTTCATCTGCTGTTTCTTTCTCTTACTCATGTTCCATCACTTTAAAAATAAGACAACATTTAATGTAGTTGGAAGATCACGGGCTTGAATAAATACATAAAAAATGTGTAAAAAGCATTTTGTTACCCATCATATCATCTTTATGTGTAACTGTCTGGAATAGCTCTTTATGAAGAAGTTTGTTGATTGAGCTGTTCAGATTTTTGAACAAAGTACCCAAAGAGACTGCTCCCAGGTAACTGATTCTCATATAAGATTTCCTAAGCTGCTAATACCAACTTTAGGCTCAATGTTTTGCCTTTTTTAAGGCTTTTTAAGATGCTGAAGAGATCTTGATATAGGAACTTTTAAGTGCCCGGCATTTCTCAAGGCAGAACATCATGAGGCAATTCAGGGAGGAACAGCTTCCTTCTTTCTTTCAGCTGCAAGTTTTATTCTGAAAATCTTCCTGCATTTTTAGAATGGTAGCTCTGTTTTCTTTCTCCCTTCCCGTATTTATCAAAAAAACATTTTTCTCTCTGGTCTCTTACCACCTCTGTTATCCCCACTTTGCTCTGCGTGTGCTGAACTACTCATCCTTGCCTGTCACTCTGATCATGTCACAGTCTCTCCGAATCTTCCAGTTACTCTGTTTTTTTTTTTTTGGTTTTTTTTTTTTTTACCATATCAGATTCAAGCTCCTGTTTCCCCCCTTCAGAGCCCATTGTCTTTCCTCCTTCTATTTTTTTTTTTTTTCTCCCCCTTCTTTTTTTGCCATGGCTGTGTTTATCTGTCTGGTTTCCTTCACTGCCTGTGGCAGTGTCCTTTATGCACAGTTGCCCACCTGACATCATCTCCCTTCCTTCCTTCAAGACATCCTTAAGATTGACTCTTGTTTTAGTGCCTAGCAGCAATCAGCTTGCTAATGATGGCTTGGTTTAGCAGCAGACCAGGGACTGCTAATGGTATTTATTTATTCATGCTCCTTGTGGAAGCTAAAACATGCAGCTGATTGTGATTAGCTGATCTATATAACTTTACCATTATTTTAATCTCCTTCTCTCTCTGTATCCAGGACTTTAATTTTCATTTGTTTTGTTATTCTGTTCTAAGCTTTTGAAGTCAGTGGTCTTTCCTTTTCACTCCTTGCATATTGAGGTCCTGATTGCAATTAGAAGGGTTTAGTTTAATGACATACGCAATGGGTGTTGCTACACCACTTCAGTAGTATTCTGGGATTTTCAAAAATGTAGGCATGCAGATGATCTTCTGAGCAAACTGCAGCCACAGTTACTGCATGTGGTGAGATGCTGGGAGTTTGTCAGGGGACATGTGTGAAGCACGATAACGGTGTCATTTGGAGCATCTGGTGGAGAATGAAGTCAGTCCTTGCAGTGGAGGCAAGGCTGTAGGACAGCATTCTCAGTGCATGCTGTGCTTCAAGAAATTGCATGCTTCAATACTTTCCATGGGCAACACGAAGAAGGGGTTGATTGCTTTCATCGTGGGTCAGCGGCTCTAAGGTGCCATGTGGAGCTCAGTCCCAGGCTGCCATGCGTGCTCCTGTAATGCCCATTAATCCTTTTTTGAAATAAACTGAAGGCTGTCCCACGCTGTGAAGTAATTTTTTAATATCACTTAAGAGTTCTCGTTTGCCAGGCTGGAACCTCTGAACATGTATGTGCCACAAAACAGATCTGAGCTTGTTTTCCCATGGGCCTTGTTGAAATCTCACTGGAGTTTGGTGAGTGGCTCGCAGCTGTGGGTCACAATGCTGCTGTCAGTGAGAGCACCGGGCCTGCCCTCAGCAGAAGTGATTTCTGAAGGATGAAGTAGCACGGCATTTTGTTCTTCCCTCTGTCCATCTCTGTGTCTGTCTTAAATTTACTCCACTGCTAATCATGTTCGAGTTCTGTGGGCTAATACTGAAAACTGAGTTTAGAAGTAAAAGGTGCCTTGAATTAAAGACCTGCTGATGTGTCATTTTGTTGATGGATATGTGTGCATGCGCTGTAGGTAGCTGGCAGAAACAATAAGAAGTCTTCCTTCCTAGTAGTCATTTCATTATGAGTGCTTTCTTCCACCTTCTGTGCTCTGTGGTAGTTCTTAGTACCAGTGGCAGGTCAGAACAGAAAGCCAGAGATCCACTGCTACCAAACTCTCTAGCTTGAATGGGGAAAATTGCAGGAAGAATCAGCCAAAGATGTAGCCTTAAGGAGTGAAAAGCAACTTCTTGAAACATTTTTTTTTCTTAATTATTGTTTAAAGGCATAAGGTGAGACTGCTTTTTATCTTTGTCAAGCCATAGAAAAATGCTTTATGCTGAATTCTCCTGCAGGAGGCTAGTGGAGTAGTGCTTTCCTTAAGCCTGTAACTTCTATAATGAAACAGAAGGAGCACTTCATTTTTCATGAGGGCATGAAGCTTTAAACTGTAGGTACAGATAATGCTGTAAGCACATCTCTTAGTGCTTGTGTTTGTTTAGAAAGCTCTATAGGATAGAAAGGAAAAAGTTGCTGAAGACTTGCATGCTTTCTGTTTTTTAGTCTTTGAACTTAAGCAATCTTTAATTGTGGACTTATTTCAGTTGACCCTGCTTTTGCTTTGTTTGAATCATATGAAATATATTTCGTATGAAATATATAGTGAATATGTAGTGAAAATATTTCTCTTCATTTCTAAAAATTTCGAGGTATTTGCTGCTTTTCTTACATCTATTTATAGCAGAAATTGAACTATCTAAATGTTTGTTTTCCATATAAAAACCTTATCTGGTTTACTTGCATTGATGAAATAAATGAGATGGAATTAATCATCCTTGTATTTTGAAGGAAGAGGATCAAATGCCATCTTTGTGATGGCATCTTCTCAGCAAGCCTAAGTGTTGCCTTTATTTTTCCTTTACTTTGGTATCAGTTTTACATTTATTGCACAGTGATCATGGACCAACGACATGTCTCAGAAATCCCTTCAAAGCTGAATTCTCAAGAGTAAATCCAGAGGTGAGATCACTACATTCCCAAAGGCTCTGTCACGGGCAAACTGTTATTTATTGTACATGAGTGCAAGTATCGGTGAGCTGGTGCAGCGTGTGGAGATACGCGGCCTGTCTTCAAGTGCTCACGGTCGAACTCTGACAAATAATGTAACAAATCAGGGTACAGCGTTCAGCCTATGTGGAAATACGGCTGGGGAGCAGCTCTGCTTAGAAAATTTTCTTTGTGAAAGGCCACATCTTCGGGATGACAAGAACCAATGAAATGACTTGGGGGATGGGGATGGGGATGGGGGGAGGGGGGGTGTAAAAAAAAAGGGAGAAAAAAAAACAACTTTTGTTTTCGAGGAAAACCAATTGAGAGATGTGTGTTTCCTGGAAAAATGTCCCTGCAATGTTGAACATGCTTCTTGGTATCTGGATGGGGCATCTCATCCTGCAGCACTGACCTTTTTCCAATGTCATTTGCATACATCCCAGGAAGGCACCGAGTTTATGCACTGGAGTAAGTGTTACAGGATCAGGCCCTTTGTACTGGGAGAAGGATGGAGTGAGCTGGGGAAGCAGGGCAGGTGTTGACAATTAATTCATGAATTAGAAGGGGAAACTCATAAGGTCATCATGTCCCCCACTGAGTTGTTCATATGCTTATAGAAAATCTTCCCCATTTCCCCCCACTGATGCGAGGCGAAGGGAGGTGTGGAGCTGACAGGATGAATGATGAAGGCTTCCCCCAACCCATCGCCTCTCTGTGATGGAGTGACACATTTAACCTCCCCTGATGCTACTGCTGCAGGTGAAATGAATTATGCAACCCTCTGAATCCCTTATCGGAGCCGGGCTGTCTCAGGGGTTGGATGCAGCTGCTATAATTTTGGAGTTCTTTCCCTGTTTTAATGCCAAGTACAAATCATGCACATTTCTCTGCTTGAAGACCCCAGGCTGCTTTGAATATGGAACCGGTCTCCCTAGGGAGTGCAAAGGGGGAGGGGAGAACGGTGATGGAAGATAGGAAACCTGCACAGAATTGCTAATCAGCCTCTGCCCTGTGTCTTCACAGGCTGAAGTTGGCTTCTTGCTGTGTTGTGAGCCTATCAAAGCAAAACACCTTCATTGTCAGACTTGTAGAAAGTGCTTTAAGTGTTTGCTGTAAGGGGTGGGTGGAGAATGGGTAGCCCCCTTTTTAAGATTACTAGGGAAGCCTAATTAAGCCAGTGATTTTCTTCATTGAGAAGTGATCATTGGTAGCCTTGAGGGTAACAAAACATCGGTCTGAACCCCTTTTTGTCTCTGCTGCAATGGATGTCGCTTGTCAAATGGCCATTGCCTGTTTTGCCATGGATGATCTGCATCTCATCGTTTTCTTTTTGCTGGGGATGGTGAGCTCTCCTCTTTCCGACATGCAGGATCGCATTGCAGGACAGGGTAACGTTTTGTGCCCTGCACAAAGCACTGAGAACAAATATCCTGAAATACGAGTTCTCTGATACCGGACAATTAAAGAACCTCAGGGTGGGGATGTAGAGACTGTGCTAAAAGCACACCCAACATTTAATAATTAATGTGGCCTATAAATTGCAGTGGTCTATTAATACTCATTGTACTTCCTGTTGAAATCAAGCACCTGAGATGCCAGCGAGTTTTCCTCTACAGTGCCATGGGTTGGGTTGTGCACTCAGTTTCTTCTGCTCCACATAATGTGTGGGCTGGAACATAATGGGAATTCTAGAAAAGCAAACAAGCTGAAAATAGAAGTGAGATTGACAGCAGGAAAATGCTCACAAATACCTCTGTGCACAAGCAGCAGTTTACGTGGAGCTTTTGACTTGAGATTTGCTAGCTGCAGACAAAAAGGAATGGTTTGCCAGACTGTCATCTCTGCTTGCATTGTGAGGTATCTGTGCTAGGTGACATGCTTCATGTAATTCTTGGTTAGTTAGGAGAATTGCAAGATTTACAGTCATGGCTGCTCAATCGTCTTCACAGTCTCCTGTTCTGATAATATGCATGCAAAATCTATTTTCTGAATAAGTTAAAACATATTTTTTAATATGGAGCACGTTCATTGTATTAGTGTGTATTTGAAGGCTTTCCAGGAAAAGAAAACTGAATATTTTAGTTGATTTATTTCAAAGAACTTGTGTAGGTCTAGACCTCTATTTAAATATTTAAGTATATTTGTATACATTTTAATAAGATGGCCAGCTGCCATGCTGCCTGAGCATCTCCACAAGCCCTTACATGGGAAATTGTACTGATTTCAGTAGTGGAATTGACCTCCTTGGCGAAACACTCAGCAATAAACAATTAATAACCAGAGATGTCTAACAAAACGAAGCAGTGTAGCAATTTATTTCCCGATGTTTTGTTAATGAGCACAACTTCTTTTCTCTGAAATGCAGAATTGCTTGTTGCTCAACAACACGGGAGAATGCCATCAGAGTTCATGCAGTGCTTCTCAAGTGCGTTCAACAACATTTACCTTGTTTTCATCGTTCAGAGCGTTTTGTTCTTGTTGCTCTTTCAGCAGGCTCTTCTAATTCAATGTCCTCTGGATTTCTGTGAAATGCATGTTTAAAAATTGCTCTACCATACTTTAGGTTTTGTCCTTTTTTGTGGTGCGATGGAAGTTTGATTTATCGTCGTCCTTTGTTTTACAGTGATTACTGTGCTTTCACTTAGCTGATTGCATATAGGAAGAGTTGTAAGGAAGTGTCAAGGAATGCTTATAGCTTCTCATGGGAAATAAAAGGGAAAGGAGCATTATAACTTACATGGAAACTATAGATTGTCTTCCCTTATTCCAGTGTCTTTTCTTGTCTCACAACATTGGTTACTGGGCACGTGTGCCATCTTGCTGTTCATGCTGAAGGACAGCTGGGGAGGAGAAGCAAATGGAGGTTTCAATTCTGGTTTCTCTCATCGTTTCTGGAAAATTCCTGTGCAATCCTGAGCAAGCCATTGAATTTCCGTGAGCCTCATTTTTGTGTTAAGTGGGAATGAAGTACTTTATGGGATTGTTGCTTTAATTTAATAGTTTTCTGTGCTTTAGTTCTCATGCTTTTCATCATGCCAGGCATTGTGCACGTATAAAGAATTCAGTGGGTAAGAGTAAATAGGTGCCAGTTGCAATTTTGTTAGTCCTTATCTGTTCCTTCTGAACTGTAGAGGGAGAGCATTTTTCTCCTGGCAGGTTTAGAGAATTTGCTAGATAAGACTAGTCAGCAGCTCCTTGTCTTTTTGAAGGACTGTTGAAGTTTATTAGATTAAGACTTTAAGACAAATTTCCCCATGTTGTCCTAGCTCCTTTGTGTTGGATGAGTGAAGCAAGTGGGCCTGAGTGTATCACCTCTACCTTTCCTTGGTGTTTGCTCCTAGCATTCATTAATCTTAAGGTTTTGTAATGACTTAAAAGCTGCACCTCTTCCTCCAAGGTTCATTGGAGTGCAAGCAGGCCAAAGTGAGAGGGAAGAACAGCATTAAAGGCATCAATACAAAATTTAGCAAGGAGGTACTGTCACTATCAAGCACCAGAGTCCGAGTTCTAGTTTTCACATCTGTCAGCATTTACAAACTGCTGGCCTGTGCCATTAGTGCTGCATACATTGCCCTGGGTACAATGCAGACTGCAAAACCCAGGCTAAGGCTTCATTGGAAGCTGTGTCCATTTAGCAGAAGAGAGTTAAAAGATGCTGAATAGCTTAACACAACATGTTTAGGATCAGTGGCTCCTCGTCAGTCACCAGGTGTCCTATTCTGTGCTAATACTGACGGAGCTGGTACCTGGCAGGAGGCCCTCTTGTGCACTGCCTGCCACACTGCCCACACTGCCACGGGCTCCTTGGGGAAGGTGCACCATCACTGCGAGTCAAAGCAGCCTTTTCCCTGCTGCTCAAACCTTCTTGCTGCTCTGCTGCATTCAGTGATCCTGCTGTTGTAAACGTTGGGTGCACCAGCAGCAGGGTTGAGAGACTTCAGCGCTAAGTCAATTGGAGGTCATTCCTACCTTGTTGCTGTACCCGTATCTTCCACCACTTTTCTGGAGCCCCGTCACTAATCAGGAACAATTAATTTACTCTTCCTCCTAATTTACAACTTGTCCTGGATAGTGGAAAACCACTGCAAAGGTTTCAGCCCCCAAGTATTTATGCAACCCACAGTAAATTAGGATGTAGCATAGCATTATTCTTTCTTCATGAACAAGAAGAAGGTGGGGTGAGTGCTTGATTTTATTTATTCATATTTGCATTTCCTTTAGATCTATCTTTTCTCTGGACTTCTAATGCTACATTTGAAGTTGCGCTGTGATCAGGACCTCATACAGCTTGTAATTTATGTTGTTTTCATTACTGGTTTTTAATTACCTTCCTAGTTTTTCTCCTCTCTCAGTTAGAAAAAAGAGAATGTTTCAGTAGGATGTATTCTACTTTCATTCTGCTGCGCTGAGTGGAGATGTTTTGCCATTATGTATTGTAAATGATGAATCAGAAGCAATGCTCTGTGCTCTGGAGCATAGGTCAAATAAATTATCAAAGTCCTTTTGAATATGTATGCGATGGCCTCCAGCTTTTTATGAAAACTATTCTTGTGCAGTGTCTAACACTTTTTCTGTTTCATTAAGTGTTGATTCCATGTCTGTGCCTCAGCACTGAAGCATCGGGGCTTTTTCTGGCAACCAGATGGATTTGTCACTTTTCAGCAGGCAGCAGTGTTTTTCAGGATTTTAGCCTGTGCTCAGTCTGTGCAAACACGCCTCCTGATGTCCATGGGCACTGCAGGATCAGTGTAACAGACATTTCAGGTAACTTTGTTGACGCGTGTGGTTTTAAACAGAATACAAATCAAAGCAGCTTCTTGTATTTTAAGTAACATTTGCTGGGAGAAAATGGATGGATACTTCTGAGAGAGAAGCATTGCATTCTCAGCATTGCAGACTGGGAGAACTGCTACAACATTGCACTTCATCATTAACGTCTATTACTGTGTCAGGTTAAATTCAAGCCGAATGACTGTGGTGCTATAGCATCTCAGTACTTCAGGTTGGTGAAGAACACAACAGTGCAGAATATGCCAGATTAACAAGGTAAATGGGAGCTAGAAACATTAAAGCAAGAAGCTTGTCTGTAAGAGTAACTAATGTGATTTTTTCCCTTTTAACTGCTGTCTTTTCAAGAACAGGGCAACAGTATTTCATAGTATATGAAAGCCTTCTGGAGAGGTCAAGAAAGAGTTGTAATCCTCTGTATCAGCTGGTTGTAGCCTAACTGATGGAATGAACTACGGCCACAACGACTTTTACTCACACCTCTGTTGCCCCTTGAGTTTAGTGGCATGCTTAAATCTGCCGAACGCTGCCTTTGTAGTATTAGTCAAGATGTCAACTGCTGCAGCTACCACCAAGAAGTGTGTCTAGACTTCGTGCCTATTTGCTTATCTTAACGAGTTTATTGGGATATAATGGAAACTTTCTGCGTTGTTGGGCCTGCAGATGGTGTTGCACTGGAGTCTAGAGGCCTCAGGGCTTTATAGCCCTCTCTCCTCCTTCTCTCTCCTTCCACCCCCCCCTCAAAAAGAAAAACAAAACAAAACAAACAAACAAACAAACAAACAAAAAAAAACCACAAAACCAAAACCAGAGGGGGGAAAAAAAGAAAGCTAGCTTTAGAACAAAAGCTCATTTGTAAGATAATAAGTATAAAAGACCCGCATCAGGAACGTAGGAACCTCACCAAATATAAAAAGCAGGAGGTGTTCTGTTTTCTGACTTAATTATATATTCTCCTATTCCATATTCTTGAATGAGCACAGTTTGGTTTCATTTTCCTTTAATGGAAAACAAAGAAGTAACTGTCTGTAACTTTCTGGGAATAGATTTCCTTGATTTTAATGCAATAGAGAATTACAGGTTTATAAAGCAATTCCAGTGAGTCAAGGGGAGGGAAGGGGAGAAACAAAACAAACAAATGAAAAAACAAGATCAGGAAAAGTAAACCTTTGGAACAGAAATTAATTTCTTTGACTAGGAGAACAACTTACTGGTTGCAGACAACAATTATTTTTACTTTGTGATTTCAATGCTGTCACTGTGGCAGTACAGGTCCCTTGTAGCAATACACCTATTAGTGGGCTATAAATGTAGTTCTTGGTGATCCCTTTGTGCATGTGTTTCAGATGGCAAGTCCTCTCATGGTAGCAGTCATCATGTGATTAAAAGCATTCCTTAGGATTTGGCAAGCAGCAGGACAAAACATGCTTTTGCACAGTTTATTTTTTGACTCAGTTTTCCCCTCTTTGAAGAAAGTAACTTGTTTTCTGAGTCTGAGTCATTGTTGTATTTTGCTGAGAAACATTAAAGTGTGAATGCATTTCAAGGCAAGCTTTTTAGTTTTTAGAAATTGCTTGGCTAAAAATTGTGTTACACAACAGAAAAAAATTAAGACAACTCTAGCTAAGGTAGAGTTACAGAGGTCCAGGAGCTCTGACTGACTCTGAGAAGTGGGTATTCCAAGCAGGTTATTTGTACGCTCTGGTGTTCAAGGCTCACCTGTGGTTAGAAGCATTCGTACAATCATAGAACATCCTCAGCTGGAAGGGGCACATAAAGATCAATGAGTCCAGCTCAACGACATCCAATTCTCTAGTTCTCTATGTAAACAGCTTAATGCAAACAGAGTAAATGCACTGAAAAAGTGAAATATGTGTAGCATTTGGTTTGGCTTAGACATTTTATTACAATCAAGGGTCAGTCCTGTCATTCTTTTACAAGCACTTGGCTGGTGTTTTCAGTGGAGCTTCTTAGAGTAATTTGTTTTTCAGGATATATATGTGGATATGTGAGAGGCTGAGGTAAGCTGCACAGAATCAAGGACTGAAATAATATATACTGCTTCTGAATTCTGTGTTTCGCGAGTGGCATTTCAGTTCTTTACCTTATTTCTTCCACCACATAGTTATCCTTCTATTATTATTATTATTATTATTATTATTATTATTATTACACAGAGATGGAATTTTCACACTCCTTACGTCTCATGAAAGCTGTTACTGCAACTCAAGTTTGAGTCTTTTTTCCAAGTCAATTTTTTGTGGTTATAGAAAGTTCTAAAGTCAGGTTTCAGTTTTGACCTTTTAGCCTCTGATTTTGGAAGCTGGATTTTACAATAACTAGCAATGAGGAATAATGGAAGTTTAAGGTCCTTTTTCTTTTCCAGGAAGAAAATAGAAAGAAAGAAAGAAAAATACAGTTTGCTGTAATCAAGTAAATACATCTAGAGATACCAAGTATTGTTGTCTCAGCTCTCACTTATGGAAAAGAGATTTGTGTTGAGAAAATTAAACAAAATAGTAACTGACTGTAAATCCCAACTGTAAATCAAAAAACTGTAAATCCCAACTACTGTGTATTTTTTAATGCCCCAATGACTTGGATTTTAGGTTTGCATCAAATAATTGCATTTGGAAACTAGCATTTAACCAACCACTGTTATAGGTAGGTTTCTCTTTGCACTGACGTGAACCAAGGCAGTAACTGGCAGTATGTCACTGGCATGGCAGTGTGCCCAAGCCTGCTGCTGCCCACTGTCTTCTGTCTGTGCATGGAACTTTCAGGATCAGAAATTCTCTTGCCTTTTCCAGCTGGAGTTTTTGTTTGTCTTTCTTCGAATCTTAATGCTGCTACCAGAATTAAGCTAAGTGCTCTAGCATTCTTCTAACAAAAGTATGCTTTTCTACCTTGTGCGTTGATGTCTGCCTTGTCATTTAGTTAGAAGAATGCAGGTTTACCAAGTTTAAGTTCAGTGTTGCTGGATGGTTAGATGGATGATATACAAACGTGTCTCTGTTCATGACTTTCCCCAGAAATCCAGAGAACATCTGTCTAGAGATAATTAAACCTCAGTTCTGCTTATCCCAGTAATTTCTCTAGCATTTTTAAAGTATGGTCTTTCAAGAGTAAGAAAAGTTTTATATTTTCAACTTACTCTTTTTACAGAAGTCCCTAATCATGACAATGTCATAGCTTAAACCAAGACATTGGAATGAATCTTCTAGTAACTGAAGTTACTTCTTCACTATAGACAACCACGTCAGCCAATCTTATTACAAAAATCTCTTGGGCCTCAGCCCAACAGGCATTTGCTTCCTTGGTGGTTTGTCCACAGCAATGCTATTGGAAAAGTGTTTTAAAATCCTACTTGCCATCTTTCCTTATCTGTTTTTTAAGCATTATTTATGCATGGTTTTGAACATTTTAATACTATTCTCGCATTTCTTTACTGTTCATCCTTAATTCATAACACTATCCTATCAGACTTATTTAAAGCTGAAGATGTTCTGAATCAAGTTCAACTTCTGCCTAAGGATCCTAAAAATAGATCAAAATGTCCTTAATAAAATATTTTAAAGCATCTTCTCAGGTAATTTTTTTCTTCTGCTTTGCATGAACTGAAGTGCCTCGGCTGCTGCTTTTCATTGCTCATGCAACTTGAGAGCCATATGTTGTTTCACATCCTTTTGCTCTGATGTGATGGCTAGAAGGGGCACTGAAGTGTTGTTACCCGTACTGAAGGAACCCCTTATTTTTATCCAGATTTTTCAAGGTTTTTTTGGGGGGGTAATTGAAGCCATCTGGGAAAAACTTTAAAAGAAAGGAGTAAAGGAACACACAAAAGAAGAAAAGCATATTTTTCAGCTCCAGAGAAATGCGGGAAAGACACTAAGAGGCAAATATAAGATACATCAACTTCACCAACAGGTAAAAGAAATACTAGCACATGGCCACAAAAGCTATATGCCTTCAGAAGACTACTGAGTACAACCTATGAAAAGTGCATCAGGTGTGTGCTGTCAGAAATCTCTCTGTGTCTAAGCTTTCTGGATCCTCTGAACTCATGGCAAGGTAGCAAACGGACTCTTGAAACAGTCCTGTGGGAGTATGAAAAAGTTCAAAACTTCCTTAAAACCTTGTGTAGATCACTGCCAAGCAGTCTCAAGTTCCTTCCAGTTAAACAGCGATGATCACGGCTGCTGTGGATTTGCTCAGATGTGGTCACTTGGCTCTCGTGCAATTACCTGCTCTTCTGCCCCCATCTGAGAGCAGATTGACCCACCGCAGGTCTGTTTGACTTCCCTGTGCTTCCTGCAGTGTGCAGACGCTGTAGTGTTTCTGCTGGAATTTAGTGAACAATTCTTTAGTATTTAGAATTTAGTAGAACATTTCTACAGCAGAAGTGCTGTAGTGCTGGGAGTTCATGATGGCAGATTGGAGGGGCTGTTCACTCATGTTAAATTGCAGGAGGGTGCAGACACCATGAGCTCCCTTTTTTTCCTACAAAACTGTACAAATATTGCCATGGGGTTATGTTTTAGGTCCATTCTTAGGTGAGAAAAGCCTTTTAAATTTTCTCTGTAAGTGTCTTAGTTGAATGTGGAGTCCTGCACTAGTAACAATTGCTATTTCCATTCTCTGTTGTTTCTTCTTTCTTTGCTGCTTTCCAGCTTCTGATGTCAGTCTAAATGTAAGGAATCTTAAAACTGAAAAAATCACAAAACCAAAAAATGTGATATGCACCCAAAGCATTGGGAATGGCTTTCTTTTTCCATATGAAGAAGTAAAAATTAAACAGAAGTTTTGAAGCGTGTCACAGAGCTGCATGGAGAGCAGTTTTAATGGTAGAGAAGGAAACTATTTTCGTAAGTGAGTGTCGCATGTTTAATAGTGCTAATGACAGTTCTATGATATTAATTTTGGCATGTTAACAGTTCTGCCATCCAAAATAGTTCAGTATTGCTCATGTGCCATGTCCATCCCGTTAAGTAAATAGTAAATCTCCATGATTCCTCCTCTTCCAAGCCTGCCATATGAGCATTTAATTCTGCCCTCTCCCCACCCCACCCCTCTTTTTTTGTTTTTAAACCTTTGAAAGTTATGTTAAGACTTGTGGTATTGACATTGCATTTTGAAATTTGTTGTACAGAGACAGAATTCTTTCAGGTGGGGAAGTAATGCTTTTGGTCTTTTTTCAAATCTTTGAATAGCAAAGAAATGGCTTTTCGTGTGTGTCTTTTCTACTTGACTCAGTCCTCTGTCTCCCCTCAGCCAGCAGCCACTTTATCATTTCATTACAGCCCTACTCCAGCAATGCTGTGTTTCAGGTCGAGATGGCATTTTCATCAGCAACCCAGGCTATCATTTTCAGCTTTCCCGGAACAATACTCTTCAAGCAAAAATCTCCATATTTGATTTTTGCTAACAAGTGGATTTCTGCAAAGATTAAAAAAAATACTTTTGGTAAAAATAGCAATGGTAAGATGTAGGATTTTTTAAAATTTTTATTTCTTCTCCTGAAAGGCATCCACTAACTTAGGAAGTACTAGAACTGTAATCCTGAAGGTAAAAAAACACCTTTTCCTTTCTGTTGATTTGCTTGAAGATCGTTTGCTGAGAGATGGATCTCACCTGATGCTACGCAGCTGTATACATGGACAAGAATTAGCATGGAGCTCTGTTGCACAGCCTCTTTTGCAGCCTTCTATAACATAAGCATAGTTTTGTACAGACCGTGCATGTCATAAATTAGGGGATGTCTGTGAATGATATGGTCTAGTTCTCCATAGGTCATTTTCCGTAACTTTTTAGATCTTCATTTAACAAGGGAGCTGAATATTGGCTTGGCACAAGGAGCGTGCCTCCATGCGGTACTGAGTTAGCTCTTAACACCTACTGAAGCCTGGCTAAAGACCTGCTTGAGAAGTGTGGCCCATCGCACACGGGAGCAGGGAATGCATCGACTGAATGAGGCTGTGTTCTGAGTGTCTCTAGTTTCTGTTAGTTGAAGATGAAAAGCAGTGTCTGGTCCAGATAGTACTTGGAAAAGAAGTCTGTAGGGTATAAAAAGGAGTCCATTCATATATGCAGCTTTTGTTCCTACTCTCCTGTTTGTGGGTCTCGGATCTCTTGTGCCAAAAAGGAACATTTACTCTGGCTCAGTAGGCTACCTCCCCCCTTTTGGACTCGCGGGTTCTGATTCCATTTCTCGCTGGGAAAAATTCTTTACAAACAAGAATCATCCTTCATTTGATTTTATTTTCTTGGTTACCTTTCAGAATGTTTTCTATCTATATCACGCTTCGCTGTTTTTATCTTTTCTGGATTGAATACACCTACTTACTGTCAGTTTTCATTACAGTTATGCTTGAGTTGTCATTGTAATTCTAAATCTGTACCTTCTGTGGATTCAGCCAATCCAGAAAAAAAAAACTTTGGAGTGCTGGGTATTTATTCTTTTTGATTTCCAGTAAGAAGGTGAATTTGTATTTTTGAGATGCTGGAGCAACGTGATTAGTGAAAGCAAAATTCCTAATTCTAGCTTGTAAATGGTAGCATCACATAGGGTAGTTATTTTGTGGTTATGTTGATACTGTATTGATACAAATGTATTGAGAGCAGAAAGGTGCAAAAAGAAACCTTGCCATTCTGTGTAATTGGGAAAACTGAGGCACCAAAGAATTGCCTACCTAGCCGTAGTATCAAACAAAGCAAATAAGGCTTCAGAATTGGATCTTCAAAGCTCTGTAAGATTGAATTGATCTTTCACGGTAAGAACTTCAATAAATCTACAGTTAGAATGGGCATACTTTTTCTTGCATGTGGGAATTGGTAGGGAGCACAGAGGATTGGAAAATTTTGGAAGATTTTAGTCTGAATATTTCTCAGTGAAACAGGAAATACAGCTCAGTGCTTAAAATGTAACAAACGTGAATGTGACTGTCTTCATTGTCTGAGTTGAGGAAAAAATGACAATCAATTGGCAGCAAGTAAATTGTAAAACGCAATTTAATCTTAATAGTTTTTCCATTTTTATAATGTAATGAGATGGTCGTAGCAGAAGACAGATTGAAAAATGCAGGTTTTGTATGTTGACAGTATTACCATTAAATTGTTTTGTGGTTTGGAAATGTGTAATAAAAATATTGCATTACAAATAAAACCCTAATGTTGTAAATGAGCTTCAGGCCATCAGGCACCATAGCAGAAGAAGAGTTTGAAATCTCCTCCTCATTTTCAGTGTGCAATTAGAACAGGTAACTAACCAGCAGCAGAGGGTGCTGCATAAGGGGAGCTTAGCTACTAAGGGAGGAAGTAATTTTGAAAATATATGGTTAGTGTTTATGGCAGTGATTAAAAGAAAATGATAAATTTTTGGCCAAATGACTATAGATAAAAAACAGGACATAAAATGGCTGCTTAAGGACTGTAAGTCAAAGGGAGATTATTCCAGCACAAAACGTTGATGTTATGCATCTTTCTGGTTTTCCTCAGAAACTGAAATGCCCATCACCGCTGAAAGTTTTCATGCACAGATCCTGAAAGTAGGGTGTGAGTAACAATTTCTGTGCCAAGAAAAGAATTTCCAGAGCAGTGCCTCAACTCTATTCTCATGACTGAGATATCTCCAAATTCCCCTCCCTACTCAGACGTGCCATTATACCAGCACACACATGTAACTTGTTTTCAATGCTTCTTTATTAATAAGCCATTTTTTCAAGTCTATTTTTACCAGGGGATCTTGTTACTTCACCTCCAATGTCCTGCCAGACATCGCGGTGAGCTGTGTGTGCTGCTGCTTTAGGAATGTTGTGCTTGGCCACTACAGGATGAAGGACCACTGCTGCTCAGCTCACACTGTTTTTAGGTTGGAGACAGGATTCCTGATAGAAGGTCAGTTGTGGTTGCCAGGTGCTAAATTGACCTATTGCACAATTAAGTGAGAAGATTGAGGAAGACCAAACAATAGGGGCCAGTTGTATCTTGAAACTGTGCCTTTATATTTTAGGGGCTACTCTTGTTGCAATGCCATCTCCAGCTTTGTGAAATGCTCGTGTTGGCATGAGAGTTAAACCAGCAGAGGAGGAGCTGGTTTCTGCCTTTCCCCGTGCAGTAAAGGTGATTTGGAGGACTAGGGGGTGGTTTTGCAGAGAAGTATGAAAGGGTGGTTCATTCCTGTAGGCCAGCTGTGCACTGTGTGACTATACATGGACTCTGACTGTGATGTATTGCGGTCCCACAGGGTGTTTCAGACAGGCCTGCCTTTCTTCCTTGATCAGCAGTTAGGAAAACTCACCTCTGGCCACATCTTAATGCTATTTCTCTGCCATCCTTATACCGTGAAGTTACTTAGGGTTGATTACTGTAAGCACTGAGTAAAGCTGTAGCTAGTTCCTTAAATCCAGCTCGTGCCGTAGGATATATACTGCAACATTAAAACATCAAACAGTTTGGTCTTCTGTGAGCTATTTGCTGGAGTAAAAGGTTTAAAAGAAAAAAGTGTCAACTTTTACTATTGCATAGCAATTTTTCTTGCGCCGTGCTTTAGTACCCAGAGGCTGGGAAATGGTCTCTGAGGCACTCTGCAGCAAGCACAGACTTCCTTAGGTCTGTTTGTGCCAGTTTTCTGTGCTCACCCTGTGAGACAGTTAAGAGAAGCAGTAGGAATGCGAGTCAGCTAGATTAAGGGCTTTGTCGTACATACAACACTTTGTGATGCAGTGATACCTTGAGCCAGGCAGGACTTGGTAGCCCAGATTTCTTGTGCCCTCATACTGTAGAGAGAGGCCATGTGGAATGACGAGCTTACGTAAGACACTCAGAAATGGGGCTTGAAGAAAGATTACCTCTAACCTGTCCCTGCTGCTTCAGTTACAAAGCCATTCTGTAACTGCAAGGCATGCCTCTTAACAACAGAAAATAATCCACTGGTGCAGTGGTAGAAGAGAAAACTTCAGTGCAAGGTGGTGATGATCTGGAGGGATGTATATAGGCTGCTGTATTTCTTCTTTCCCAATTTCTGGGGGTGGTCTCATGAATAGATGCTATTCTTTCACGCTTTTCAGATATCAATTTGATTTTGTTCTTGCACATATCAGTGCCTTTTTAATGGAAAGTGTAGTGAGAGAATCTCCAAGAAAATCTCATTGATTGTTAGAGCTGCTTAGAAGAGAAAAAGGGAATAAGAAAAAGGCATTTCCTGCAGAAGGGGTGACACGAAGGTAAGTGCTGGGACTCTGGGGGTCCTGTTTTGTTCTTGCCTCAGGCATAAACTCCCTTGGGTAACTTGCTTTGGCCAAGTCAGCATATACCTCTGTGTCTTCATTTCTCTACTACTGTAATGGTGAAAGTCACAAATCCCATCTGACAGGAAAAATAGGAGGATTTATTGATTGCAAGTACTGTAAAGAACTAAAATACAGTGCTCCAGAGTGTAATAAAATCTTAGATAGAAATAAATTAGGTATGTTTCTAACCACATGTGAATCTTTGTTGCTATCTTTGCTCTATGTGTTTGGGCAAGTTGTCTGATCTTTGTGAGCCTCAGTCTTCTCATATGCAAAATGAAGGCAAAAAAACGTATGGCTATTGTGGAATCAGTTAAAATCTGCTGATATGTGTAAATAAATAGATACACTCCCAGTACTATTTATTTTATTTTTTTTTATTTTGGGGATGAGCATACTATATTTTTCTTCATGTGAGACATGTCTTTGCTTAGTGAACTTCACAGGGTTTGAAAAAAAGAAAGGTTCTTAGTATGTGTTCTCCTTCAGTGAATAGAAAGCATGGAACATAGTGGCTACAGGAGAGAAATGATATGTGCTTTAATAATAAATAATAATTGTATGTCATTTACTAATATACATATATATAAGATGTATGTGTGGTTGCATATACATGTATATAGATATATGCATATATATGTGTCTACATGTCCATGCATACATATCTATGCATATATATATGCATATAGGTAGATGATTTCTGTAATTGTCTTATACAGAAGGGCTGCAGTTCAGGAAAGCACAGTTTGGCACAGAAGTCAGAAGCAAGTTTGAGATGGGAGTATAATTAAGCATCTGCAATTAGAGTAAATTTGTATCAGATCCTTAAATGTATTCACAGTATGACCCATTTCCTGCTGGAAGGTGGGATTGTGCTTGATTGTTCCCAGCGTCAGTGCACTGATGAAGGTGTTTGCCATTGACTTCTGCAAGGTGGCTGACAAGCTCTGGCCCTTGTGTGCCACGGCAGCCTGAGGTGGATTATGAGATGCTCCTTAAAGGCTTTCCTCCACTCAGGTTTGCAGGTCACTCAAACAGGAGAGAAGTGGAAGCTGGTTTGGGTCACCTTCCTCTTGCAAATGGTTCCACATGTTATACTTTCTGCTGCCAAACCTCTGTCCTGTTTCAAAAGCAAGAGGAAGGGATTCCACCTTTTCTGTGGGGGAGGGATGTGTTTCAGTCTCGTAGTTCTTGCTGCTAGGAGATGGTTTCTGATACTTAACCCACATTTTCTTTTGCTGAATTGTATCACGTTAAACTGAGTTATCACTCCAGACCACAGTAAATGATTATTTTTCTCTACCCCCACTTTGTGCTGTTATATTTGAATTTGATGTACAGATTATTCTGAATACAAATAACTGTAAAATGATGAAGTTATTAAACAATGAGGCATCTAGTAGGAGAAAATAATGAAAGTGAAAACATTTCTAAAGCTTTCTGTGTTATTAGGTGCAGTGACACAGGGAGAATGTAATGAGAAACCAAGCTGGAGCTTTCTAGTACCCCTCAAGAGTTTAAAATAAAGATCTTTGAAGCAGAAGGGGGTTAATGTAACTGTAAATTAGTGGTCCCCATCCCTCTCATTTCTTTCCTGGTATTGTACCTGGTTTATGTCTTTGATCTTTATGAAACTGAATACTTTTCACACTTGTTGAAAAGGTAAGCCATTGTGAAAGGAAGAATTTACCACCTAATTTAAAATATTTACTTGTCTACCAGGCTATCTTATGCTTGTCTACCAGAGTATTTCTTGTCTACTCCAAATATTTTAGGCTCAATTCTCTGTAAGAATAGATAGAGCACTGCTGCCGGTGGTGTTTTGTGAGCTCTGTGACTGTGGCTACCTTACATCTCTATCTCCTAACTGATGTCAACAGGCATCACTGCTGTAAGGAGTGTGCTACCATTTAAGGTAGAAAGCTGTAGGATCAGATTGTTTCCTGCTTTGAATGAGTTAAGTGTCCATCCCTAACAGATGGAGGGAGCATGCGTGATTTCTAGCTGTGGCAGATTACCTGTCCTCCATCAGAGTGCAATGGGGACAGTGGCTTTCAGCCTCACCTCTGAAGGACAGGGAATTCGGTGCATCCAGCTGAACCTTCACTCTAGCTGCCTAGGTGTGTTGTGATACTGTGATACTGTGCAGCAATGAAGTGCAGCAGTATAGCTCTTACTTCTATGCTTAAACACGGCTTTAAGGGCTTGGATAAGGGCATAAAATTCAAGATATGACTGCCATGACATCTTTCACCTTCTAATGGAAACCAGATAGGCTGTGATGGCCTCTACTTTTGCTTTTTTAATGTGGTTTTAAACTATTGTAATCCTTATTTCTGGTTGTTGGGTGTTTTTTTTTCCTTTGGAACTTTTTTGTGAGGGGGGAGTGGTGGGGGGCTATAATGCCATTCTGTCCTTTGAGGCAATGTCACCCAAATGATGTATTCCATTCTCCATCTAAGATATATATAATTTCCACATTGGCTGGAAAAGTGTGTGTATTGAATGAGAGGTGAAGTCCTCTGGCAAATGTTGTTTAAACTGTACATGTCTAATTACAGTGTGAGACCTAATCCAGTTGTTGCAGGCAATCTTCTCATTCCTGTTTCTCGATGACTGCTGTAAGTTTAGTATGGCGATGCCCAGAGTTTGCCAGGGCCGTGTTGTCTTAGGTGACGTATGTACACTCAACATCCCTAGACTAGTTGTAGACAACCAAAAAACTCTGAGGTAGTACAAGGCTTTACCAGCACCCAGTGTCTGCTAAGGTAAGGAATGCATGCTATGGAGGCTGCAGGAGGGATCAGAAAAGTTGCTCACAGCTGTGCCAGGCTGCTGGGGACATTGTCAGTAAGGTGAGCAGAGAGCTTTGGGATTCACACTGCGTTGAGTATCAGAATTTGCTTGTAAATGTTTTACTGCTCTGAACGGTTAATATTTATTTTGCTGAAGTGCTATGAGTTTGGTGGTTATTTTGTTTGTTTTATAGCATGATTGAAGTGAGTTTAGCTTAACTATGGATATGAAGGATATCGTAATGCATCAGACTGTGGAAGTGACACAGGAGAGCAGCACGGAGATACTTGCTCAACGACTGGCACATAATATTTGCATGGCTAACTTGTCAAAACTGGTTTCTGCTGTCCTCAGCCCTGAAGCACCAACCTAGCTCATGAGAACTGGGCTTCTGCCTTCCTGCCTCATACTTCATTGCTAAATAGCCCAAGGGCAAGCAAAAAATTATTTACTATCATAAGGGATAATTGCTGATCAGGATATAGTAATCCAAGACTTCAAATACCACTTTGGGAGAGCTGCTCTTCTGGTCTACAGAAGCTGTAAGAACTGCACCAGTACTTTGATAGAACATTTCTTCCCTTTCTTCTCTTAACTCCCATGTTTATTTCTGCTCCTGTTTAACTGAGGTGTCTTCACAAGTAACACGGGAGAATTTAAATTCTTAATTCTCCACGTTGTTCAAGCCTTAACTCAGGACCCACGTGTAGGGTCTTGAATATAGCTCTTTCCTCAAAAGACATGTGATAGTCAAAGGCTCAGACTTTGTGAAAGTCTCAATGCCAGCCACGTGTAATCAGAACAAAATAGGTATCCGTGTAGTCAAAACAGTGAAAATATTCTTCTCCTTCACCACCTTCTGAACCAAGTTAGAAAAGTGTGCCCTTTTGGCTCCCCTACATTTATTTGCACTTCCGTTTCTGTGTGAATCCCTCTGTGTTTTTAAAACAGAGTGCTAATGACCTGTTTTCTTGTCCAGAGGAAGTTTGTCTCATTTACTATGAAACCATCACAAGCCAGGCTGGAAAGGATGGTACATTTCTGGCCAATGCTACTGCTTCCTGAGTATTTGCTGTCACAACTTGCATTACTGCTGATTTTTCTATCCAGATCACACATCCAAACTCTACTCCTTTGTTTCTCTGGCAAGGAGATGAAAGACAGTTCATGGAATCAGATCACACATCCTGTCTTGTACTGACTGACCCGAGTGGTCTCAGTTAACTTTGTGTTGTTGCCTTCTGCTGGCTTTGGAAGTATGGAGGGATCGAAGCAATGTTCCACTCAAGCCATTTCTCTAAGTGGCCGTGGGTGCCTACGCAGTGCTGGCTGAACGTGGGCCTGCGTGTTTTGCTGAATTGAGGTCTGGGTGCTTTCTGCCTTTTCCGGGGCCAGGATCTCAGATCTTCAAGTGTCTCTCTGGAACTTGAAACCAGCATTTGAGATCCTTTGTGCTGTTTCTAAAGATGACTCCCTGCCTTCCCCACATCTGCGATTGTATACTTGAGTAATGTGTTTGCATTCCTATCTAGATTCAGTGGCTTACATTTATGTAAGGTCTGAGGAGCTTTTGTCTCCTAACTAGATTATTTACAGTGAAAGGAAAATTACTCTTCCCACCTTTTTGCTGCCTGCTTAGTTTATGAATATGTGGATTCTGATGTGTCATAGGCAAGTGACATCACAGGCTGAGCTCCACTTTAGGTACCTGTGATGTGAGGAGCGCTCGAAATTGCTGAACCCCTGAGAGCATCGCTTCTCTCATCCTGTACTGCAGTGGATCTACAGTGCTGGGTGAGATTCCCCCCCCATCCGACTGATGTAAGATTCATGCTGCTGAGGGCTGCAGGGGAAAACTGCATCTCGGTCAGATGATGTTGGTAGAGTTATGCATAAGGAGTGGGCAGAAGTCCCTGCCGCATACTTCAAAGAGTTTTTCCTCTGATTTGTGAATATCTTTTTGAAGGAAAAAAAGAACAACACTGCTATCACAAACATAAATTCCCGCAGTGCTAATAAGAGTCCTTAAGCCCCTGGTGTATTAATTACTGTAAAGAAAAAGTAAAAAATGCATTTATTTTATTTTTAACTATATTTAGGAAAGCATACAGAAATGGCATTTTGAAGAGCTCCTTTGGATCTTATGGGCTATCCTGTGTTTCACTACTTACATTTTAAGAATATACAAAACTTAAGATTTTCTTACTTAAATACAGTAGGTCTGAATCTGCCTTGTGACATTCAAATGAAGTCATATATATTTATATCTATTTTTATGTTTATTTATATGTTTATATATGCCATTTGTTCATGTGTAACTGAGATGTGAAACTAAGACTGTGAGCTTCTTTTCATTAGAAGCTATACTCTAGCGCCTAGAAGACAAGCACTCTTGTGAATGCCTGTAGATCCTACGTGCCACCCATTCAGAGAAGGATAATGCTGTCTCACCCAGTAGCTGTCAGAGGAAAGGTCACTTGACTTGGCTTGACTTTCTAGTTTTTCTTATCTGAGCAGGGGCAATTGAGAAAACAGCAGTTATTGTCTTCATCACAGCTGACTCTCTAGCCTGTTCCCAAAGTGGTTCAACCACATGGTCCTTCACCCAAGGAGGGCTTCATTTTACAGTCTGAAAAAGCTGCAGTCCCAAAGCTGCTGGAGCCTGCAGGGACCCCTTATCCCCAGTGTCATCCCTCTGAGGCACCTCCTTATCAGTGCTGCTTCTGGCTGAGACTTTGAAGGCTGCAGTGTGAGCTGTTTTCCCATCAGACATCTCAGGTGCTTCCTATCTGTCCTTGCACTCCTGCTGCTATCATCTGTGTGGACAGAAAATGCTGGCCATGTTGCATTTGACTTGCATACTGCTCTTAAAGGAAATGATGGGATAATATAATTGAGAAACTTATTAGCCTTGCTAGCTGAAGCAAAATTCAAAAGCAGATGGGAACACGTCCTGTGGTATCTCATGCTTACTGCAACAGTGGTGGAGTGCCTAATGTTGGCAGTGTAGGATTCCCTGTGCTCCTTGAGCATATGGCAATGAAGCATGGTTGGTTTTGGATAATAAAATATAAGTTGGATTGAATAAATATCAGTGTCTCAGGTGCAAGAATTTTCTGCAGGAAATATGAATGAAGTGTGTATACTGAAGAAGTATATACATTTATCTTCAGTTATATGGTTTCTTGGTTGTTCAGCTAGCAAAGAAATATTTATGTTTGCTGTTCATCTTTTGTTTTTGTTGTTATCATGAATGAACGAGTCTGGGACAGCAGAACATTTACTTAACATGTGCACAGTTATTTACTGAGTGCTTCCTATGGGACAGGGAGTAGTGGGATGATCAACTTTTCCAAGCCTTGCATGGGTAATTAATTGTGCTAGACAGCAGTGTGAGCAGGAGCAGTGTGTATGCCCAATTAATTACTTTGTGTCTCTGATTTGTGGCGATGACAGAAAATTACCAGTAAATTCAGTAATCTGCGTAAGGTGTTTGAGCATGACAAAGATGTGCATGATGCAGTGTTTCGATCTGGGCTCCCTGAGAACCTTGGCATGGGTGATTGGATGATCATATCAGTGATATAAAAACACCCTTGAAACTGCCCAGGTATGTGAAGTGATTTTGGTTAAAAACTGCATAAAGAAAATCCTATATATATTTACATACATATATATATTGATATATTGTTTTTTTGTTGGCATCGTTTTAATATGGCTTCTTTCTGTAGTTGATGTCTTGGGCAAAGGTGCCTAAGAGAAAAAGAACTGGAAATACTTTACATCCCTCCCATGCGGTGCTGTTTTCTACTTCTTCACAAAGCTTCTGTAGCTTTCTGGGAGAAGTCCGAATATTCAGACATTTTCTTAAGTGCCTCTCCTGATTCTGGAAGCTGTGTTAGATGCTGATGGCCTCAGTACTGTTTGCTTACTGCTGTACTAGAAGAGTTGTCCCTAAAAGCCCAGTGGGATTCTTGGTAGGGTGGAGCACTAATTTGTGGTAAGAAACACTACAGCAGCCTTGCTTTTAAAGGGTTGCTTTGAGGAATAAATAAATTGGAGGGAAAGCTGAGAAGCTGTGTAACATTTGGTAAGTTGGATGAGAGGCAAAATTTCTTGAGTTATTTATGGTGAATGATTTTAACCCAGTGACTGGATGGTGATACCTTTGGTTTCTGGGTCAAGTAGTCATACACATGCAGAGTGAGCAGACAGAATCTGTTTGCATATTTTTCCTGTGTGTGTATATGTTTGTTTACAAGTTGTCTCTAATGAATTTATATCCTTGGAAGAAATACATCCAAATTGGATGAGACATGATTAGGTGACCTAGATGTTTTCCACTGCTGTGTTGTGATGAGGTGGTCAAGAGTGTGAGGGTTATTATTTTTATTTTTTTTAAGTCAAATTACAGTCAGATGGTTTTGTGACCCAGAAGAGAAGTGCATCTTTCCAGGGAGGATGTTATTGCATGTTGTGGGGTGAAAAAAGCCTTCAATCTGAGCTGGTTTTATTTTATCAAACACTGTAATAGCCACATGGGGCTTTGTGTTTGTGTTTTTTTCCCTGCACATCTGCTGTTCTTCAAGGCTTGACAACCAGAACAGAAAGCAAAAATAACAGAAAAGATTTAAAATTAGGCACTTTAAAACATTCTTCTGAAAAGTCAATGGCAGTGACAAGCGTGTTCAGAGCAAAGAGAAATATAAAAATAGGCTTCAGAAAGAATGTTTTTCCATTTATTGTTTTAATAATGTTCTGAACTGTTTGGCAGAAAGATGGTGAATTTGAGAATATCTTACTGGTGTCAATAGCTGGATTGTGAGAAGTAATCCTGAATGAAATGTATTGTGAATCACTCGCTATAGACCTCTTTCTTTGTCCTGATTTTAGAAAAGTGAATCTATTCATTTAAAAGCTTGCTTATCTCTGAAGTATCATTGACTGGAATTTGGTTAAGTATATTGCTGAGTTGGGCTCACACTTATTCATCAGCAGCTCATGTTCCTCAGCCATCTCAGTTAACATCAGGTTAGAAAAGGAAAGAGGCTGAGAGAGCTGATCTGCAATTGCCCATCACTTCTACTTCAGCTTAGTGTTTCCAGACCCAAGATTCGGAAAGAGTTTTTAATCTGATCTTTGATTGAAGTAAATGATGTGGTTTGACCCCCTTGTTCCTTGATCATGAGTCTTCACCTGCAAAACTCAAGTCCTTACGGGCACTTTCTGATAGTGCCATTCCCATTCGTGTTTCTTTGTCAGCACTTTTGAGAGGAGGCTGGGAGGCAATAGAGAACATCCTCTTTTTGGACAAAAATAACTTTTATTCATAAGAGATTTTAAGATCTCTTTGAACAGCTACTGCTGAGGTGATTTTTTTTTTTTTTCCTAGCCTTGGAGCTGCTCTTTTAGTTTGGAAAGTGAAATCCTGAGAATGGCTCAGTTAGCCATTCATCTCCCTAGGAAACTGAACTAGATTGTTTCTTTCTGCTTCCCATTTTGCTTATTAGTTGTGTTTAATGTAGAATATATATGATTAGATTTGTAGAAAGATGGATCAGCCCTGTTACATGGCAGACAGTGGAATGCAAGTCTTCCCTCTTTGCCAAAGGCTAATCTTTATTCCTGCCGTGGCTTAAATAAATGAGTTTGAAGCAATGTATGCTGCTTCTCACTTTTCTTCAGTGTCTGCAGTGCTGCTGTAATTTATTGGTATGATTTAGAAGTTTGTGTTATTACTTCACTTTATTTTTTTTTTTTTTTTTTTTTTTTTTTTTTTTTTAAGGACCTTCTACTCTGAAAGAATTCTATGTGTAGCTGGGGCACAGTGGAGAGGGCTGGAAGTATCAAAGGTTTGCATTTGTGAAGGTTGGAAGCAAGATGAGTAGGGAGACGAATTCACCATCTTCCAAGGGAAGTGCAAATGCAGTCCCCAGTTAAGAACATGTAAAAGTGGAATTTGTGACTCCTGGACCATTTTTCATATTCTTCGCTATGAAACTGTTTCCTATCTGCTTCTGCTGTCTATTTGCTGGCTTTTATTGTTTAGGCTTTTTATACAAAAACTGTTCAGCTTAGTAGATGCTGAGTGCTCTTGAAGTCTTCTGGCAGAGTTTGCCTGAAGGGGAGGTTCCCTGCCACCACGATTTCCTTGAATTGGATGCAGAAAGAGTATGAGATGTAGATCAAGTTGGGCACACCTAGGGAACTTGAATTCCAGGTGCTTGACAAGTGGAAGGGCATCAGCAGAAATTTAGATTTTCTTTCTTTCACTTTTTTTTGCCGTAAACTTTGTGATAATCTAGACTGACTGAAGAGCAAGTCAGAGAATCGGTGGGGAAGAATTAAATGATGGCATAAATGTTTCCATAACAGTGGAATGATTCAAACACGGAATTGGTTTTGAAATAACTCCCATTAAGAAACTTGTTTAGAAGTTGAAAGATAACTGATGTTTCCTTTTATTTAGCTGGTCTCATTTAATTTCAGTGCTGCACAGTGAACAGTGTTTGTTTATTTTGTCAGTAAAATCAGATGGATCTGAAGTGAATTCTGCTTTCTGAAATCCAAGCAAGGAAGCTGGAGTGAGAACATGCTGAGTCTCTTCTGTGGCAATTTAGATGCTTAATGGCCAGCAATTTCCAAAATGCAATATCTTACTTTGTGAGTCTTCAGTTCATCCTGCTTGAACTCAGTTTTTTCTTTATTTGTCAAAAAAAATTCCCACTGCTCTTATCTGATTTGGACAGATTTGAAACAGAGCCAATGTGCTGAGACACCTTGCTGTTAGGACCTTGCTCAGGGTTATTCTTTCTTCACATAGCTAATTTTGGCCCTTATAGCCTCATGTTTGTTTGCTGAAAGTCCTGCTAGGCTACATAGTGGTAAGTGACTCTCAGAGCTCTGTTGGCAAGTTGGCCATGATGGGGTGTGTGTGTGTGTAGCTGTAGTTCCTCCTTCAGCAGCTGAAAATAGATGAAATCTTGTTCTAATTTTGTGAGAGATGAGTTTACCGTGGTGTGTAGCCATCATAAAGACTAAAACAGTAGCCTGCATAGTAGTGTTGTTTTTGTATGCATAAACTGATGTGGTTTTATTTGCATAATCTTTCTATTTGTGTACATGCACTCCATATCCTTCACAGAAGGCTTAGGGCTTGACAGCTTCCAGTAAAAGGATCCCAGTTATTAATTGGTGATGTCTTTCTGCTCTGTAGACTGAAACATATTTCCTTGGGATTTTTAAATTCAAAATAAGCTTAAAATTAATCTGTAGACTGAGCAGTAGGAAGCATAGGTCTAAAAGTGGATTTTCCTTTCTGTAAGTGAATGGAATATATGCAGCTTTTAGCCCTTTAGCTTTCTGAGTTGGATAAAATCTTTGGCGCAATTTTCTTCTGTTGAGGAGGTGAGTTTTCAGCTTGTCCCAGTGGGTGATGGTATTGTCTGCATTCTCAGCTGCTTACAAACAGTGCTTGTAGCCCTCCCTGCATTGTACTGATCAAACTCGTAAGCAGTTCCGCTAATCTCAATTAGCCTTCTCCTTGTTCACATGCTCTTAACCAAGATCAGATCACGCATAGTTCCAGTTGCATCTATTTTATTTACTGACACGAGCTCATTTGTTTTACTGCTGTCAGTGTCACCAACATAAATACATACCTTACAAAGCCTTGTACATCATTTGTTACGTAGCTGCAAACTCTGGTGTGCTATGTGGAAAGAATATGCTTGTGGATTTCCAAATAGAATGGGGGAAGACTTCTAATATAGAGGAGACGAATGCATTCTATAGGACAAACAACGAGGGCATTTGCTGTCAGTAAGTTACACTGCGTGGTTATGGTTTGAGGAGGGAACTCTGTTGGAAGGATAGATAAAATGTTGTGTTTTTGTCTCTTGGTGAGATGTGCTCGTGCACATGGGCTGACTGACTGCCTCTTTATGCAGTGCGTTCAATTTGAAGAAGCAACTTTCAAAAGAAAGCAGTAGCGCAAACAGTCCATCAGTTTGGGCAGTTACAAATGACGTGTCTGATAAGACTTGACTTCACCATGTTTAATCTAGCTGTTCCGCTGAGATTTTGAATTTATGAGAATTTGTTGGCTCCACAGAAGGACTGCTCCTGTGGAATAATCAGAAATAGCAAATTAAGCAAATTGTCTTTTCCACTCAGTTCTACAGAGAAAGAAAAGGAACCTTTCCAGAACCACCGTAGGGGTACTTGTAATGTTTTACAAATCTGAATACATTAATCTTCGTATATGGCAGGTCAGTGTTGCCAATGGAATAAACAAAGGCACAGGGATACTGACAGCCAGATTCAGAAAGCTGTGAAGGTAGTTAGGTAGACTTGTGCCTAGACTGCAGAAGGTAGACTTGTGCAGTTATGATACCATAGGACAGTCTCTGTGAAGTTGGGAATGCAAGTGCTTTGTGTGGTCCAGTTCTGAGCCTTAACAGAACATACTCTTGTCCCATTGATTGTCAGCCGTAGCATAGAAAAAATTACTCATCATATTTGGCAATAGAGCCAAATATGCAAAACACAGCTCATCCCAGCCATATTCCAGAAGTAGTATCACATCCATTAGGTTACCACAGCTTTTAGTAGTGAATTAGTGTACCTGTCAGCTCTCCTCCTTTTACTGTTTTGTCTTCTTGTAATGCACAATTTCAGTCTGAGTTTGATATCCGTTGGACTGTTTGCTGTACAGATTGCTGAACTTGTTTGTTGCCCTGTGATAAGCACACAGTGCCAAGTACACAGAAAAAGTAAAGGAAATAACGCTGGGACTGGAATTTGAGGCTTGGAAAGTGATTGATTATTGGTGTGGAGGGAGTTTGTAACAGAGAAAGGAAATGAATTTGGACATTCTGGAGCAGTAGATGTAGCACTGTGTGTGTACACTGCAGCATCACTGAGCCAGCAGTGCCAAACGGAAAAGTGGCCTATCTACCCCTACAGGCTGTGGGAATGTTCTGTGAGCTAAGTTGGTGCAGAACTGAGTTAAACTCTCTTCTTCCTTCCCAACTTGGCTTTCACCTGCATCAGTTCTGTGAGCTGGTTGCCTTCACAGACCAGAAAACGCGTGCAGGTGGCAATGCAGAGGCTCAACTACTGCTTGTAGAATTGGTCTTAGCTTATGTGAGTTTAAATTGTATTGAACTACAGCACATAACTCTGTTCAAAGTTTTGAGTTACTAAACAGTTTTTAATCTGCTTTACTGCGTCTTACATACTGAAGCACCAGTCCTTGATGAAATCAGGCACCTGATGCCAATGAGATTCACTGACATTTTCACTGACAGCGAGGATCACACAGCTAATCCTGTTAGCAAAGAGCAGAGATGCATGGAGAAATCTTAGCTTTCTGCCTCGGTGGTACCCTATGGCTATCTTACATGTTCTGGAGCTACATGCTTCCTCCTTCCATGCACTTTGTGGTAATTTACAGAAAAGCCAGCAGTGGGAAAATCTCTTGAAATCTGAAGAAGTAACCATTTTTGAAATGATTCCCCGAAGCTCAGTAGCTTCACTTCACAAACAAACAAACCTCTTATAAATACCTACAGGAAAAACAAACAAAACCCTTAATTGCAAAAGATGCCTCTCTGCATTCAAAATCTTTGCCTTGTTTTCCTGTCAGGCCTCATTTCCACCAAGGGATCTCTCCTAAGGCCAGCAGGACAGCTGTGATAGAGGAGGAGATAAGTACATATGACAAAGGATGTGAAGGGGCAGAGCCCTGCCTTGACTTTGACAGAGATAATTGAGTTATTGAGGAGTTAGTGGAAAAGTTGACTGTTTCTTGAGAGAGATGTCATATGGCATTCTGCTTGTGGTAACAGTAATTATCCTCTGGCAACTTTTATGCTTGCTATTTCTACCAGTGCAGTTAATACTCCCAATTTTTGGGTACTATTTCCAGCAGACCCAGAAGAGATATTTAAATATATATTCACATATTCTAGTGATGTTGAGATGCATATTGTCACCTTGATGGAGATCATCGACAGGTGGAGTCTTTCAAGGCATTGCTATTTATAACAAGAAAATCAATTTGCACACAAAAGGCATGTGTAGCACTGCCAGAACTTAACCTTCTCTTTGGCCCCTGTTAGGAGTACTGAGATATTTTAGCCAGTAGTTGAAATGGAAATCTGGTATTCATAGTACGAACAAAACAGACTTTTTTGCTATTTAAACTTGCATGCTTTGCATCTAATATGCACAAAAGTGCAGATATAACTGTTTTATGTTTTGCATAGTGCCTTTTGTTAAGTCATAGTGTTGCATACTAGTAATTATAGTTGTTAATTATAGAAGAGAAGGGGATTATGACTTTGGGTGCCCTCATTAGGAGGGGACAGTGTGTAAGTAGTCTCAGGAGGCTTTGTTAATTGGAGGAAACTTGTTTCAAATCATCTTTCTTGCCTTCTTCACCTTCTTCCTATTTCACCAGGAGGCAGTTATTTCCTACTGCTTGTACAAACACCAAACGAGATGCTGTTACTGTAGGTCAGCACTGCTGCTTGGTGGGAAAAGGAAACGTGGCTTGGCTTTGTTGTTTTGGTTCCAGTCTTTTCCCTACTTCTTTCACCCTTCAGCCCGGCTGCGCTTCTTCATTCCTAGATTTAGTTCAGGCAGTCAGCAGGGAGGTGTGTACCCACACAGAGGTGCACATCCTGTGATGCTTCATCAAAGACTTCCTCACAAGACCTAGCATTGACAGAAGGCAATTTAGAAGAAGCCAAGTATATTATATGGCAGCTACTGGCCACTGCCCATGTTTCTTCAGGAACTTGACTCTACACACATGCACAGGCACCTCTAATTCCAGACAGATATATATTAATGCAGTTATTTTGCCCCTGGAGCCCTTTGTGCTAAAAAGAAACTGACATAACTGTCTGGATCTTCAAAAAGGAAAGTCACTGTGGGCCCTCTGGAACTAAGTTTCCCGTGCATACAGCTAATTATTTTGAGACTGAAACAGCACCTTTGAAGCATGTCCATGAAATACATAATTAAAATATTTTGTGTTCGATCATACTGTTAAACAGCTAATTGAAAATCATATTGTGTCTACATAATGAGACAAGTAATATATGCATTTGTGCACTAGTGAAGTGACTTGTCCCTTCGTCTTCTCCCCTCTAATTGCTGTGATGGCAACTGGCAGAGAAGGCCGCGTGCTGGGCTGTCCTTGATCAGCAAATCTAGCAGACAGAGTTCTTGTTAGGGACTCCAGTGAGTTCAAACAGAAGAGGCTCTGGAGGGTGGGACCGCTGCTTCCAACCATTTCTGCACAGACGCTGAAGTAGGTCAGAACGTGTTGGGGTTCCTGCTGAATCAGTGGCTAGCCCAGCATCTGCCCACGCTTTGTAAATGAACAGATGATATGTATTTTATGGGCAGGGGCTGTTCGAATGGTTGGGCCTGTGTCTGCCCTCCAGCACTGTTTGAGACTTTTGGTGCTGCCCACATGGCCCAGTGCAGCAGATTCCCTCAGAGCAGCTGCTGTTTCCACGGGTTTGAGGCACACCGAATTCCCCAGTACATCAAGTCTCAGGATTTCATGATTCTTGGGAGTCACTTCCAACTCAGTTTGATGATTCTGTGAACATGTTTGTGTCTAATTTTTGGAATGTAGGAGCACAGGAAGGCTTCCTTTGCCTTCCTCTCAACCTCATGTTGTGTGTTTGTGGAAGACGGGCATGTGCTGATCTGTAAAATAACTGCTTTGCACGTCTGGCTTGCTGTGATGTATAAATATAGGGAGAGACAAGATTTACTGCATTAGACTGTACAGTTAATTCCAAGAGAGAAGATTGCTGGGGAAGAAAAATAAATATATTTAAGGAGACTTCCAGACTGGCCCTTCCCTCTGACATGCACTAGTGGCAAAAACCCAAGAAAGAATGACTCTGGGTGAGCACCTCTACCCAAAACATTCAGAGCTGGAGCAGGGTTTAACTACCGTGGGTCTTCCAGTCTTACTTTTGTTATGATGGTGACTTGCTCCTGTCAGAGTACTAACAGCTTTCCAACTTAATGGCTCGATCATTTGACTGTAGAATTGACTGGAAAGAACTAGTTATTTCAGGTAAGCATTTGCACATGTATCTGTTTACATATGTGTTCTGTGTGTGGAATAAATAATTTTCTTCTCAACCTCCAGTCACATAACCAGTCATGGTTTTCCTTTGCAGCTCTTGTGCTTTTTGACTTCAAAAAATAGTCGTAGTGCATCAGTGCTAGGGAGACAAAGACATGTAAGGAACTCTGCTGATGCTGCTTTTTACATTTAAAATCATACCACACATCCAGGGGGTTAGCATGCGTTTTCTCAGAGGGTTCGCATGCTTTGAGCTCCCTGCTGTTTACGTTTTATAGTCACAATTTTCTAGTTACAATTGCACAGTTTTGGAAGAGGTTATAAACGCTTTGACTGGCTTCAAACCTGATGTTGCAAAATTATATTCTTCTGCTGCTGGTGCCTGACAAAGATCTGGTTTCCAAACAAAGGCAAAGAGGAAAGAATGAGGCAGCAGCCCTTGCAGGAGATAGAATATTGTGCGTGATTAAAGCTTTTATTAGGCTATGGGCAGTAATGGGAGAGAAAAAGCATGATCTCCACTGATCTGCATTTTAAACAATGTTGAGGATTAACAGAGGGTCAGCAGATGCACCTATTGAGCTGTAAAGAAGGGGATTCAGAGCCGTACCGTGCAGATGGGAGATTATTGTACTGTACTTCCCACATGTGCCAGTCGGCACTCCTGCTGCTCTGTGGAGCACTTAGCAGCTCTGTCAGCCCTTCTCAATCCCGAGCACATGCAGCACTCTGAGCCTGCCTCAGCCGCACCACGGAGCTGAGCCTGTCCCCAGTCAACCCAGCAGAGCCAATGCTGAGCTGTGGCAGCCATTCTGCTGCTGCAGTAAGATACCAATGTGGGCTCTGGGAGCTTCTCACATCCCTGCCTTCCCCTCCCTAATACAGTCTTTCAGCCAGCTTAACCAGAACAGCGTGTTCTGGTGACGCTGCCTGTCATTTTGCTGCAGAGCAGCCCTTTTCCTGGGGAACAGTGAGTGAAATGATGGGGGAGAGAAAAGAGATTTTCCTTCATGGCTTTTTCTATTCTTTTGTCTTTGCTTCTGGAAATGAGCATATTTTCTTCTGTTTGAAATGCGGCGTTGCAATTTCTTTGCTGCTGTTTTCATTTAATGGATCATAAATTTGAAAGCTCTCTCACTAAATATATGCATTCACATATGACACTGGAAGTACTCCTCTTTCATTCCCAGATTTTCTGCTGTAACTTCGAAACAGATCTAGTGGCACAAATGGAATTTTTCTTCCTTTACCCTGATGTGGCAGAGGGGAATGTTGTCTGCAATTTAAGAAAAATGATGTTCTACTGGCCATTTATTTCTGATCTCCTCCATCCTTTTTTTTTTTTTTTTTTTAGCTTTTCCTACATGCACCAGCTTAACATGTGATTGTGGTACGTCCTTGGTTTCTAGCTTTGCCACAGGGCTTCATTGTGACCGTCAGCAAGTTACCCAGTTTCTACATGCCTGAAGTCTTTATTTTCAAATAGAGAAACAGAGTATAATTAGGCATACCCTTTGGCTGCCTTGCCTATTTGGAGCCTGTCAACCCCAAGGAGAGCTTGGCACATGTGGATGTGTGATGTTTATCAGAGTAGAGCCCTAGTCTTGCACTGGGTCTTCCAATATAAACAGTGGTAACAATTCCATGGAGTTCTCATTTGTATAATTGATTCTGCATTATGGTATGTATTTTATCGTTAAAAATAGTGCTGAAATATATTTATGAGGCTTGAAAATGATTAGAGAAAATGATTGTTTTCTTCAGCATCACATTCCTCGTGTGTTAAATGTGTCATAACATTGGACTTCACCTGTAGCAGCCTGGGTAATGCCTTATGCTTTGAAGTCTACTCATATGTGAGCGAGAGAGAGGGTGTAAGAGTGCAAATTCCCATTTATATGTAAATATAAATCTCTCTTGGCTTCCTGGCTAGTGTTGATTCCACCTGGTTTACCTCAGTAGTTCCAGCACTTCATAGACTATTCTCTTTGTTTTAAAGATTACAAAGCTCTGCCTAAAGCTGGAGCTTACCTCGAGTGCCACTGTAGCACCACTGCTTCCCCAGCTTGAAGAGCTGAGTTCCCACATTTGGCATCAGCTTAGGAGAGAGCCCTTGAACCATAAAACAGGGCTTCAGATGCCAGCATAGGAGTGCAGAAGTTGCAAGAATGCTGTGGAGTCTTTGCTCTAGCAGGCACTCATTTGCCCTTCCGTGAGGTTCTGACCTGGGGCTGATCTCCAAGCTTCAAAGAGAAGAATTATCTGAAGAACTGATGAATTTCACTCCTATTTGAATCACCTGAATTTAAATATAGCTTTTTATTATGGTTTAAATCAGCAAGAAGGAAGGCATGATTTTGTTTATTGATTCTATTTTTATCTGTTACTTGTACGTTTTAATTTTGCTAACAAAAGGCTCATTTTCAAGTTGGTGGCCATCCTGGCATGTTGATTTGCAATTAATAATAATAATTTAAAAAAATCTCCAGACAAAATTTTGTATTTCTTTTCCGTGATGAAGACAACTCTGTCTACCACTGCCCGATCACTAAAACCATAATGTGTTTAATGTGCATTTTCTTGCATACTTCCTGTAAGAATTTTTGCCTCATTACTGATTGACGACAGGCGTTTTCTACTCCCTGTAGATGGGCAAATGTTTGTTTTTGGTAATTTGCATCACCTTCTGGTTGGTTTGGAAATTCACGTGAAATCAAACTGATTTTAAAAAAACCCCTAATCGTTGTTTCTTATCCAGCTGTGATCATTTTCAAAACAAACATGGAGGGAAAAAAAAAAGCGTCTTAGAACTGCTTGTTTTAAGCAGTTACGACAGTGTGTCAGGCACCTATAGCCAGAGACTTTCCTCTCTGTGCTCTTCCACAGACCTTTTCTGCTCAGCTGATGTTTCTGGCTCTGGAAAATGGACAGCGTTGTTCTGGGAGCTGCAGGGAGTAGGGACCCCCTGAAATTAGGATGTCATCAAGCAAGATCTTAAAGCCAGGTCTTTGAAAGAGAAAGCTTTAATTTGTTTTAGTATTTTTCTTCCTTCTCGTAGTCCCAAAATGGATTGCTTGGGTATGTTTAGGCTGGGGGGAAGTTGGTATGTAAATTACACTGGAGTAGGGAAAGGATAAGAGATCATTATTGCGATGAGCAACTTCATTTTCACTCCATCTCTTCCACGCTGCATGGAAGACTCTGGGCAAGGACGTGGATGGTATTTTGTATAACTTGGTGTCTTTCAAGATGAAAGAATTAGAATGAAGTTTGAAGTGTGGAAGAAGTCTCTTTTCACACATCTAGCTAATAAAAGCATGAACTTAGCACGGCAGTGAGCCACTCCCTACATGGCTGGAAGTCAGAATCATGAGAAGTTAAGGCATTATGGCTTTTGCTTACAGGGAGAATCCTGTAAATGGGCTGCGGTGTGACTGAAGAGAAACATACACATCTTCCTTCCTCCTTCCCTCTGTGTTGTACAGCTTCTGATTTAGTTTTGTTTTGTCTCTTGGTAGCTAGCAAACTTTAGGGGAAAGCTTCTCTTTTAGAGCAAAAGTTATAGGAGTATAGTATAAGGAATTTAGGTAACGTTCTTTAGAACTGTTGAAAAGAAAGAAAACTAAGTATTAATTGCTTATTAATACTCTACAAACAGAATGAAAGGAAACCACCAAATGAAAAAAAAATCAGTATGTTGTATTTTTGACCACCAGACAGGAATGTCTGATACGCTGGATGGTCTTGCTGCCATCCAGAGTTACTTGGAGTGCAGAACTGGACAGGCTGGAGTGACACAGTTAAGCAAGGGGAAATTTGAAGTCCTGCATGTGGGGAGGAATAGCCTCAGGCACAGGGACAGGCTGGAGACCAGCCAGTGGGAAGGCAGATCTGCAGAACACTCTGGGCTCTTGGTGGACAGCAGCCTGATCACAAGGCAGCAGTGCATCCTCGTGGAGAAGAAGGCCACCTTCTTCATGGTGAGAAAGAATTTTGCCCAGAAATGAAGGGAGGTGATCCTTGCTCTCTGCACAGCATCAAGAGGCCACGTTTGCACTCCTGTATCCAGTTCTGAGCTCCCCAGCACAAGAAACGTACTGACTTAGTGGAGCAAATCCAGGGTAAGGGCCACAAAGATTAAGGGAGTGGAGCATCTCCCTTACAAGAAGAGCTGAGACTGTTCTACCTGGCAAGTAGGAGGATTTCATCAGTGCGTACACCTGGTAAAAGAAAATTAAGGAGAAGGAGGCAGATTCTTCTCAGTGGTTCTCAGGAGCAGGATAAGAGGCAGTGACCACAAGAGGCAGTGAAATATGTTTCAGTAAAGAACACAAGAAAACACTTCTGTGAGAGTAGTCAAATGCTGGAACAAGTTGCCCAGGGAGGCTGTGGAGCATCCCTCTGGAAGTACTGAAAATACACCTGAACTTGGCCCTGGGCCATCTGCTTAGGCTGTTCTTGCTAAGCACTGGATATGGACTCTGTGATCTCAGAAGGTCCTGGCTGCTGACCCCAGGTTATTCTGTGACTCTGTAACCAACAGCAAAAAAAATAAAAAAAAAAAATAAAAAAAATTTTTTTTTTTTTGCTTTTGGATTTTGAACCATTAGTGCTCGTTAGTTCAACTCAAATCCAGCAGGATGTTAGAGAAGATTTGATTTATTTCTTTACCCTGCTGCTAAATTACTGCCCATCTGCTGCCCTGATTTTCTTTATGCAGTTTCCGGTATACTGCCACCAAGTGCTGGCTGGATGTTGCTGCTCTGGTATTCCCTAGCTTGGTTGCCATTGTACTTTCAGAAGGCACCTTCTTTTCCCTGTACAGCATTTTGTACAGCACACAGCAACATTCACTTGCAGCTGCAGGGGTGGGTGTTCTGTAGAGCACGCTGCAGAGAAAATAGACTGAGGTTTTCAGAGGAACTTGACCATCCACTGTGTTTAAGTTCTTTATTTCAGGTTTCTTATGTAGCTGTTAGTGGGATTTAAAACTGGTGCATGGGCAGAGGGAATTCTCCTTCATTTTTGGCAGACTGTGTTCATGCAGGGCCATGGATGTACCTTAATTCCATTTAATCTGACTGGAGGGAAGCACCTTCTACTTTTTCTCAGTTCTGCTTTACTCAGATATGACTCCAGTTGAGTGCTAGGTGCTTCTCAACTTATATGAGAAGCAAAACTGTGTTTCTGTCACCTGGGGCCTGCTGGATCTTCTGCCCCAGTGAAAGGCAGAGGAAGAGATTTGGTGTTGGGGACTCCAAAAGTGATGTACCTGCAAGTAAAAATGCTCCCTCAGGAAACTTAAGGCATGTTCTTCTGCAGCTGAAATCTGTGAGTTTAAATCTGCTCTCATTTCTCGTGTGTGTATCCAGCCTTCTCACGTTGTGGACTAGGACTGGATCTCAGGAAGCAGATCCCACAGGGATGGTGAGGTTACACAGGTTACTCTACCTGTGTTTTGGTTCACTTTAACAACACTCATTGTTTTGCAGACTGAGTTACCAGAATCAAACTTTCCAGCTCTGTTTGAAAACTGACGCTTTTTTTTTGTCGGTCCTTGTGGTGCTTGATCACCGGTCCTTAGTTAGAGTTCTTCACACTCTTTTAAAAGTCTTTTTCATTCCTTCATATATTTGGTGGGTTTTTTTTGGTTGGGTTTGGTGTTTTTATTATTATTATTATTTCTATAATAACATTTGGACTGCAACTCCCTAGCCTTTAGTATCTGGAGCTCAGTGGGTCACAGGCAAATAATGTTTCTGCCAGATACCTGTCGTGCCAGATAAATGCTATCCAGCTGATGATGATTCTCTTGTTGAGGGAAAGACTCTTGCTATGCAACTTGCCATAGCCTTGAGGTACAAGTGGCCTGACCTGCAGTACAAGTGAGGAATATCATAGCAGTTTCTAGTCATTTAGGAGGCTCATACCATAAAGCCAAAGTGTGTAATGTTCATAAGCACGAGACAATATTTTCTCTGTTCTTTGCAGGCAGTATCCCTTAAGGCAGGTGTTTTTGCGGAAAGGGATACATGATTTGTCTAAAGATAATATTGCTGCTCTATTATCTCAGTATATTTATTACCTCTGTATGTCAGGACACCTAATGGGTGCAGCAATCTCAGTTATTTCTGAGCTGCCTCTTCTTGCAAGTGTGAGTGGCTTTGAGTCACTGAGCTCCTTTGTGGCTGTTTGCAGTGTGAGCTCTGCAGCTTCCTACATGAGGCTGGCAGATTGCACCTCATTTTGGTGGGAATTGAGGGTAATTCTCAGGAAGTCAGTGGGATCCAGCCCTGTGCACTCACGGAGAGAACCAGGTCCTCACATGGGAGCATCATTCTTGAGAGATGGTATTTTTAACTTTCCTCAGACTTTGTACAAAGAAGATGCGTACTGATCTTTTGCTTATTTCTATCTACTTATCCAGGCTTACAACTTGTCCTTCTTCTTAAGCTGATTTTTCTGATTGAATCTTCTTGAGTCTTCTGACACCTCATGCTAACTGTCTGGAACCATGAAATACAAATAGTAACAGAAAAGAAAGCAATCAAACAGAGGAAAAAGCCCTGGAGACCCTAGAGGTCCTCTGTTGACAACTAGAACAACTCATTCATTCTTTTTCCTCTGCTCTGACCTTGAACTAGTGTTTGTGGGGAGCCAATCTTACGGGTATTTTGCTGATACCGAGAAAGAATCAGTATGAGTAAAGGCAAAACTCCTTCCTGATTGGAAGTGGAGCAGTAAAAGCCTTTGCAGGTTTGAAAGCAACATTCCCTGCAGAGTTGTTATGCCTTAGTGACAGTGAAAACATACTGAGAGTTGTATAACTAGCTAACTATCGATAACAGGGACTTTTGATATAGCTGTGAGATCTTCTACAACCAAATTTTTCTACACTGCCATCTCACTCTCTGCAGCAGTGCTCATTAGAGTAATTGAGCTTTGGACAGCTGTAGCTTGCTGGTGAAGAAACTGATCTGCAGATTCCAGAAACAGATGAGCCTTTGCATTGACCTTACTGGGCTTTAGATCAAACCCAGGGAGTTGCTCACCATCCCCTCCAGTGAATTCTTCCAGAAGAGAAAAATTCACTGTGGGATTTTCCAGTAACCCTATGGGTTGTCGCATAGAAATCCTGGAACAGAAGCATGATATGAAGATGTGTTTTGACAGCACAGTTCTCATGCCATGATCCTTTCATAATCAACGTCTCCTGCCTGAATTGGATTTTGAACTGTATTTCAGGACATACTTACCCACAGCCACTGTGATACGAGTTTCTGAGTGATGAAGCTGTGTACCAGAAGGTGGGTTGGGGTGTCCTGTTTGTACTTATCCAACCACCTTTCTTTTGAAAGGAAATTAAATTCACTTTATTTTCTTTCTTCTTTGTGCAGGCACAGCTGACCTTACTTTCCAGGTGCTACATTGTTTCTCATAAGCTTTACCTTAAATTAATGAGGAGCTTGGGCCTTTTCTGTAGAGGTGTATTGAATGTGACCTCATGCTTTCCTTTCTGTAAGGAACACAGTGAACCAGTTGTAGTGAAGTTTGTATTACATGAGCAGGCGGTTCCTGTTCTTCTTGGTATAGAAGTCGATAAATGCTTCCAGCTCCATGCTGTGACTTGAGCCATTGTTCTCACATTGAGGAAAATACTTTTGACTATGGGGTTTTTTTCTATGCCTGATTCTGTTCATTAAAATGATAATAGTCTAATTATTCTGACCTTTAATTCTTTTGCTTTGACTTTACTGTTTTTGAGTCAGAAATCAGTTTTTCAAATGGTCTTTCTTCCCGTTGTCCTGAGCCAGCAGCTTAGGTTTTCTCATATTCAGTGTAATTAAGAAAATTGTGTTTTAGATGTTCTATACTTTGACAGAGGAACATCTCAGAAAATGGGAAAGGCAATCCTTTACAACTGTGCCTTGAGATCTCTGTAGCGTGCCACATAGCTGTGCTCTGGAGACCCCTAAGGCTGCTGCTGGAAGCTCCCAGACCTTTCCTTGGCCACTTGTCCCTCTGGCAGCCTCAGGGACACCCTGTCTTCGTCACCCGTCCACATCTCCTTGGCTAGCCTGCAGCTCTGCTCAGGAGCTCATTCTCCTTCTAACTGACCAGCGAGCGGTTTTGTCTTAGGCAGAATTGAGATCTGAAGGGAGGCTGATCTGTCTCCTTACTTTCCCATTATCAATGCAGCCTACAAGGTGTCTCCTCACTCAGCTGTTGAATGTCATGGGGCCTGTTACAAAAGCCTTACTGTTGAAGTTAGTCAGTGGCTGTCTGTGAGCCTTGTCCCACTGCCATCACAGGGCTTTTGGGAATTCTTGGGAAGGGGGACATGCTGGGTGTGCATGTGACCTTCTGTTTGGTGCCTTGCTCCTAGGTTCACGTACAGTTAAGCCGACTCACTTCTTGAACATGGCTGAAGTGCAGCGTATCAGCAGTGAGTGCAAATCCTGTTAGAAATCTGTCAGTTGGTGATTAAGAGATGTCAGAGGCCAGGGTAAGCTGTGTCAGCACTGAGCTGGGTAGATGAAGTGCTCTGTGGTGAGCCTAATCTTGTGAAGAGCGTGACCTCTGTCTTCTGTGTAAAGGCTTTCTGTGCTAACCCTCTTTTTAATTAAGTTCTTAATATACATATAACCTAGCTGAAACAGTCTTGGCTGATGGGAGGGTCAAAAGGGTGTCAGGACTCCCTGAAGGAGGCAGGCTAAGGTAGGGTGGAAAGTGCGGAGCAGGAGGGTAGAAATGAGCTTAGAAAATGGGATTAGCATCAGCTGAAAGCACACGTGAGGAACAGTTTCTCCATAGTCTCTCCTCCCATCTTCTTTCTTCGTCTCCTCCTGCCCTGAGCACAGTGTCCCCTCCTTATTAGCACAGCAGGCCTTTTCCGTAGGTCACTGGAGGTTTTGGCTCGTTGCCCAGTTACCTAATGATGGTGACATGCTTTCTCGAAGATATCTTAGCAGGACAGACAGAGCTCTGCTGGCTTCTTGAAATGCACCTCTGGTCATCTCCTGACAAATGATTCAGGAGGTCTGAAGGGAGAAGTTGTTCTTCGGGGAGGGCTTTGCAAGGAGATGCACAGCTCCGACTGTGGTGGCCTGCAGCCCTCAGTACCCATATGGAAAAGGATGTAAAGGGTGATGAGACTTCTTGTTTGTTTTTCTGATGTATCTATTATATTTTATTTTCTCTTTTTCATTTTCAAGTTCAGAGCCACTCTCCTGTTTCCCTGTCTGCAAGGTGAGGGTGCTGCCCAGATCCCTTTGTACATTTTCAGGAGGCTGAGGTCTGCACTTTTCTAGTGGCAGCACAGCTTATTTGTCCACTTGTTTTTATGTGGGAGAAAGACTTGGTGCAAAATAGAAGCTCAGCTCACTGGACATCACAGTCTGCTGACAGTCCCTGGAGAACTTGAGGAGTTTGTTAGAGCTTGACTGATGGAATAACAGAGTTTCCCAAAGCCGACACAGGTGTGTGTCCGAGTTGCTTGGGGGGCCTGAGTAGACACACAGGTGTGGATAGAGATGGGAAAGACGTGTGTCGAAAGGGCTGAATAGTCATGTTCTTTGCTATATTCAGTGGGCACAACGGGGTTCTGAAAAGTATTGATTTATGAAATATTGTAAGAAAGAGACCAAGATAAAAATCAATAGAGGTGATGTTGGTTCTGTGTGTTTTGATCCTGCTGAGCTTGGAGGATGATCCTGCCATAATCTCTGAGGCATACGGTATAAAACCTGCTCCTGGTGCGCTGCTGTGTATCTGAGTATGCCTCTGTGTCTCCTGTTCTCTAATACCAGGCGTGTGGGTACCGTCACGTCTGAGCTATTGCATCGCTCTCACCAATCTCTGAGCTCAGGCCTTCATCCCTTCGGCTGCCTGAGCCAGTGCATGTTTGAGAGTGCTTGGTGCTCAGGTGAATACATCTGAGCTGGAACAGTTCTGTGTGCAGCTTCCCTGCACTCTGCGCTGAGGCACGTGAATCCCAGGACTGATGAATATCTCCTTCCTTGCTCTTGCTGAGCATTTGCACTCTGGCTTTAGTCCTACTGTAATTACAGTTTATTCAATTTAGAAGCGGTTATTGCATGAGCCCTCCAAACAGCATTTTAGCACTAGAGTCTCTCTGTAGAATATCTCATGGTCAAATTATTTCATTACTAGTCTGGGTAGCTCCATCCTCATTCTTTCAGATTTGTAGACAGCCCTATACCTCCTTTCCCCGTAATACAATTACAAATTGATACCATGTAATTTGTGTGTCACTTGATATAAGGCTTTGTTTATTTTAAAGGCAGTAATTTGAGATAACAATATGCTATAGAAAAGTAAACATCTGTTCAATGAGAAGGCTGAGTAATTAAGGGCAATTATTGGTTCCCATAAGTAGGACACTCATAACAAAGTTCTTTGTATTGCAGCTAAGGAGTGCATGAGATACATATTGTAGGAAACCAGAAAAGTATGAACTAGAAAATTTGAGACATAAAATGGAAACTCTTACTAAGAAATAATCTAGACCTTTCTTTTGAAAGAATATTTAAGATGCAATTTTCCTAAAACGTAGTAATATGTAAAACTTGCATAGTGTTTTATACCCCAGCCTCTTTCTTTCCAACATTCTTTGTAAGGATTATTCAATTAATCCTTCTTCACTCCTTGCAATGTAGGTAAATGTTGTTATCCTTATTTCACAGCTATGGAAATCGTGTTGCTGCAAGCCACGCTTTAACCTGTTTTCCGCTGTTGTAGATCTAAAGCAACCTCACTGCAGTCAGCAGTTGGACTCTGTAACTCAACTGATTCAACTCTAATTGAAACCACAGCATTTGAGAGAATAACTGTTGAGAATAAGAAGCAAGAATATTACATTTTAAGCATTGTTCTGTGCTTCACTTGAGTTTTGTTAGTGCTTTTATTTGCTTTAAGGATCGATTTTCTAAACTAGCATCCTTGAAGGTTTGCAGATGTTGCAAATAGCAGTGCATGTAGCATTCAGGAATGAGCATCAGTAAATAATTCTAAGATTTATAACAATAATTTCCAGTTTGTGGGATTAACTCACATGTATATAAAGATTATGTGTACAAAGTTCATATGCAAAAACTGTGTAGGCACACTGAGCCTTTAAAAAAGCACTGTTCTTGGGTTTGTTCAGACTAAGATTTTTGTTCCTGCTTGAGTTCAAATAGTTAGCAGTACTAGTCTGTGCCCTGATGGAAACCACAAGTGTTTGTGTCCTGCAGTGCTCAGATTAACATTTGCTGGGTATTCATTGACATGAATTAATTGGCAATTAGCTAACTCAGTTAGGAATAATATTTCTCTCTAGACATTGCTTTAATTGCTCATCCAGCCAAAATAGTACCAACCAGACCAGGGCTTTCTGCTTAAACATTGGACAGGATGAGTTCTTTGACAATGCGCTCTGTTGTGAAATGAGCAGCAAGCAATGAGAGCCATGCAAATGGTCTGGAATCAGGGCCTTGTTTCCCTGTGACAGAAGTACAGGCTGGACACTGGGTTGGTTTTATTTCGGAAGAAAATGAAAAGCTGTCTTTTTCCAGTGCAAAAATTACATATATTGAAACTGGCAAATACAGTTCTTGGAGTAGTTACAGGCTTTATGATTAAAAATGAATTACTTGTGTTTAACATTTCTGAAAGACTGTGGGAATGTTATTTGTTAACACAGTGTATACCATGAGTGTTACATTCAAATAACGGTGTTATTTTATGGCTTATTAGTCTCTCTCAAAATGATGGTTGGATTCAGACTGGTATCTTTGGCAAACTCTATCTTTTGTTAGGATTGAAAAACAGATCTCTCCTGCTTTCAGATCACAGTTTTCTGTAATGAAGAACCAAGTTTTAGGTCTCATAATGGGGTTCATTAGCAAGGCATCCCTGTCCCCAGTTGTGTTCCCTTGTGCTGCTATTCACACTGCTGTGGAATGCCTATGAAATAGCATCAGTTCCAACCTGTTTCTGTTTTGCTTAGTATGTGTTAGAGGAAATTCCCACCACAACCTAAGGCAGAACTACATCAGGCTTTTCTGAAATCCTGTCCTTGGCTAAGAAGACACAGTGCTGATTGCCAAGGGGATGGCTGTGTGCTCATCTGTGGAAGGGAAGCTTGTGTCTTCATCCCTGCAACATACACTTCTTGGGTAAAAAAGTGATTCTGTATTCACTGCTTCAGAGTGGGCTGTCCACCTGTATAACAGGCCTAAATATTTCCCTTTCTTATCACGTAAGCTTCTGTCCTTTTCAGGAAAGCTCTGTGTGTCTTTACGCATCCACACAGTGGGACTTCCTAGCAAAAAACAGCATGAGCATGGCTGTCAGCAGGTCAGCACTGTGCTCAGATGTGGCAGGCCTGCAAGCTTCCCTGTGCTCTGGTGCTCTTCCTTGTGTGCCATCTTTCCTTTGTGTCATCTGGAGTTCCTGTTGCTCAGTGGTTTTCAGCTTGTGGCTTTTAATTATAAATCAAAAGACAATGTTAGCTTACACATCTCCTTGCTTTTCAGTGTGTACTTTTTTTCTTCTTTACTCCTCAGCCTGAAATTATGAGGCAGTTTCTTGTGCAGTTAAGTGGCTAAGGTCTGAAGCAGCTCAATGTTCACAGCTCCTAAGACAAAGCACCCTGCTCGCTGCCTTGGCAGACTTGCCTTAAGCCATGCCAAAGCAAAGTATCATCCTAGCAGCCTTGGTTGTTCTCTGAGGGGACCACACAGGTACTTCTGCTGGTGGAACGTGTAGATAAGCTGTGTGAGTACACACCTCACCTGTTGACACATCTGTATGGGAAGTTTGCTATAGACTTGAGGTACTCATTAGCAGCCGTGTATGCAGCCAAAGGAGAACTGAAAAATCATCAGCCCTGCAAATAGCAGCTCAACCACTTGTCTCTGAACTTGCATTGGTTTTTGTTTTTTTTTGCATTTCAACAACAGCTCAGCAATTATGTAGCTCAACTTATGTAGTTGCTCCTTGACTCTTCAAAGATATGTCATTACACTGATACGTATATATCCTCAACATTTGATGTTATATATGCCAGTAAAAGGGCATCCTAAGCATCAGAAGCCCCCAGGAGTTCAAATGACCATCACTCATCTGTGAGCAGTATCTCAGTAGACTGGAACTGCCAGGACCAGAACTGAAGTCCAGGGCACAAATTCTTCCTTGCCCAAGCTCATTTAAGGTTTACTCTTAGTAGCAGGAGGACCATAGCCTGTGTATAAGGTGGTCTAGTGAAAGGTTTTTATTTGGCTCCATTGGCATGCATATGTCAAAAGGAAGAAGTAAGCAGGGAGGCACAAGCAGAGTGACAGGTTTTATTTTTATCCTGAAATTACATTCACTGGATTTTGGATACTGAAAAGTGCTGTCTTGGACTGTTTGAAGGGTTGTCTTAGAATTCCTTACCTACAAAGCAGGCAGCAGAGATAGTGTATTTTTTTCTCTCAATTTTTAACAGAAATAAGGAAAGAAAGGAAAAATACATTAGATCGTGCATTCTCTCATTCTGTTCTTTGGCATCCTGCTGTAAATCAGGAATGACCTCTCAAGACTGATGAAATTAAATCAATGTAAAATCATTGGGACAGCATCGGTATGGTTTTATAAGGTGTCTAAAGTCTTCTAATTGTTGACGAAGCGTGTTATCAGAGTAAACAGAATGGTTTGATCTTATTTTCTGAGTTTCTGTGGCGGGTTAGTAGCAAGAAAGGCAGATGACACTGTGAAGATTGCCTGTGTGGTTTGATAGTATCTCAGAGGTTTGTGGTAGCTGTGACTCAATGACAAAATGCTTCAGTGAGGGCAAGGGTAAAAAGGGCTACAGATAGCTGAGTGCAGTGAGACAGGAGTCTTGATTTGGGAAGAGGAACATTTAGAACCAAATCTTGAAGTGTGGTATTCCAAAAGCCTGTACGCTTTCTTAAGGTTGGGGGACCAGTTACAGGAAGCAGCTGTTTGTCACCTTCAGTGACCTCTCAAAAGAATGACTGTAGAACACTCTACTGCAGCACTGAGTCACATATCCTAGAGTCTGGATGTGAAGGGCTGAGCTACAAGTTTTGCAAAGAATTAGAAACATAAGGGCAGGGAATTTGGAGTTATGCAGAAAGTGTGGTTTGTGTTGGAAGCAGAACAAAGGAATGGGCATGGACTGAAGCACTGTGAGCTCACAATAGAGGGGTGCCAACAGTAAATGCCCAAATGGGGCAAAGCCAAAGCAAAGCTGCAGAAGGGAGGCTGCAACTGCTCTGAGCGGTGAGCACAGAGCCTGTGGTGCTAAGGATGATGTCATACATATATTGAGTAGACAAAATTCAGCTGTAATGGTGAAGATTGGCTGGATATCACAGCATCTTTCCCCAGCTGTGCTCATCTGTTGCTTCAGGCAGAGGAAAGGCTGTTGCCATACACAGCTTCAAATGGGTTTGTCAGTGTGCTGTGTCCTTAATTCTTAATACTTGTTCGTATAGTGGCAGAAGATGAGGATATCAGCATTTAAGCAACTAAGAGCAGAAAATTACATGAGTGGAAATATCCAGAAAACTTGAGCACAACATAACAAAAGAGAGGACGGGAAGTAAATTGGAAAGTTATTCCTTGGCATAACAACCTGTGGTTAATGGTTCAGCATCAGTGATTAACTGAAGCAAGAAGATGAACAAGTGTCTGTAGGAGATGGCTGGAGCCGCTGATGAAACTCCAAATCTTTGGGGACAGTTTAAAGTAAGGTAGTGGTCTACATATTTAACCCCTCAAAGTGTGGAGTCCTATGGTTGTTGTTTCTCTGGGCTGCAGATCTGTTGTGTGCACTTTACAGATAAAGCAATGTCTTTAGCTTTGACATTTGGGACAGAGAATGAAGTCAGGATCTTAATGCCACCCAGCCTAGGAGCTGCAAGCCAAGCTGAACTTTTTCTTTCTGTGCAACATCATTGCTCATAAATGCTCTGTGAAGCCCAGCAGATCTTACTGACGCCAGCGAAGTGCCATTTCTCCCTTGAGTTTTAACTGAATTAAATTAAATGACAGTTTGGCACATTGTGGAGTGGACTGAATCCAGCCTATTAGGTGTGGTGCTGCATGACCATGTTTGACAAGAGTAAGAGCTGAAGTAAAACATCTCACTTGAATAGGCTTACAAAGTAATGATTTTCAGGGTAGAAGTGTTTTGATGAAGGTGATTTGGGATCTCGGGAGACCATGTTTAACTTGCTCATGAGGGATCTCTTGATGTACTTTTATGTGAATCAGGAGATTCAGATCAAAGTTCTGCAGGCAGCAATATTTTGTTACTTACCTCTTTTTTTCCATTCTTAGAGTTCTACTCCATAGTTTTTGATAACTCAGACATTCTGATCTGACTTCGTGATGGGAATACTCATAACTTTTTCCAAATACAGCCATTCATCTACACCACTAAGTTGTTTGAGATTACAGATATGAACAAGGATATAGTAAATATTAATAAGTAAGAAGAACTTAGTGTTGATCACCATGTACTTTTGTTCCTCCATTCCTCTGTGGTATTGAGCACAGCATGCACTTCATGCAACACAGTAAGTCAAAACAGCAGGAGAAAACTCAAGTGAAGTGCTTTTTTATTGTAACTCTGGAAGGTTTGGGAAGGGCTAAAACTAATGTAGTGGCAATGTGCACACTGCACACACTTGACCATCTTGTTCTGTCGCTTTCTGAGCTTTCAGTGATTCCAGATGTTGCCAAACCTACTGCAGGTAAACTGGCAGAATTTTACTTTGTACTGGTAAACAGTCTTTGAATGGTTGAGAGCTGGAATGTATTTCAACAAAAATCAGATTTGGTGGTTGAAACTGCAGTAGAATTGAGGATGCCAAGTGGTCACAGTGTGGGCTTTAGAGTCTTCATTACCTACAAGACTTCATCTGGTAGGGGGAGAGTCTAATGGAAATTTGTTTGAATATAAGTTGCCAACTTACTGAGTAATGTATTATTAGGAAAAGTCTCAACTGTGGATAGCTCTAACCAGTTCTTTTTTTCTGTTTTGCTCTGTTTCTCCTATAGGGCTTGTGAAGTTGGGGGTTCACTGTGTCACATGTCAGAAGGTTGCGATAAAAATTGTCAACAGAGAGAAGCTCAGCGAGTCGGTGCTAATGAAGGTAATTTTCTAATAGATTTAAAAAAAAAATAAGTTCTTGGCTCTGTGTCTTTTGTTCCATGCAAAATTAATATCTTTAATTATGTTTAACAAACATCCTTGTCAGTACTAGGATTATGTGGAGCATAATAAAAATAATTCAGGTATGGGGGAGGCTAGGGCAGCTGAAATGAAATGGGAGTATATCTGTGCTTGGAGAACAAAATTAGTGGTCAGCTGCAGAGCTGTTGCTTCTCTGCTGGGGTAGCAGTGTGTTGGGCATCATAATTTTCCTGCAGGAGCAGTGCACAGTAGTTGTGGTATGTTGTGGACTGAGGCCTTTACGTGTTATTAAGAAGAGATTTATGTGAGGTTGGCAAAACTGTTGTTTGAATGCACCTCCTGCTCACTCCTGCTGCATATGTTCCTTATCTGATGCACCAAGATCCATGAGTGCTTTAAGCTGTTGCAATTCTATTAATAATCCTCAGAGCTGTGTTATTAGAAACAATCAAGGAGTTCCAATGGTCCCAATGAAGTAGTGTTCACAACAGCTTTGTTCACTTTTACCAAATCCTGTGATATGCATCTCCTTATGCAAGTGTCACTTGACAGATCTTGGAAGTCTAAAAATTAAAAAAAACAAAACAAAACAAGAATTTATTCATGTGATTTGGTGACTAGCAAAGCTAAATTCAGCTTGGGTGGGGGAGCACAACTTCTGCAATCAACAGAATTCCATTAAGTTGTCACCTGCAAAATGTGCTAATGGATCTGCACACAAAATCAAGGTAACTTCCCGGCTAGCACACGCAGCAAAGATCTTTCCCTGCTGCTTTGTCACAAGTAAGTATGGCAACTTATGGAACAGAAAGAAAATGGAGATTAAAGGAATATACAGTCAATGAATGTTAGTGTAAAGTTTATATTCAACTGTAATGTGCTCAGATTTACCCTTCTGGAATTCCATTGAAGTATTCTGTCTCCTGCAGTACTGTACAGTAAAGCAGTCTTCTGGTATAGACCAGAAATTAGGAAGTGAAATAGGTAAGAAAATTTCATCTAACAGTGGAAGAGAAAAATTCTCTTAGATGAGTGGAACACAGTGAAAATGAACAAAGTGTGTAAATGGTAAAATCTAAGTGAGACTCTAAAAACTGAATACTTTCTGGAGTAACACAGTAAGAATACTTTTAAAAAAAAACATGAGTGTGATGTTGGCTGAGAGACTCTCTGTCTGGTATGGTATAAAAGATTTTATTTGCCCCATTGATTTTCAGAGTAGGAGGCAAATCACGTAGCATAGCAAAGTGATCTCTCTGCTTTTGTTTTGTTGTATTACCTCAGTTGTAGTAGAAAATCTGCGTACTGAAGTAATGTGTTAGGCCCTTGTTTACACAGCCGCGTGCTGAAGAGTGCCATGTTTTCTGTAAAATTGTACAACATCCTTCTCAGGAGGAAGCCAGGCGTTGTATCATGATTCTCATTTCAGACCATTCATGGCCAGATTTTCTCTTTCAAGGATTCTGTTCTCTGTACTCAGGAGGCTGGAACAACAGATGGGAGTGAAGTGGTTAGCCCAGTTTTTGCATAAACACGGTAACCAGATGTCTTTTCAGGAATATCCTGTGTCTGTTGGTCAGAGACAGGGCTTGGGACTTCTAAGTGAATTTGGAATTGACTGTACTCCTAGCCAGCGTAATCCAGCCTGGCTGACAGGGGAAAAATGCTTTCAGCTTTCGGCAATCCCAGTGTGAGCATTGCCAAGCAGCCAGCTGACAGCCTGCTGCATGGAGTCAGCAGCCACGGGGAGACAGTTAGCAACAAAGCCAAGTCATGGTGGTGTGGTGGCATTCCTACTTCACAAATCTTCCCACTAGTTTATTGGTTTCAGTGACTCTCTTTGCCAGCAGGCTGTTTAGAACAGGCCCTGGAGCAGAATCAACACCACAGCAGCAATTCCAAGCCAGGCCCAGATTGATGGGTTTTGCTTTAATCTGTCCTTGGACAGAAAAACTGGATCTGACAAATATGCACACCTGCCACATGAAGCTGTAAAACTGCAGTGCTGTGGCCATTTATCCTAGAGCATAAGGAAGAAGTCTGCTCACAGTCCTTTCAACATCAAAAATGACAGGCATGAGCACATGCAGCAGACTGCTTTCTCCTGCCATCATTATTTTGACTTACTTCATACAGCCTTCATTTCTCCAGTGATTTTGCAGTGAGCATTTGTTTTATTCTGTACAGTCAGGGAACTGTCCCTTCTATCTGCAGCTGCTCTTCATCTGAGCTGTGCAAAATTGAGAGGCATTTGGTAAAGTGCTTTCTAATCATAACGTAGTAGTATCAATATTTCTGGAGAGAAGAATTTGGAGTTGAAGCAGCTGGTCTCAATTAACAGAACTGCTGCTATGGAGATGATACATGGGCAGGCAGGCTGCAGCACAGGCTGCAGTAAATGGCTCATCCGTGTGCTTGCAGCCCTCTCAGAGGATGAGGCTGCTTGCTGCACATGCAAGCTGTCTGCTTCAGTGTGTCCTGGCTCGTTCATTGAGGCTGAGGAGTGTTTCCTTCCCGGCTCCAGCTGGGGTCTGCTTAAGAGTGCTGTTTTGGGGCAGAACTACAGATTTTACAGATGAAAACAGAAGTCCTGGTTCTGTTCTCACTGTTGCTTTCACAGAACTGTAAATACTTGGGCTGGGTTTCTTCAGCTGTACTTTGGGTAAGCCTGCTGCTCTGGAGACCTGCCTCCCAAAGGTGCTTTAGCATGCTCTGACACAAATTGGTAGAAAGGCCTCAGAAATGAGTGGATTACAGGGAGTGTGTTGAGATTATGAAGGGCTCATTAATTTCACTGAACTACTCCTACTGCTCTAGGAGAGAAGGAAGTTGGGACCAGAATACACGAGCTAACTGCTCATAGAGCATGCAGGCTCCCTGCTGTTGGTTGCGTTTTAAGTACCAGCACGAGCATTTGGAGTTCTTAACATCTGAATGTGAGAGTTCAACTCAGTCTTTCCTCTGATGTGGCCAAAGCCTGCTTGGAAATGTGCAGAAGTCTGGGAAGGAGGAGTCAAAGAATCTTTCCTCTTCACCACCTCACCAGTTCTCTGCTACTCCCTCCATCCAAAGAATAAGCAGAAAGAAATTGATTATCTTTTGCTGGTCTGTCAGACAAATAATCTTTGGAAAGGCAGTGATAGTAAAAGCAATGGGAGCATAAAGGGGGAAGAGCAAGAAGGGGACAGCTGGCCTTGGACTAATTATTTGAACATGCAGACATCCTGAGAAAGACACAGATGTCCCAGGCTTGATGACTGAAGGCCAGGGCTCCATATGTGTGCTTTGTGCATATGAGCCTTTTGTTTACTCTGACTGAATCCTTCAGTGCCAGCCTTGAAGCCAGGCAGGTATTTCAAGGCTGGGGGATGGGAAGAAAACACAGTCCTTTCTTACTTCTCTTGTGGAGCTGGCTTGGAAGGAGGGTGCTGTGTTCTGGGGAGGTTGGTTGTTTTAGAGCCTTTTGGGTCTGATGAGCTCTACTTCCAAAACTGGCTTTTCAGTCAGAGAGGATCATGCAACCATCAGCATCAGAAATCACTAATTGCCTGAAGCAGTTGAATGGAGGGAGGAGTAGCAGGTTCATTTGTCAGCTTCTTAGAGCAGACAAGATAACTAGTAAAGCACATGTGTAGATAGGTACTACTTTGCACCATATTGGACTTTATTTCCTTCTGCTGTCAGTTATTTTTGCCTCCTTTTTAACCGCTTTTATTTCTCTTTTCTTACCATTCTGTGAATTCTTTTTACTTTGTCTTTCCTCCGTTTGCTGTGGGAAGTCATGCAGAACTGTCACTGTTTTGTTACAAAAACTGCTGAAAGTATAGCATGTCTGGTCAAGGTGTCCATTCTTCAAGGAAAATGTTTTATAAATAGGCAACAGTTCAGAAAAGATCTGAGGGAATAAGCAAACAATCAGAGCTTATGCTTAATGAGAGACTCAGAGGACTCAGTCTAACTAGTTTATCAATTTGAAGGTTAAGAGAGAACTTAGTCATGGTTTGTAAATACTGATAAGGAGAATAGGCGTTTGATAATTGAGGATAACTTCTGCCTTGGGGGCAGAAAGCTTGCTGGAAACTAATACTTGGAAGCTGCAGGTAGACAGATTGAAAGTAGAAATGTTCGGACTGTTTGAGCACTGGAGGAAGTTATTAATTGGAACAAGCAATCAAGAGTTCTGATGAGTTTTTTTCCCTGAAAGAAAGAAAATTAAGCTTTGCATTAAACTGCTCTGTGGTTTCTAAATGCTAGATTTTAGTTCAGCATTGACTGCTGGTCTTGCAGCAGAAAGCACTTGAAAGTGGTTTCCTGATCCATGCTATGCATTTAGAGTGGACTAGATTAATAAAACAACCTCTCTGGCCTCAAAATCCATAAATCTATGAGTTTCTAATCACATACTTGAAATCTATAGAAAGCCACTTAACTCTGTCTGGAGTGTAAAGAGAGAGAGGCTTGTACAACCTATCTGTAGAAGCAGAAATCTAGGCTTCCCCAAGGTAAGTCAAAGAAGGGAATTCTTGAAAGCAACATCTTCTCTTTGAAATACCTCATTTTCACACTTCTAGGATAAATTTTAAGACCATGATATTGGCTGACCTGGCTGTTTTCAACCTGATCTACAGAAATGATTGCCAAAAGATACCAATTTCATCAAGGAGAAGCTAAATCTGAGATGGAGTAGAAATGGACTGAATAGGGCAACTTTGTTTAAATTCAGCTTTGATCACAGTGAAAATAGTTTTTGTGAGGTTACTGAAGTCATATACAACCAGCTCAGATATACGTATGTAAATATCAAATACATTATTTATGTATATATATATGTAGGAATTTCTTCAGTAATCCCTTTCTTTTCTTTAAACTGCAGTATTTCAGTGTCTTACTGTTGATTGCAGAGGAAATTATGTTAAGCTGCTACTGAATTTCTCTTAATACCTCCTTCAATTGGGTACAAATGAACAAAGAAATGAGACCATATAATTGTATTGTTGAAATGGTTTAAATTAATCTGGTATACTGGAACACAAGATGCTGGAAAGCTTTGTATTAAAAGCAGCAAATAGGAAGGAAATTAAATGTATTTATTTATTTAGTATTGATTAAATGTATTAAATAGGAGTCCCAAAGAAAAGGCTTTGAAGCATTCACCAAACTTTCCTGTACTCCCTGATGAAGAAACACTGTACTAACTTGCTGGCTCTAGTTTATTATTCTTCTGATTGGTTCGTATATTGCTGCAAGAGGAGAACAACCCAGATGACCTTGTATTTATGGAAAGAAAAAAAGAAAAGAAATCATGAAAGAAACTAAATTTCCCCAAAACACTCATGTACTTTCTGAAATTCCTGTTTTTACCTGCTGTTGAACTTAGAAGTTGCAGCATATAGATGAGTATGTCCATACTTACATGGACCTTCCCTTGCACTTTCGCTGCATGTGCTTGTTACAAATACATGCACTCATCCTTGGCTCATCTTTAACCTAGAGCATTACCACTTGCTTATCTGCTTTTAACACAGGAAGAGAGCAGATTAGGAGTGTGTGCGTGTCTGCCTGCATGTTTGTCTGTGTAGGTGGTGAACAAACTTCAGGAATGATTGACACCCATCAAAGAACAGGAGCTCACAAACGTGCCCTTACCCCCTGCCTCTCTGGCCCTTGTTTACATTCCAGCAGCAGCACATTTGGCACAGCACAGCCTCGTGTGTCTGTTTTCTAAGTTCAAAGAGACAAAAAAGCACCTTGCGATATGAAAAACACAGGAAAATGAAAGGAGCTTATTTTCCCTGTCTCTCTTCTGTTATAGGGGGTTTAGGACCAGGGATCTGTTATTGAATGTATAATGCAGAGTGTTATGTTTTGAACTGGAGCTGGTGGGGAGCGCTGGAAGTCTATTCACTTGTCATTTGTTTAAGCAGTTAAAGAAGTCGGATAATTGTATTTTCCTTCAGAGAAGAATCACTCTCCACCCCCACTTTCTACCACACCCACAGGAGCACAAGTTGAGGTGTTCTTCAGGACGGAAATTAAACAGGGATCACGAGCACATGGTGTGCCTGTCAGAGGAACAAACCCGTTAAGTGTGCGCCATGCTTTTTGCTTTCTAAAGTTAGCGTGATCGATTGATGCATTTAAGCAAGATATAAAAATTATTGGTCCTATTTTTTTTCACCCAACTTTTAATTCCACAGACTTGTGTTGTAGCTGTCTGACTTAAATTTTTGTTTTACCAGATTTATTCTACTTACAGCTGTGTGTGCAAAAACACAGGCATATAGACATCATACTTGTGTGCTGCCGTGGTCATGCAGCAGATGTTCTTCCAGAGCCCCAGCTGGAGCTAGCTTGAGTCAAGAAATGCTTTTGCCATTCATTTAGCTTGGTTGTAACTCTGCTACCTAGGTAGACCAACAACTTCTCTCAGAGATGTGTTCTGCCATTCAGTCCTCATCCACCTGCAAAGCTGCTGTCAGTAATCAGCCTCTCAAAATCTTTTGTGTTTGACTCTAACTGCTTCCACTGTAACTTCACCATTCTTGCATTTGGAGTGAAACAGACCATAGCTTAACTTCATTTACATAGCAGGGTGTTAGAAGTCTGCATGCCATCTCCAGAAGCTGAAAGCCCTGCCTCTCCCTGGCCTCCCTGCATCTCCAAGCTATACGTTACCAGGGCAAGTTGCATCAAGTCTTGAGTAGGCTCTGAGAGTAAGCAGCTGTAGGGCAACATGTCCCCAGCTGCAGAGAGGTGGCCCTACAAAGTGTTGCTATATGGGGAGATGACAGAAAGCACCAGGATCCTTATCTTGTCAGGTTCTTCGTTCAGAGTCCTAGGAAAGACAACTAGTAAAAGCTACTGTGAAAGGCAATGAAGATTTTATCAATCTGGAGCTGTATTCTGTATGGTATACTGAAAGCTTTCATTCTTTTCTTCCATTTGCTCTCTGAAGGTTGGTGAAAAATCAGTGGATTTTGGTCTGATTCTAACTAAAACTACTTATTTTAATTGACTTTTTCTACCAGCATTTTGAACAGCTGTGTAGTCTGGTTAAGTAATTGGTCTGAAGGCACATAGGGTGAAACTTGTCCCAGGCTGCAGAGAATGAAAGGGTACCACTGGAGAGAGTACAGTAGTTAAACCATGTGTAGAATTGTCAGGTTTGATGGTGCTTGCTGATAGGAAATGCATTTTAAATTATTAATAAAAGAATTCCCCAAATCTTTAAGAAGTTAACAAATTTTTGTTTAAGTAACATCAAAACTGAAAGGGAGCAAGGGAGCATGCTTTCTGGCCTGAACTACAGTTTCTAAGTTCTACAGTTCTTTATGAAAAATAACTTTCTTCCACAAAAAATTTCTTCCTGGACAGAAAGCAAAAGTCAGAATGAAACTCAGATGCTCTTAGAAGAGTGAATCTGTATTGATCAAATCATGTTACAGCCACACCTATAAGCATCAGAATAACAGCACAGGACTTTACATCATACTAGGATAGATTTCTGTTTTTGTGATTCTACTAGGCCAGAGTTTGCTCAGTGTCATTACAGATGTTTAAAACATTTCAGGAGGAGGAAGATGCTGGTATCTTGGTGCTGCAACACAGCATGCACTGATTTCATTTAGGTGTCTCAGCAAGTGTGTTTTATATTGGTGTGAATTTTCTGCTTTCAATTCTTCTTTTTTTTTTTTTTTTTTTTTTTTGCATATGTACAGATGGAAAGACTTCATTTCACATTGGTTTGTATTTCACATTCCATAATCTTGTCTGGAAACATTTTGAGTTTTTTTTATCTTTTCTTCTGGAAAGAGAAGCAGCATTACATCAGAAGAGCAATAGCAGTAACATCAATCCTTGAGTAGATTGACTGAGACCAGAGCTGGCTCAGATGTTTGACCCTGCATCTATCATCTAGAATAAGCAGCACGAACATCAATATACTGATCCATTCCACTTAAGGGATGTAGTCCATCCCTGTTTATAGAAGGTAAGCCGTCTGGGCGAAGACTTCATTTTTTCTGAAACGATTCTGTGATGCCTTGTGCCACCAGCATTTTTTAACCCAGTGTAGTTTATAAGAGTTTCCTAATCCAAATAAAATGTCACCTAACGGATATTCTGACTAGCACAACTGTGGGCTAAGGCCGGGCATTGCACTGTCAGTTAGGAGATGCAGGCTCTTTTTGTTTGCCATTTTAATATCAAACATAAAAGTTCTGCTGTTAATCTGTTAAGTGTAAACCAGGCCCCACTGGGTCTACTCCTGCGATTTGTACTATTAAATAATTGGCATAAATGCAGGAAAAACTGCAAAAGCTCTATCCCAGTGCATATAATTGTTAATTCCAGAAGTGTCAACTGGAACTGGATATGATCTGGGTTTGTTTTGCTGTCATTGGAACAGGCTGACCTCTCTTGTAGTAATTTTTTAGGAATTTGAGCCTTTCCTCTTTTACCAGCTGCTGTCTCTGAACTCACTGCCTTTCATTCTGTCATCCTGAGGTGCCCAGTCTGTAGTGGACTGTATCTAATGCTAGTTTGCTGGTGAAGCACACTCCTATAGCAGTTAACTGTCATTTGCATTCTGCTGCTGTCCTCCGATGGAAACACGTGCTATGTATATGGAGGAGACACCCAATGTTTGTTACAAAATTGTGTTTCTCCTCCAACTCCTAAGAGAGTCTTCCAGGTGCATTAATGCTGTGGAAGCTGAAGCCTGTGCTCTGTAGGACCAGCTACCATGCAGGGATGGAACTGCATTTGTGGTACAGTTGATTCTCCTCTAGTGTGGGAAAAGCAATCACTGCTCAGTCAGAACACCTGGTATTCTTGAGCTATATGGGGTAATGTAGCATGGTGTGTTCTGCTGCTGCTTGAGGAGGCAGCAGCAATGGCTTTGTGCGGTGAGAGCGGTAATAGAGATATTGCCATAATTCCCTGCAAACCATAGGGAAGGAGAGAAGAAATTTGACCTTGAACTTCTGCATCTATTCCAGTCTCAGCAGATAATGATTGTAATGCTCAGTAACATCTCTGTTCTGTTATCATGCATTTCCCCTGGAGGAAAAAGGGACTTCCGAAAGTGGCAAGAAATTCTAGGGTGCCGCACCCAGAAGCTGGCTGGCTTTCTTAGGAGTGTTCAGTGATAGCTCCAAAAAGCCATGTAGCCAAAATCCCAGTCCTTTCTGGAAATGAGGGACCAATGCTCCAGCTTCTGCTAAATTTAACATTCAAAATCACGTTTTAGAATGTTTTGGCAAGGCGGGGGAATGTTGGGAACAGTTGTCAACACTCAGAAAGGAAAATCTGATGTAAGAAATACATAACCGCATATATCGCAGGCAGAAGCATTCTTATACTGCTTGCAGCTCTTGCAACAAGTGCCACTTCTTCTGTACACTCAGTGGGAAAGTAGTAAGGAAATGTCAGCATTGCAAGGGGTAACATAGCAGAGTGTGATTCTAGTTATTTTTACTTTTAGTTGTGCAGCTTTAGAACGTGGAAACATGCATCATCTGCTTCTCACAAATGCAGACCTATCTGCAATAAATAAATAATAGCAAAATGTATAAACAAGACAGGAGCACCTAGTTTCTTTTCATGTCTGCTCATAATGAATGTTCTTGACTTTTAATGGGGTATGTATTTAGCTTATTTTTCCATATCCCAAGAAGTTGCTGTAGAACTCTATATGACTAAAATGAATTGCCACCAGAATGTGTAAAAACAACATGTGTCATAGCAAATGTACAAGGGAATGGGGAATATTACTAGTTTTCCCTGTTGCATCTGAAGCAATTTTTTAACAGGGTTGTGCTACACACATACAGTTTTCCTGGAAGAATTGCCAGTAGGCTGTGAAGGCTGTTCCAGAAGTAATGTCTCCCATTTGTTATGTTGGCCCACAGTGTCCAATGGTAGTATGGGAGAGGTTGAACCTTCCTGTCAGTATTCTGTTTCGTTTTGTTGCCATGTGATGAATGTCAGATTGCCCTTCTGCTGACAAAATGGCATCTGATATGCTCAAGCAGTGGTGTGTCATTAATTCCTTCATGTGGAAAACCCATTGACATTCATTGGCGCCTGCTGATGGAGATCAACCAGTGGATATCAACACAGTGAAATGGTGGGTGGCACATTTCAGCAGTGGCAGTGGTGACATGAAAGATGAGCCGTGTTCTGGATGGCCATGAAGAAGTGTCACACCATTAAATGAAGAGCATCTCAGATCTGCATGAATAGATGGATTACAGGCAGCAAGCTGTGTATGGACCTGAATATCAGCTTCAGTCTGTTGGAAACAATGGTGGCAACATTAGATTATTATTATTTGTGCTAGGTGGGTGTCACAGATACTCACACAGAAGCAGAAGGAACAATGTATGCAAGTATTCAGGATATATTGATCCAATAAGAGTCTGAATGTGACAGTTTCCTGCATTGCATCATTACTGAAGAACTGGAGTAAAATAGTAATTGCATCATTACTATGAACTGGAGTAAAAACAGCAGTCCATGGAGTGCTGATATATGAGTTCACCATCAAATAAAATGTGCAAGTGCAGTCCTCAGTGGATTAAGTGATACGTAGTGTCGTCTGGGGCAGGGAAGGGGTGATCCTTCTGAATTTCCTGGAACCCAAACAATCATCTTGACAGCTACATAATGATGCTGACTAAATTGGAGACTCAAACTTCCAGAGCCAGGTCAGAGAAGAAGACAGCCTTTCTTTTGCAACATGATAATACCAGGCCCCGTGCCAGTTTAAAGACCATGGAGCACATTGTCAGTCTTGGCTGGACTGTCCTACCACACCCACTATATAGTCTGGATTTGGTGCCTTCTGACTTCCATCTGTTTGGGCCAATGAAAGATGGACTGCATGGGCAACATTTTCCTAGCACCAGTGCCATCATAGTGGCTGTGAAACAGTGGCTCAGCTCTGCTGGAGCAGATTTTTATAAGCACGGTGTGCAGGCTCTTGTTCATCGCTGGTGAAAATTCTTGGTTAATGGTGGTGACTATGCTGAAAAATAGTGTTTTGGAGCTGAAAATTTGCTCTTTCAAATTGTGTTATTGTGCTCTTTATGCCTGCTGTACTTTCCATGGAAATAAGTGGAGGCATTACTTTTGGAGCAGTTAACATATGTTTACTGATATTCTGTCATGCTGTCCATCAGGATCCTTGTAGCTGACTGGAAGTGGCTGTTGCTCCATGAAGGGGGATAGCGTGTGTGTCTACATTCATGTGTGTGGAGGTGGTCCAACAGAAAGTGCTTGCTCTCAATAGAGGCAATTTCCCCCTGCTGGGAAGTATATTGTGCTAAAGTTATTTTTCAGAGGTTTTTCTTCTTACGTTTCCTTCCTAATACATGAAATAAATCCCCTCAGCCTAATGTTTTTATCTCTTTTCTTTGATGAGTTTTCTCTTTACTCTTGCTCCCTCAGCTGTCCCTGAATTTCCTTCCTAAATCCCATGTGTCCTTTGTTAACCTCTTGTTTGTTTCTCATTATCCAAGCAGTACTTTCAAATCAGAAAGGAAAGACACGGTGCAAGAGTGCATATTGTCCCCTATTTGTTATATATTTATTGTATTCTTATTTGCACCTCTTAAATCAATCTCTTATTTATCAAATCCACAATAACATTTACTTACGAACAAATAAGGGTGGTTGGACACAGGAGAGAGTGGCACACGGTTTGCTTCCCAACTCTCTGGGGTCATATTTTCTCTTCTTATTAGAGGAGTGTAAGTTCTAAGTTTAGTACCTATGGAAGATCTTGGATAAAGAAATACAGATTATAGGAGGGAGTAGTTGTGTATGGATACCTAAAAGTACCAAACACCTTCTGAGCAGCAGAGTAATGAAAGTGGCAGATTTGATTGCCCTTTAGTACCAGAATATCTCCACTACAAAGACAAGGCATCTGGAGCTGGCTACACACTGCTTGAATAAGAGAGGAGATATTAAGGAAGAAGAAATCAAGGATAACCAGATTGTTACAATTCTTAAGCAGAATAAGGAGTGTAATATTGGAGACATGCATGGAGTCATAGAAATAAAGGTTGGAAGGGATCAGTCAGGCTTTGAGAAATCCATCCTCTCACTCAGATAATGTCTGCTGTATGCCTGTCATGGCTTTGTCTCAGTTTGGAAACCTGAAGGAACTGAGATTCCTCATCCCCTCTTGAGAGCCCACACCAGTAGTACATTACAATCCCAGGGGTTTTATTTTTTCCCTAGTGTCTAACTTGAACTCCAGTTTAGATGTGATGAAAGAAGTTGATCAAGAGTCACAGCCAGACTGTGTAACAGTCCGTAACAGCTGTAATAAATACACTTTGGAGAACAGTAGAGATGGTGTTGAATACTTCAGCCTCATGGTAGGAACAATCAATCAATGACTATAAGAATCACATCAGGAAAATTTACTATGAAAAAGATCACAAAATGAAGTTGATGAATAAAGCTGAGAATCAACAGAGCTGCATACAAAGAATGGGAGTTTAGGCAGGTAAAATTAAGCATTAAAGCAACCCAAAGAGGGTTGAGGACTCTGGTTCAAAGACTGCTGTGTAGAGGGTGCCTTGAGGCTTAAGCAACCTAAAATAACTGATGTAATGATTGCATCTCATTTGCAACAAGAGAGCAAACGCATTGGCAGTCTAAGGAAGAACTTTTTCCTGGAGCTTCCTGGAGTCTTGAGAGGAAATCTCCGTGGCCCATAGGAGAGAAATTGGAAGTGAGATCATAGATTCACTGGGTGGGAATAAAAGAAGTGATTACTGAATTTCTGTGGTTTAGTTGGCAGATACAAATCAAATTTTAAATATAAAGTTCCGTAAACGGAGGAACAGCCTAGTAGGAGGCTGTCGATGAAATAACAAAAATGTTGGAATATCTTCACAGCTCCTCTAAAGGGGTTTTAGCTATTTCTGAGTCTCTCATTTCTCACTCTCTCAAATTGCTGGTTCTCACAGTAGCTTGACCTCCATCCTCTGATATCATCTCTCCAGCTGTCCTTTTCATTACAGTTCTCTGTTTCTCTTCCACTTGTTTTGCAGATCTGGTTAGAGATTCTAGGTTTCTCTCCCCTTATTTTTACACATCTTTTGACCAGCAGTACTATTCATGTTGTCCTCCATTTTTTCCTCCCCACTGCTGTAATTGTCCATTTACCATTGCAAATCTTGTTTTATTCTCTCACTTTTATTCAGCATTTTGTGTGTAACTCTCTCCAGAATACACTATTACCATTGTCCTTCATAGCTGCTGTGGTTATAAGCCCTCTGGCAGCTCTGGTAACTGTGTCCTCATACCCAAGTTCAGCATTTAACTGAGGTCTTCTAATATCCCCGTACGTTTTGAGAGCTGTACTTTTGCCCTGATCCCTTTAATTCAGAAGCTTATAAGACTTGAACAAAGTTGGACTCTATTTTGTGTGCATTCTTATCCGTAAGATGCCACAAACATTGCTGTCATGGCTAGTGGTTGCATACCAATTCTGTAAACTCCTGTAATACTGAATGCAGAGTTTGGTGCAGCCTGACCTAGCAAAAGCATTATTAACAGCCCATCAGAATAATCATCTGCTTTTATTTGCATGTGTAGATATGAATTTTAAAAGTTACAGTATTTTACCAAGTATATGTCAGTTTAAGTATTGTTCTTATGATAAAGACCATGAATACCTGTACTCACAGCACTAAGTGTAACTGGAGAAATGAGGGACCTGAGCAGGAATGAAGAATTCAGAGCTTAGCAAGAAGGTCAAGTCTTGGTAAATTCGATGTGCATATACAGACGTTTAGGTATCCTAGGCTGAAAGCCTACATTTGAATTCAATAGAAGTTAATACATTTCATGGCCTTATGGACAAGGCACGTTCTCAAGAATGTTTTAACAAGTTAGTCTTGGAATTGAGACTTGGGAAGCTAATGATGTACTAGTTGAAAGGCTGTTGGTCCTATATGCAACAAGGTTATGGATGCTAGATTGTTATTTTCTAACTGATTCATAAGGTGGTATAGAACAGGTGTTTATTGCCTTTGAGGAAGTGGCATGTGATGTAATTCTGCTAAACATAATGGAAATAACTTTCACTCTTTTTCAAGTAAAACCTCTGTGCTCAAGATGTGTATAAAACATACTGACCTAGGCTCTGAGTTTTTGTAAAACGATTGGAGGACAGGCTGAAAGAACTGGGGCTGTGCAGCCTGGAGAAGAGAAGGCTCCAGGGAGTCCTGAGAGCAGTCTTTCAGTACCTAAAGGTGATCTATCGGAAAGGACACGGACTCTTTAGCAGAGTCTGTTGTGGTAGGATAAGAGGAAATGATTTCAAACTAACGGAGAGGAGATTTAGACTGTATATAAGGAAGAAGTTTTTTATAATAAGGGCAGTGAAACACTGGCAAGGGTTGCCCAGTGAAGGGGTGGATGCTCTGTCCATGGAGACATTCAAGGTCAGGCTGGACGGAGCTCTGAGCACCTGATCTAGTGTAGGTGTCGCTGGTTGGAGTAGATGACCTTTAAAAGTCCCTTCCAACTCAAAAGATTTTATGATTCTTCTCTTGGATTCAGCTGAACTTGCAGGTATTTGCAGGTCTTAATTTGAGATAGTGCTGTCCCTGAGATAAAGCTTAGAGGCTCTTTGATCCTGTTGCTATGAGAAATAATTTTTTACTCATCCATGGGCATTTTTTCTCCATCCATTACATGCATTTTCCAAGCCATAACGTCTTTCTTCTCAAACAGATGATTTGATTTTTGTTCTTTTTATTCTTAACTGATTTCCTTGGAATGAAGGGATTTTCTGTGCATGTAGAACAACTGTTAAACTGAGGCCTCATTATAGTAACATCAAGTGGCTGGTTTAAACTGCTGACCACTCATCCGACTCAATATGCTAAATGTTCTTTGCTTCTGGGCACCTCCTCTTCTGTGTGCCACAGTGATGCAAGAAGAAACACAGAGATTTCTGTGGGATCTTGACGTTGCACCCAAAGCACCAAAGGGCATAGGCTGCATGAGTTGGTGAAGTTAGTCTCTTCCCATAGACTGAATTCATCCAAAGGATTTACTGGTGAAGCGCAATCGCAGAAATAGACCGGAAGACCAGAATAGAACAGGAATAAGTTTTGATCAGTTGTTTGTAAATGCATATGTAAACTTTGAAGCTGTACCTCAGTAAATACAGGATACAGGTAACAGGGACGGTGCTTTGACTCCAAAAATGCACTACGGTGCACAACATAGCCAGCATGTTGTTCATATTGCTACCTATAAGGATTTAGCTCCTGGGAAGGGAGTGTGGCAATCCTTTGAAAAGCAAACCTTGGAACTTAATGTTATTTTGTCCAATGGGCTGTTTTCCTTGAATTTCCTCAGCTGCAAAACCTAAGAAGGCAGGATTTTTGATCTTCCTATAAGAACTTGCCTTGAATTCCTCTTTGCTGGTTCACACGTTGTTACATGTGTACGCACTGTTAAGTCTGGCACTTGCACTGGGATGTCTGCTGGCCATCTGCTGTGAGAGATAAGTGAAGATATGCATACAATGCTTTCATCGCAGCTGTATAATTTCAGATTTTTACTGGGGGTAACAGTGGATGTGCCCTAGTGCAAAATCTGGACAGACACTACCCAGGTACAGACCCATCAACTCCTGAGCGCATTAGGCAGCAGTGCTAGTAGTACTTCCAAGGAATTAGCTCTGCAGAATAGGTTAGTTGAAAAGTATATTTGTCTCCAAATGATAACCAGAAACCCTAAGGGAAAACAGGCTTTGTGGCAGCTGTTTTGATCCCCTTGACTGCTCTGTTTTCACTTTTTACTCTCACTCTCTCTTGTCCTCAATTAAACAGTTCTTGATACCTGTCTGGCTTTGCAGAATCAGCCACTTAATCATAGACAAAGGCTAAACTTTCTTCTTGCCAGAGCAGTTTAACCTCTGAACTACATGCTGTGCAGGCCTTAGTCTTCCCGTCTTTTTGCATTTCCCCTCCCCGCCATCAAACTGATGCTGAGAATCTGCAAGTGCGTTTCATTTCTGTTATTCTGTATGTTGATGAATCAGCTAGTGGAAAATCTAAGAGTTTTCTGTTTGCATGTATCACTCCTGGGCTGCAGCACTGTAAACTGCTGGTTACTCCCAAAAACCCAAAGTGACAATATTCACTTCTCCCTGAAAAATCTGCTCCCTGTCTCACTCTGGGCTCTGGTTGTAGTCTGGTAGAACATCCAAAGCTAATTTCCATGGTTTTCCTTCCCTTTCTCCTTCCACTGTAAGCTGAACAAGTGATATACTTACTGACAGACAGTTTTGTCCTTTCCTGCTGGCGTTACTCTTCTTTTGTGCAAGTAGCATATCAGACTTTCTGAGCAGTTTTCTATGTCGCAGCGTTGTCAGAAGTACTGTGAGCAAGTGGCTGGTCTACCAGAAGCATTTTTTCCCTCTTCAGCTATATGTGACAGTCTCATCTCAGCTAAGACTGCCAGATTTGTAGAAGACTAAGCAGCCCTCAGTTCAAACAGTGCTCTTCTGCAGGAGGAGCGGTATCCTACACCGCTGTGATACATTGGCCCTGTGTGTTGAAACAAAGCTGTGACTTCCCAAAAAGCTTCTATCTTTTCACTGATCCTGAGGCACACTGGGATTAGAATTCAGGAGTGTCAATCAAGATCACTTCAATAAGTGTGTGGTATCTGCAGTGTTCTGGACCATTCTGCTCTTCCAGCAATTTGGTAAAACTCAGCAGGCAAAGGGTTAGATTGGTGGAAGCAAACTGTAGCTAGTGCTTAGTGCTGGCTTCTATACTGCTGTGGGTTGCGTGTTTTTCTCTGCTTCAGTTCCTTCAGGGGTCTTGAAAGCTAAGGTGTGCTTTGCTGAATGACAGGAGCAGGCCTGCAGCTGGCATCCAGCAAATCAAGGCAATAATCAGTTTTCACAAGCCAATTTTTTTTTTTGCGTATGAAATTCAGACGCAGTTCTTACTTATATATGTGGTTCACAGATCTTGCTGTTTGATTTAGGGATCTCCCAGTCATCTCATCTGCAATACAGTCTCTACTTTGCAGACTTTAGCACTAAAGCTAGAAGGCAACTCATCTCCTCAAAGAACCAGCCTTTGACCTTGAATGTTCTTGCAGTTGTTAAATGCTCGTGCAGGTTTCCTGAGGAGCACAAAGAGCCAGTTTTGCAGTGTGACTCTGCTTCTAAATGTGACTATAAAACCAATGGCATTTTAAGTTCCCCTTTTTGTTTTCTCTCCATGGCTTGTAGATCAAAGATGTCCCAACTTGCAAGGGGAAAAAAAAGGATTTTCTGTTGCTACTTTGAGGAGCTCACTTACTCAGTGAAGACATGTGGATATACTATCACTGAAGTTTAGTTGGCTAGCCTTATTAATGATAGAAAAGCTAAAGAAGATATAACTCACTCTGTTGTGGCTGTGCTTATTCTGCAGAGATGATAAACGTGTTCAAATTTTGTCTGTGTCATTTAGCTCTGCAGATTGTCTACAGATATGCAGTAGAGAGCAAGAGGAAGGGTTTTTTTTTTTTTGAAAGCTGTGCCTGCTGTACTGCTGAAATACTTATGCAATGCCAGCATAGCACTGCTGTTGGGAATACAGCCTTAGTGGTTACCCTCAGCCTACGCAAGGCAAGTTAAAGCAGGGAAAACTGTGTTTTCATGCTGTCACTGCATCTATAGTAAGGGTTTCTGTGGTCAGGGCTTTTTTTAGTTACATGTTGTCATGCTGCTGTCTGATACAGTCATGTTGGTAGCACCCTGACATGCAGTCACTTTTCTGACCTACATGTACTTTTTTCCTTACCTGTTACAGAGAGGTATCATCTGCCCCTTCCTAATAGGAGGCAGATCTGTCCTGGTTGTCCTAAGAGTACCAGAAGTATTTAGTTTGGGGAGAGGAAGATCGAAATAAGATACGACATAATAATCAGAAAAATTTGGTTCTGCAATGCAGCATTATGGAAGAAAAAAAAAGGCGTGAGAGAGTGAGAAAAACAGAGCAGTTTGTCTCCCTCTGCTCTATAGAGGAATTCAGAGCAGGAGAACTGTGTATTTGGGTCAGCTGAGTCCTAAAGGAGAATTTTCATGCAGTCTTTTCAACCCATTTTCATATGTGGTTGTTGAATCTGCCAAACCTTAAAGGGACAAATATTAATAAGAGATAATCATATAATTGTAAATGATCGGTTCTGTTGTTGCTGCTATTATTTCAAAGCAAAATCAGCTGAGCTTCCAGTGTATGTCTACACTGTGCAATGTGGGGTCATGTGGAGACCATCCCAGTTCACTCCAAAGGTGCCCAGATGGGGACAAACATTACAGCTGTACCAGTGCAGCTGGGGCTCATGAAGTAGCTCATATGGAGCTGGCTGGGCCATCTCTCTCCAGCATGGACACTTCCCAGTTCTTTGAACAAACTCAGGCTTTACCTAGACCTGATCCCCAACTCACTAAATTCCCAGGAAGTCTTTCCACTGATTTCAGTGTGCTTTGGACCAGATCTGGGCATCATTTTCAGACGGACCTCTCTCTCAGTAGAGTTGTATTGGTCTGGTGTGCAGGGCACCTCTTCCACATGGTGCTCCCCATGGGAAGAAAGAAACAAAAGCAACTCATAGAGGACAATGGGAATAGCCAAGCGTGGAGAGAGATCACCCTGAAACAACGCATATTAGTAAGGAAGATGCCTAGCATGAAATGATCTTTCAGCATGTTCTTTTTGTGAAACAAGATACACATCAAATGCTCATTCCCTTCATGCAATTCCTGCTTCACTCCAGTCATTTCTGCACTGATGCTTTTACTCCTCTTTGTCACACACTGGCCCAGGTTGCCCCTCACAGTACCTCTATCAGTGGCAATTCAGCCTGGATTAAGTCTCTTCTTTTCCAGACCTATCTTCAATTTTTTATTCTTTTTTTTTTCAACCTAATCTAACAGATCCAGAGAAAACAAAGTCTTTGCCATACTCCCTTTTTGTCACTGCCATTTTTCATAGCAAGCCTGAGGCAGAGTCGCCCACAAAACCCTTTCTCTTGAGTATCTGCACTTTAAAGAAACAAACAAAAATTTTTACAAGAGGAATCATCAGAACTTTCTTTTACCATACCATGGTATTGAAGAATGAATTGGTTGCACGACACTGAATTTTCAGCATGTGTGTTGTTGTGCAGCGCTGTAGCAGTCTTGTCCAAGTGTCTGTGTACCGGTGTATTTAAAGAAAGTGTTTTTCTTCCTTTTAAGGCTAAGGGATAGAAAAGGATGTTGGAGAAAATCTCTCTAATGTCCCAGTTTTCAGTTCCTAAACCAGTCAGATTTTTAAAGAGGCTTAGAAGCTCGTATGTTCAAATTACAAATTGTGACAGCTGAATTTCATTCATTTACAGAAGAAACCTTATAGGAGTTCAGAAGAGTCCTTGTGCTCTTCCTGCTCAGAATCTACTGTAGTCAATTTGAGCTTTTGGTATAGGCTGTAGTTGTAGCTCTTTGTGAAGGTTTCATTTAGCTACCAACTGCAGGAATACTGAAGCTTTTGGGTTTAAAGCATCCTTGTGCAGTGTCCTTTGCCCAGGGATTTATTCCTTCTTATTGCCACAGTGCCTGAAGGGCCACACAACGCTTTGCCTGCTTTGCCAGGGATCCTGCCACAGAGTGAACATGAAGCAGCTGTGAATTAGTCCTGGAGAGTCTGATAGTGGAGTTAGGGGTAGTGCATATGTGTGAACTGCTCGTAATTAATATCAAGTGTGCCTTTTTTTAGCAAGAAGCTGTCATCTTCAAAGTCCCCCCCCCTTCATCCTACTCATTAATTTTAATTTTTTTTTCAGTCTTCCTGTTAAAAATGAATTCTTAATGAGCGCTTCTGCTGTTTAAAATGCTTCAAATTCCCTCTGTAATGATGCCTCTCCATCAAACTGAAAACACATTCTTTGTAAACAGAAAACAAGAGCTTGTAGCATTCAATTTACATACCTTCTGTGGCATCTTTTAATTTATAGTCTTGAAATTTATTTTTAATTTCTTTCAATCTATTTCATTCTAGTTATGCTGAATGAACACATGATGTTGATAGTTTGTTGTCATTTATTTTTTATTTAGTCTCTGTTGGAAAGAATGCTCCCATAAAAGAATTGTTTGTAGTCCCTCTGCTTCTGAAGTTTTAATCAAGTTAGACTAGTTGTACCAAATGCTTCTTTTAGCACTTGTGTTTCTCTGCAGTTTGGAGCTTTGGAAATTTAATAATTGTTCTCAGCATTTTAGAAATCTGTTCCTACTCTTGAGCAGAAAGTTAATCCTATTGACATGGACAGGAACAAAATAATTAGCCAGTAACTTCAGTTCCAATTGGTTTCAAAAGAAACTTTGTAATAGTCATCTTTTTCTATCAGTACAAAGAAAAATTATTCTCTCTATAGTAAATTACTGGTGTCTTTGGTTTTGACTTGGTGACTGCAGAGCAGGAGGAGCAAAAGTCAAAGCCTGGGATAAACACCAGCAGCATATTGCCACATTTGTATGCAGGTGGACGTTATAGAAGATGTAAAAGCACCACAACAACTCTATAGCTGAGTGTGCAGCACAGCACAGGCCCTTAGCATCATGCCCAGCTCTACCCACAAGAGCTGGGAGTAAAAGTGAGATACTGAGAGTAGGGTGTCTGTCTGCAGCGTCCTGTACTCTCTGTCTACAAGTATGTGATCAGCCAGAAGAAATGACCACATGGCTGACTGTTTTTTTGTCTTGCTGTTGCCTCAAGATTGAAGAGGAACAACCTCAGATGAAAATGCACCTTTCTCCTCAAGTTCTGCCTTGAAAACCTGACATCTCTACAGAAGTTGTCTTACATTTTGATCTAGTGTGAGGATTGATCACACTCCACTCCACTCCAATATAGGAGTATAGTGTTGTCTTAACTAGTCATTTACCTTCAAATATTTGTCACTAATCTGAGATACTAACATACCTGATAGATGAGTACTTAAATATGTGGCATTAAATACTAGCAGTTGTTTGAATACAGGCACTCCAAGCTTCTGAGTTACGCTTTGTAGTCTTTGCCTCACTGAATGTCTTACAGTAATGCAGCGAAACTTTACCTGTCTTGATTTCAAGGATCCTTAAAAACCAAAGTCTGCTTTTCTGAGAATATTGTGCTTTCAGCTCAAGTGAAAATCTCATATGAAACATTAAATACTTTGCTTGAGAGGGGACATATTTCTAAAGCCTTTTGCTTCTGCTTGTGCAGAATCTACCACTCCATTTAGTGATGCTTAGCTTATACTTAACATTGTAACTTACAGAGAGGAGATATTTTGCCTCTAGACACCAGGGGTGAGCCAAGACCTTTGGGGGAAGTGCCTGTGTTGTTCATAAATAATTGTGTTTACATCAAGAAAACTGTGATAGAAATGGGAAGTTATTCTAATGGAAGGCAGATAATTGTTCATGCAGCAGAGGAGGATGCAATTTCCAATCTGAAGCACTATAGGAGACTTCATCTGCCATTTGCCCTGTACTAGCTGGCATCACTTCCAGGAGTTCTTCTGCCTCTGTCAGCACCAATGTAATATGCTAGCCTGTGAATCACTGCAGCTGGGTGCATGCTGCAGGTTGCCATGCCAGTTTGAACATGCATGTCCACGTTCCTTCCAGCCAGCTTTGTGTTACACAGCAGTTTTGCTGCTCCTCACTGATGTTTTCCTTTCTGGTTTCCATCTTTCTTTCAGTCATGTACTTGCCTGGTTTTAGAGGTCTCTGTGCAGTGAGTCTCTTACTTTCTTGGCAGTCGGTGGGATACAAATCAATACAATACTTCTGTTGTAAAATGCCCTCTGTAGCAATTAGGCAGGGTAGATATACTTCTGACTTAAAGTTGTGCTCATGATAGAGCCGTGAAATGGGAAACGCCTTTTTAATCTGTCTTGTCTTTCCTGCTGACCTAAATGAAAGGTTCCCCAAAGTATATTCCTCAGCAGAGTTGGTAATGGTACTCATTTCAGATGAATTTGATGATAGATTTAGGTCTGGTTTCTGCTTCCAGTTTCCTAATTGTGATACTAACTTGTGAACTTATTGAGGTTTCCATGAATCCACTTTTTTTGTCAGTATTTCAATGACTCTTTGAAAGTAATTTTTCAGAGACATTTTATTAGAAAAATCATCGTATTAGTTGCTATTCTATCTTCACTGTTCCTTGTTTATATTCCATGTTACGCTCTTGTTGATTGACAGAAATACAGAAGGCCAGCCCCTGTGAAGCTGCCAAAGGAGAGCAGGACCTGGAAACATGCACAAACTTGGTGAAGTTAAAAGGACTGTTGTGGAGACAGCACGATTGCAGTGGCAATATCCCTTTCTTGCCTTTGTAACTGTGAATCCATTTCCACTCTCAATCCAGTTTACTTTAATGGAAGCGGTACCAAAGCTACAGACAATGGAATGGGGTGTATGGAAATGGGAGGTGGGAGATGCTACATCATGTTAAGGTTGCTGCCGAGGAACCAGTGCTCCATCTTACTGACCAGGACCTCTAGGCATTGCCCTGGACTGGCTTCTCTTTGTTTTGACATCAGCTAGCAGTGAAATACTGACAGAAGCGGCAGAAGTAGCCTTGTTGTTTGTAGGCAAAGGGTGTAGGTCGGGAAGAAGGGCTGAAAGCTTTCCTTTGTTACTCATGGACTGCAGCTCAGAAGGAACTTTGATCTCTTTTGCAGGCATGCACTTTCTTGTGGCATCCGTCTTTCACATGACGTCCTTAAAACATCTATTTCTCAGCACTTCTCTTTTTCTCATGGGTTCATAATATGCCAAATCAACTTATGTTTTTAATGATATTCTGCTTAAGACAAAGAGGCCAAACGTGGAAGAACAGAAATGCTCTCCAGATATTTTACCAGTAATCTAATTTAGGAGATAGTCAGAGCCTAGTCTTCACAGTCCCCACTAGCCAGGACCAGGTGCTCAGGCCTGCATTACTAAGCACATAGCTGCAGTGGCTTAAGGTGTTTATATTCTCCTAATGCTCATTACTTTCTCATTGCAGAGGTGGTGGAACAGAATGTGCATCAGATGCATCAGCTTACCATTATCTGTGGTTTAAATTAATATGCTGGGCTGCACGCAGGAGTTTCTGAGGTGCAGGCACAGGGATTGTTTATGTTGATTTTGCTGTGAGAAAAAAATATGGATGTCTAAGCGCAAGCACTGTCAACAGACCATCTAAAGAAAGAGAGAGGCATTAGCTGCCTAACCTTGTTAATCCCTCTGTAGTGTCTGCTTTTGTTCAGGGGAATATTTCATAGTGGATCTTACTATCTTTAGCATTGTTAATGTTCCCCGTTTTACAGGTGAAGACAAGCAGTGAGAAGCAAGGTGACTTTCTCAAAGTCAGAAAGGAAACCTCTCTATAGTCTTGGCTCTCAGGTCTAGATTTTAATTGAACAGTGGTGATTTGTATGGGCAAACGTGCTAGTCTCCTTGTTGGACAGTGGCTGGCAAGAATAGTATTTCTTTGGCAGATTACTTGAAATTTTGGGAGGTAACTCATAGAATTTGTCCAGATAAATAATCTGTCTGGAATAGCTGCTGAAACATGAGCTTCTCTTACCTCAGAACTTGCTCCACATGTTTAACATCTCCTTCTGAATCAAGAATTTGTTTTTGTCATTGAATTATTTTTCATTTAATATTTATTTTGTCATAGTATTATATAGGATACCCTCTTTAAAAAAATTTTAGTCCACTCCCTGCGCAGAGCAATTTGAAAGTACTAATTTCTTTTGTGCTTTCTTGACTAGAGAAGAGACTAGACGTAGATGTGAGGGGAATGTGTTTTGTCTTTTAAATTCTAGAGAGCAAAGAAACCACCTTTGGAAAAATCCAATCTCTGTGAGAAATCAAAGGCAAAGTGAAAGATACAGGAGCACAAACACTATGATTGCAAAAGAAAGGCTTGTGATAAACTTCAGAACCTGGTCTGGTCACGTTCCCAGTTCATAATAAGTGCAGCCGTGTGGCTGCAACTATGTTGTGTACCTGGGAGCACAGAAGACATGCCAGAAGCTGACGAGCAGAAGATAAAGGCTAAGTCTGCAGCTGTAGTTAAAATCCTTAGTAGATCTGCACCTGATTTTGTGCCACAGATTTATTGATCCTTAGAAGAGAGTAAGCTATTTCCCATAATCATCTGTTGTGGGGCTCAAGGAGAGTAAGCGCAAGCAATGCAGAACAGGTTTGGCTTTGATTTGTGTCATAACCCTTTCTAACATTTATTTCAAATATTTTGCTTCATGTATTTTAAATAAATGGAGAAAGGTATTCAGTTGAGCTTCTCCCAAAAGGCAGGAGAAGTCTGAGCACAATCTGTGAAATTTTCTCTTTCCACATCTCTGTGATTAAAGAAACCTATAGCTGTTGCATGATGCAACTTCCATCTCTCTCTCTTTTCTGAAGCTGCTTTTCTTGTGAAGTCTGAAGTCAGCCATTTAAAGAGTTCCCAGCATAGTCTAAACCTGATTTCCTATTTATACTCACCATTTTCAGGAGCTCAGGACAGCACATCTTCAGCAAGTTACATAGCCCTATCTATCTAAGGCACTCTGATGCATGCTTATAAGTCGTTTTTATTAAAAATAATTGATTATAGGCACCATCTGCCACTAAGAGCAGCTGTTTGTCTCCTAAATGAGAATTCCCACACCTGTGCCTGCCCTCAATACTGCTCCATCCCCACCATGTTACTTCCTGCTAACTTCCTGCCCTTCCCAAGCTGGAAGTCAAAGATTTCTCTGGCCTGTAGGTGTTGTGCATGCCATCAAACGATGCAGAGGGAAACCTCACAGTCCAGTGGCTGGAGCAAATGTCCCTAAGACTGCTGGTGCCAGGGATGTGGTGCTGGCTAAGCAGCTGATTGAGTGGCCTTGGGCAAGTCACTTGACCTCAGCATGCCTCAGTTAACCCAGCTGGAAAATTGGGTAAAAAACAGAAACCTCGGTGCTGTGTCTGAGCAGAGCTCTCCTGGGGAAAGATATAAATGGCAGGAAGGTGGGTGTTTACTGCTCCAGGCTTATGAATTATGTGAAGTATTTGGATGACTGGAAGTGCCAACTGGTGTAAATAGCTGGTGCCCAGGTGCAAGTAGAGAATGGTGACAGAAATTGATGGCAGTGCACCTTAGGGAAAAACGTGCTTAGGTTTTATCTCAGGCCACGCACGTGCCACGTTTACATGGGAGTCAGTGGACAGCTGTGGCCAGGGTTTAGTGGCTGATTGCAGTACTCACATGGGGTATTTCTTAAAGTCTCCCTCTTTGAGGCATTCCTGATTTTGCTAGAATGTTGGTAAAGCTATGAAATGGATTAAAAATATATTGGGCAGAACTCAACAGACTTGAATTCTCTGTGATCTCCTTGTAAATGCAAAGTAAATAAGGGGAGAAGGGGAAGGAAGTAGGTACTACAAATGCCAGAATGTAAAAGCAAATCTCAGTAAGAAAAGCACATAAAAAGATGTTTTAGATCCTGTGATTGCTGTTAGTTTTGAAACATTCTCACACTTGTTGGCTTTTGAGTTACCTAGAGCTACACATGATGTAGTCCAGAGTCCTGTAGGTTGCTGTTAGAGAGCTTCTTTCGTAGCTTTGCATCAGGCTGCAGATCAGGAACACAGTCCTGTCACTCCAGGTTGCTGCATTGCTCCATCCTGCAGGCTTCTCTTCTTGACATGCTGAACCTCCCCACAGCTCTCACCATTCAAATTTCTCTGGTAAATTACAGGATAGGTTCATTGTGCCTTACAAATAGTTTGCTGGATGTATCCTAGCAGGTCTGGAAGAGTAACAGCTGAGGAAATACACTGTGTGTTTGATGAGCTTCTGTCTGCACTGTCCTCTGCTTTCTTCAAGCAGCTCATTGACTCAGAGCTACATTATTTTTTGCTGTACAGAGGTATGATCCCTGGTCCCACAAAACAAAGTTGCATACTATGAAATTCAGCCCTTGAATACAGGCAGAAAGAAAATGATTTAAATGGCAATAAAGATTCATTTCACTCCTCACAAATTCTTCTGAAGAGCCTGAATGGCATTTTTTTTCCAGTTACAGTCCAAAGGGAGTCATATTAAGAGCAGACCTGTATGTGCTCTAAGGTAGCATAAATCATTGCCCAAGGTCAGTAGGACTGATCTTGCAGTGGCAGAGTATGTTTAGTGTCAAATGTCCTTGGCTTCTTTTTCTATCTGTCCGGTTTGGATCACTTGTATATGTTCACCAGCTTGTGCCATTCTCTCTCTCCCTCCCTCCATCTTTTTTTAACATCGTGACAATTGACATTGCTGAATTCAGAAGGAGGCACTTTATCTTGATGGCTTGTTGCCAATTTATCTAACCCAAGGCTGATGCATGTGACTTACAGCTGTGCAGTCACTCCCCCTGAGCCGTGCACCTGTCTGAGGTGCTTCTACCCATCTCCTTCAAGCCCACTTCCCCCTATTTACCAGTGCTTCTTGCAGATTGCCTACTACAGATAAAGGAAAGGAGGGACAATGTTAGAGAAAGCTTGCATGAAGGGACGGGAAGGGAAGGGAAGGGAAGGGAAGGGAAGGGAAGGGAAGGGAAGGGAAGGGTGAAGAGCAAAATGCAGTAATAAATTTGTCAGTCATCATCACTGTGAGCCATCTGCAGAAATCCCCATGACAATACAGATACTGGGGATATTGCTTGTAAGCAGTGCTGTTAACACCTTCTGCAAAGGAAAAGCTTTGTGAACACCCACTGATCCCAGAGAAGGCACCTACTGGAAGCCAAGTTTGCAGCAGGCATTAATAATGCCATAGAACAATGTGTGCCAGATAGAAATAGCTGAGCTATTTATCTCCAGAGCTCTCCTTGGGCAGCTTCACAGGGGCTGGCCTTCTGTATTTCTGACAGACACTTACTAATCCAGTATCTTTGTTTTTCCTTGTTTTTATTTATTTATTTATTTATTTTGTCTAAAATATATAAACTGAGTGATGTAGGGAACATGATATTATTTTAAATAATTATTTGCACTATTTTCCTTGGATTTGGCTGAATCATGAATGTGGTACTGTACAAGTAGATAGGGACAAGCAATCCTTACTTCAAAAATTAACCATACCAATAGTCAAGAAAAGGATGGATTAAGTGAACAGGACACCAGGTACATCACTTGAAGGTACGTGGAAGAGGCAGAGAAGGAAGTAGATTCTGCTTGTGGTGTAATGCCTTCTTCCATCATGTTGCAGGAATACTATGTTTTACTACAGTTTCACAGTACTTTGCAAAACATCATGAATGAATCTCCATCGGAATCCCATGAAAAATTCATAAATGAAACTATAGGAATGAATTGCATTCCTACAGAATCAGTATTATTGTTCCCTGTTTGTAGGGAAGCAGAAATAAGTGGCTAACCCAAAGGGAAATGACAAACAAAAGCAATAATTTTCACTTCAGATCCTTTTCAGACAGCACTTAAAATAATACTAGATGATGACAGCCCTACCATTCCTTTTTTTTCATGTGGAAGGTACTGGTCAACAGTAGATTGCCATTATTCACATATAATACGTTTTTCCTTACCCAGAAAACTGCCTTAAATTTGAGGCAGGCAGCTCAGCTTGGCCCCTGTGTCTGCTGTTAATGATGGAATGTAATCCAGGGTTGTCCATGGGGGATTATGCAATGGTGATTCCTGCTTGGAGATAAAGGGGTATAGATCCTCCCTCAGAGGAGATTCCTCAAAAATAATTGATAAATTGTGGCCAGATCTTCCCAAATGGTGCAGCTAGCAGGTGGAGTATTGGTGTTTCTGTTTTTATCAGTGACTGCTTATCCAAACAGACTGACTTTCCAGGGAAAATGCATGCTATATAAAACATCTGACATCTGCTGAGTTTCAGGTGCCTGCCAAATTCTTCCCTGTCCCAGGTGTGCTTATTCCCTATGAAGTTCGGTGCTGCCAGCACAGTGACAGTGTATGAGTAGAAGAGGCAGTAGTGACGATCAGTGCCTGTGATAGCCATTTTGGCTGAGTTAAATTGTGTTGCCATGCACTCAATCCCCTGCTTATCACACGATGCAGCTGTGTGCTACTGGAACCAGCTCTAACTGTGCTTGTGACTCTCTCCTGGAGGATTTTAATAAGACCTGCAGACTATATAGGAATTAGGCAGTGTCTCTTTAAGCAGTTTGCAAACCCCTAGGAGCACTCTTGATTTGTCTTGCAGAAGCCGCCAGAACCAAGCTGAGGATTTGTTCGTGCAGGTAGTGAGGCTCTGCTTGTTTCTGTCCAGCAGATGCTGTAATGAAACAGTAGGCACGTGACTTCTCCATATTCCTGACTTTGCATGGAGAGCAAATACAGTCCCCTGGTGAGACAGCTAGTCTGGAGAGCGACTGTCTGTGCAGTGGAAATGTGAAAATCCTCAGATACAGTGGTACTGTTCAGCTGATGGTCCCCATCGATGGTGTCACCCACAGCACCTCCCACGTCAGTCCTCTCAGAGCATAGCATAGCAGTGACCTTATAGAAAGGGCATACCTGTATAAAAGCTCTTTTCATATACTTTAAAATAAAAGAGCAAATGACTAGATCATGAAGTCGAGTATAATTTCTAAAAGCAAATGTTAGCAGCAGGTAGTAAAAAGGACTGGATATCTACTTCAGAGCATGGTAGGTAAGCAAATACTTACCAACGTAGTTCACTGGTGTAAATAGATGCTCATTTGGGACTTTTTTGCACCATTCTTCTCCCTTCAGCTCAGCTAGGGAGTGCATTTACCTGTTGTTGTCCATTATAATCTGCTTTTGATTACAGAATCTATGTTTCTTTCCAACAATTACTTCTCTGGAAAAGCATGAATGAAGAGAGTTATCATTATCATTTAGGAACTTTCCATCAGTGGATAGAAAAAGATTTCTCTGTCCTTATGGACATACAATCATATATAACCATATACAAATCACTCAACAGAACAGAAAATATTGCTGGTTTTAGGCAGTAAGGAATTGCTGAAGTGAGTGAACTTCTGGGGAAAAGGTAAAAATGGATCCAAGTAGGTAGTCCTCATCTGATTTCCCAAATACTAGTCCTGGCCTACTGCTGATGGTCACAAGAGCATAGGATTTCATAAGGGAATGACCCACCAGAATGAGAGGGAAATCAGTTAAATGATCCAGGCAGGAGGTTTAAACTGAATAAAATGCATCATGAAACTGTGCAAAGTAGAGGGAGCCTGAAGCATGTGACAGTCAAGAGGTAGATAGAGCCATTTGGACAAATGCTCCAGGTGAAGTGGTCCTTGTTGACTGTCCGAAGCTGGGGGGTCAGTGCTCTGGGAAAGAATCGTTCCTTGTTGTTCTGTGTGTTGGTATGTTTCTGTAAGCAGTGGCTATCAGCAGCTGTTGGGAAGCCTGGACTAGCTAGACTGCCCCAGGGTTCCTGGGCTGCTCCTTTCACAGACATGGTAAGGCTAGAAACATCTTGCCTTTGTTGTGATGCATGTAAGCACAGAAACATGATGTTAATTGGGGTCTTAAAAAATGTGAATAAGAAAATTATAATTGATAGAAAGTTTTTAGAAGTCAGTGTTCATCAACACTGTCTTAATTAGATTTAAATGATAAGCCCAGACTGAGGTCTTGCTTTTGGTGTGGCACTGGTGGATTTCGGACTGATGGTCATGCATGTTCCTGCTCTCCATGGGCCTGATGTCCTGTGAAGGATCCTTGTGGGCAGTCAGTCTTAGAGGGATGTGATGTGACGGCCCATCCAGGATGCAGAAAAACAGCTCCAGCTTGGAGTGAGACAAGCACAGCTTCTCTGCAGTTGTTCTGGTAAGATGGTCTGGCTCACTGTCACTCATAGTAAAAGGTACGTCTGGCACGCGTGCTCTTTGTCATTAGGAAAATGCCCTTTGGAGCAGGTGATCATTTAAAGAGCTCCTTTGTTTGATAAAACACATTTGGGGTTTGGTTGAGCGGAAAATGTATTCATTGCAGATAAGCTTTTAGTCATAGCTTTTTTTTCTTCTGTCAGTATGGGAGCTTGGCTTTTTGTATGAGCCCCCTTCTCTGTGAGAGCTCACTGAAAAAAAATCAAATGTGTGATTTCCCATATGTGTTGTCTGAATGCACTGAGTGCTGAAAAACCTGGGGAGGTGGTTTGCAGAGGGGCTGAGTTCCAGGCAGACAAATGCATGTTCCTGCCATGTAGTGTGGCCAGGGCACTTGGGCTTTGCCTCCATCTCCCATCCCGGGATGCCCATGGAAAGCCACAGCTCTAACTCTTGTCGATTGCTTCACCTCTCCTGGTCTTTTCCCATGGTGCTGCTGGAACGTTCCGATCTGATCCTGCTTGTTCTTCCTGTTTCTTCTAAGGGAACAGGAAAGCTTTGAAAGGGACTGGTGGGCACCACTTTGTGCTTCCTCACCCCTCTGATGTTCAAATGGTGGATCGCTCCGGCTGCACATGCTCTCTCCTCTCTCTGATGCGTCATTACGTTATTTGCTTTGTTCTGGGGAGTAGCGGTCTTTAGGATCATGCTTTAAGGGTGCATGTTGATTTGCTTATAAAACAGGAGGGTTAGCGGGACTGAAAAGCGAGGGAATGAGAATTGGGTCAGACAGAAGCTTCCAAAAAAGCTTAGCTTATTTGGAGAAGTGAAGAAGCCAGAATAACAAACCATAGGACAGAGAAATTGATTCCCCGTTTCCTCTTCATCATACTCTCCTCCGGGTAAACCTGTTTCAGTTGATAGTGAATATTTCATGCAGTGCTGAGCGTTTTCTGTACTGTGGTGTCCTAGTTTTTCTACCTCCAGCCCCAAAGGAATGTTTTTACATCATGGAGCTTTAGTTTTGGGAAGGGGAGGAGGGGAGGGAGGCTGCCAGCTTGCAAAGAGATGGCAACAAGGAGTGGTTCAGAAAGTAGCTCAACTCTAATGCCTCAGCTGAGAATCGCACCGCCACTGCTGTGCCACGTCCCAAAAAGAGTTGATTCCCGAGGGGCTGAGGCTAGGTTCCAGTCTGAGTAAAATAGCCCTAAAAACAGCACCTTGCCTCTGCCCGTGCCTGCTCTTAGTGCAGTGCCATAGTCACAGCTGCTTAGTTCTCTGACAAACACAAGCTGTTGTTCCTGCCAGCGCTGCAGGACCTGCACAGCGATGGGTGGGAGGAGCGGTGTCCGTTCTGCCTTCTGCACCGGTGACCAGGCAGCTGCCTGGCTCCTTGCTGAGAGTCTCTCAGCCCTTCTGCACGGAGAAGTCAATTCCAGCCCTTTGCATTGGCTGCTGTAGATTTCAGGTTGGACACTTTGTCCTCCAAAGAAAACCCTCAAATCCTTCTGGGTATTTAAGAAGCAGGGTAGGGGAGCATTGTCGTTCTGTCCCAGTGTTTTACTACCTATTTTGAAATCAGTGTTTTAAAAGTTTCCACATTCAAATTCCTGAAGCTGATGAAAGATCCACGCTTGAGACTGGAGCTGTGGCTCCATAAGGATGCAGCTGACTCCAAAAGTGTCACAGCAGAAGCTGTCCTACTGCAGCTCTGTCTGGATTTATCCCACCACAGTGAGCCACAAAGGAGGTTGCCTTCCCAGTCCCTGTGGGTTTGCATTACATAGGTGTTTCTTCCCTGTGTGATTGGCCGAGTGGCTACGAACCCTGGAGAAGTCCCAGAGCCTCCATATACTTACTTCTATCAGCCTCCTGAAAGCACACTTTACCTGACCAGCTGAATTAGCATCTGCTGGAACCAAGATAGCAGCACAGCACTTCAGAGTCTGACTCACCCCAATTATGGACTGCAAAGCCCAGCATTTGTGTTGTCTCATTCTCTGCACAGCCTCTTTTCTCTCGTCTTGCTGCGCTTGCCTTATGTGCTCACCGCCCATTATGAAGGGGCACAAACTGGCAGAGCTTTCTCCGCAGACCACTGAGCTGCAGCTCCAGACCCTCTGCTGCCCCAGGTTAGTCTGAAGTGTTGAACTGTGGGAGTTCTGGGAGTTAGCTATGCAGCTTGTTAGTCTGCAGCAATCTGCAGCAAGCTGTGTTTGTACCTCCTGGAGGACATGGGGCAGGAGCAGAGTGCAGAGTAGCTTAGTTAATGGTGCAGGTGCTATATATTGATCAGAGTAGAAAGACCGGAAGAAGATGATAGTACGCCTTCCTTTCTTGATGATTGCTGACCATTTGCAGGAAGGAAAGGGAGAAGAAAAGGGGGAGGAAGATGCTTTGTGGTGGGGTAGCATGAGTTTGTGATAGAGGCAGGAAAGCAGTGGAATATCCCCAAAGCGTGCTCCACCTCCAGTGTTACAAAACAGCAGTTCAGCAGGGGACACAGAAGCACTTAGGGAAACTGCAGCTGAAACTAAGTAAACCTTTCAGTCTTCTTATCGCAGCATTTCCAGTCCCTGCTTCAAGGAGAAACAATAATAAATAAATAAATAAAGCCTTGCGAAAGGAGCTAGTATCCATCTAGAGCATTGTATGAACTAAAAAATGACAAACAAACAAAATCACTAGCCTTGGCTTTAGAAGCTGTTGTTAAAAATAAACCATCGCTTGCTGCTGCAGCTCTGCCAGAACCTCCCTGCTGATAGCAGGAGACCCGAAGCACTGCCTCACTTTGCACTCCCTGCGCACTGTGTAGACTTTAACAGCTCTCCCTGTTGTCATGACAAAGATTCCCAGCTCTTCAGCATGCAGCTTGCTCTGTTGTCACCCATCTACCTCTGATGCTGTCAGCCCTCCCTCCCAGATGACGAGGCACTGGGAGCGGTGTGTATATCTCTGTGTGCTTCTGACGTATGAAGCCAGGTGCTGACTGCCGATTCCTTGCTGCTCTCATGGCATGAGTGGGGAGCCAGGGCAGAAAAGGAGCTCACCGGAGCCAACTGCAGTCAGTGCTCAGCTGAGGCAGTGTGCCTTTCTCCATCTGACATGCTGTGGACTTCACTCTACACTACTTCGTTCTCTGCAGGCTGCAAGTTGAGGTAGCGGTGACAATTGGTGTTTGACATGTCATTTTCCATCTGTGTTTGGCAGAGGGTGTGTCTTCCCGTGCTCTATACTAGTATCAAGGTGCCAGCATTATATGTGCTTTTGGAAACAGTGACAGACCATCTCTGACCTGAAGCATTTACAGTCTGAACAGGCAATGCGTGTAAGAGGGCAGAAAAATGTGAGAGAAGTCAAAAATCTCATTCTATTTGTTTTCTAAGTACTCAATGAAAGCTCAGATAGAGTGACCCATCCAGGAAAAATAAGAAAGCTATTTAAAAAGTTAGAAAGCAAAGCTAGACCTTCTGGGTCCCAAGTCAGTGCCTTGACCTGAGGCCCTCCTGGGTGCACCCGTGGGCTGGTGTTGGTGCTGTACTTGTTGGGGGGGGTTGCCAGACCCAGTGACTCCGGATCAAGTTATGAGTAGTTTATGGCTTCCTTTGAATATCGTTTCAGATCATCGATCCAACTGTAACTCTACCCATGAATCTTTTTTTATCTCAGAGGTTATCGTTTTTTTTAGAGCAAAATCACCACACTGTGAGGGTCATCTGTGACACTGAAGGGTTTGTTGTCAATGTTTATGTCCAGTCAGTGTTGCACAGGGGCTGGGAGCCCTGACATCACTGGATCTGCTTTGTACCCACATGTCAGGTCACATGGAACTCCCTCATTTTTCTGTTGATTAACTGCAAAATGGGGACATGCCTTACATTTCAGAGATGCTTGGCTGACAGATCTTTGTTTTGAAAAAGCCATTACTGAAATAGGACTTTTCCCTTGGTATCATATGCTGCATTTTGCCAAGCAGCTATGTTTGTTGGTAGCTTGAAAGGTACAGCCTGCTTTCTCAGTCTCTCTGCTGCATTAGGGGGAGAAGAAATAAAGGTGTCTCTCTCCAAGGGTAAGTTAAAATAACCTCACAAGTGCTCTGACTTCTGTTTTGCTTCCCATAGTTTTGTACTCCAGGGACTGAAAGAGAGTAGCTGTTGTGCTTCTTTCAGCAGCCTGGCACTTCCATGTGTCCATGCTGTACCTGGCTGGGAAACTGACACAATCTTTGGTCCAACTCTGCAGAGATTATAGTGGGCTTTTGCATAGCGAGTTTCTCTTGTACACACGTTGTAATGCCCTGACTGCCAGAACATCATCGTAACAGAGCCAGACGCAGCCTCTGTGAGTACTGCAGTGCAATTCTTTGTCACGTATTTTTAAGGCCAGAACCAGTATTCCTGTGCTGCAGCACACACTTTCCCTTTAAAAGCAGTTAGCGAAGGGAGAAAAGCCTTGCGTAGCAAGGAGGAGACAGCATCTTCAGTCTTCAGGTGTCTGCGGCGGTGGCGGCAGCCGCTGCATCCCGAGTGATTAATGAGCAGCCAGGAGGGCATGCGGGGAGCAGAGCATGAACCCCGCTGCAGGGCGGTGGTGGGGACACCCCAGGGAGAGGCAGGCTGCTCGGCACCTCAGAGCTGGGGGTGTCTCGGGGGAGCTGAGGGCACAGGAGGCAGCCGCTTTGAGCGAGGCTGATGTCTTCATCATCCGCCTGTGCCAGTGGCTTCAGCAAAGACTTATCTCCCACCCCTGTACTGCTCTGCTGAACAAAGGAGCTGAGAAACATAGCTTGACCCATTGGCTTTAGGTGGGCTTGGGGCTGGAAAAAGCAACTCTATTTTAAAAGGTGTCGTAAGGGGAGGATAAAAAGGGAATTCTCCAGCCCTGGGTGAAAACAAAATATGAATCCTTTTTAACCCCTTGTTCAATTTACTCTGCTGGTTTAAGATCACTCCTGCAGAAGCCAGGTAGGATTTCAAGTAGAATGAGGGCATTTCTAGAAAGACACTCTGATTTTCTGTAGCAGAAGGGACACTGTGTGTAGGCTCATCTGAGCTGTGCAGTAAGCTATTTGGCAGTGGCTGGAGCTCAAAGCGATGGTTTGTGTGTCTGCTGGGTCCCTGGTGCATTGTGAAAAGGGAAGTTTGCTTAGGACTTGGAGGTGGCCAGAAGCTGAGGAAAGAGGTGTGCAGCAAGGGCAACAGAATCAAAATGCTTTTAATCAAGTAATTCTGCCAAGCAGGGCTTCTGGTGAAGTGCACACTCACCCATGAAGGCAATCCCCGCAGGTCATCTGAAAACCCTTTCGGTTGAATAATCAGTATGAAGAAGAAAAAAAATAGGCTGGGCAAGCTGCTTCTGGCCTAAATTTGAAAATTAGACTCGCTCATTCATGTAAACTCTCAGTAGCTTTTCACAGTCCCGCAACACCTCTGAGGTCCATGGCTTGCATCAGGCACTCTTAAGGGAAAGAGGCCTGCTGCAGGTGGGGCTGTTAGGGAATTTCAGGATGACCTCAGCAGAGTAACACTGCTGAGCAGCTAAGCAGAGGTGCTAGCTCCCATCTGGAGGCTGCCTGGGAAATGGTTGAGACATACATGCAGGTATTATGGAAAAGGATGAGTTTAGAGCAAGAGGGGACGTAGCAATGCAGTACAATTCCCTTTCCTTCTGGAAGAAATGTTCTCATATTTGAAGGTATTCAGAGTACTTTCAAGGGAGAACTGTTAGCTCTGTTTTTCTTTTTTGCTTATTTTCTGTTTCTGACTTAAAGAACTGCTTTGTATTTCCCTAATGAGCCTGTATCAGAGTTGTGTGCTGTATTTATTTTCCTGAAGTGAAGCTTCTGCTCAGTTGTTTGAAGTTATAACTTACTGTGGGTAGGCAGCAGTCGTCTCTCCTGTAGGCTTTAAGTGACTGATCATCTGCAGATCACGAGCAAGATATCAGAGACAAAACAATGCTTCAGGGGTCTTGGGATGCCTGGAGGGTGTTAAATTACACCGTGAGGAGACATCTTGAGTTTCTTGAGCAGTACTGCTCCCACAGAGAACAGGAATGGGAGTGCCTGTCTCCTTGGATAAATGAAGACTTGTCCAAAGAAATCTCACTGGAAGCAGCTCTTCAAAATGCATGTTGAATGAGTCAGACATAAGGACTGTCCACTTCTTGCTTGGCCACCTGAAACATTTATATTGACCACCAAGAGCTTTCATACTAAAAGTATTTCTCTCATACAGTTTGCCAGAAGTTGCAGTATAGTTTTTCCCTAACCTTCTTACATCACTTCACTGTCTTCTGTGGCTTTCAAATGGAGCATAGGCTATATAAGAATGGTGAAGACTAAAGCGAGCATTTGGAATGCTGTTGAAAGGGAAGTAACATATTTTCTACAAGTTCATGTCCACAAGTATACTGAAGGGAGCACAGAAAATCACAATGAAAAATCACTTCTGCCTCGGAAAGAAAGTAGCATGGAAAAGAAAATACTGAGGGTTTAGAAGCATTAGGAAGCATAAGAATGCAAAAACAGAAGAACAGTCAGAAAAAGGCTTTCATAGTCCCTAGGACTTCACAGAGCATGACTGAGTGGCTTCTGTGATGATGTAAGTAATCCGCTCCAAAATAAAATCAGGCTCTAGTTTGTATGTGTAATATTTACCTACTCTAAATACAAGAATGTATAGGCAGCAGAATGATACCAAAGGACATGATAGAACGCTTGATAAACCCCTACTTGTCCACTTGGGATGGAGTAGGACTGTGATCAAAGGAGGGAAAATTGCCTTCACTTTCTTTAACAGTTAAGTAGAATCCTACAGAGAAGAGGGTCTCTGAAAATCACCCTGTCAACTACTATTTCATCCCTTCTCACTGAATGGCACTCAGCTATAAATTTAGGATCCTTGAAAACAGAAAGGACTTCTCTATGTTGTTGTGTTCCTCTGGCAAACCAAATGTGAGGTTGGTTTCAGGAAAACTTCGTAGAGCTTTCCTATGTACCCTGCAAGATTGCCTTGCAGAAGTCCTTAGTTCATGGTGCAAATAAATGAACGAGCACTACCCTGCTGTCCCATGGAGTTTTGCAGTAACCCACAGAAGGCAAATCTTTCACCTGGAGTGCACATTTCCTACTTAGAGAAGGAGCTGTGAGTAGGGATTATTGCTGTATCGGTGCAGGAATCAGCTTAAGGATAGAACACAGCCATATGTGAATTCATGCTCTGCAGCAGTGTGATACAGTGTAATACTTGCGTACAGTATCAGCCTTCCTGCCAGTATGCCCTTACATTTTGTTGCTGTGTGACAGATGGCAGCAGAGGGGCAGTCTGACAAAATGGCGTCTGACATGGAAGAATGGATGAAGTGAAAGTATGGAACTGAATTGCTCAGTGCAGAAAAAAATTCACATTCATTAACGTGTGATAAACATTTCTGGAGACGAAACAGTGGATGTGAGCGCCGTGGGGCGGTGGGTGGTGCATTTCAGCAGTGGTGAAAGCAACAGTCGTCACCTCCGCAGATTTTTTTGCGAGCACAACATGCAGGCTTTTGTTCATAACTGACAACAGTGCAGAACTAATGGTGTTGAAAAAGTAATGCTTTGTAGCTGAGAGTTTGCTCTATCAAAGAGTGTTATTGTGTTCTTTGTATCTGTTGCAGTTTCCATGGAAATAACTAGGAGACATTACTTTTGGAGTAGCCTAGTTATAATAATGTAATGATCAGCTACCCCTAAAAATCTTGAGGTTTTGCATACCATCTCACTGGATTCCCTGTGGTGCAAGGGCAACATCTTTGCCTGACTTCTTATGTCTTTGTAAGTCAGGATTTATCACGTGAGCTGAGCGTCACAGGCACTGTTTCCTCCTATTTGAGGTTACTGCTGGGTTTCCTCAGTGTGACGTCTGCCTCAGCAGGATTTTGGCGGAGCTTTTATCTGTCCTATGTTTGTGTGGGAGGCAGCAGAAGCTTTTTATGGAATGGAAGGCTTACTCCTTTGGAAGTAAGGGAGCTAATTATCTCTCCTCTAAAGAGAAGTAATTGGTTTTCTTTTCTGTTGAAAGACGATGACATGTCCATCATCCCTCACCTTTTCATTCCAAAACAGTGTTGTGATCTTGGAAAACTCCCTGATTCACAGGTTGATTTTTGCATGTTCCAAACATCTGGGGACAAGGTTCAGCTGACTGATGAATGTGAACTCTGGCAGAAAATGCTGAAAAATTGGAGGGGAAGGTGGGTAGATCTAGCCCAGCTGTCCATTTCATATATTGCCGCTTTCAAATTTAGCTTGCTGCTTTCCTAGTAAACTGTTTATAAGCACTTTTTACTCTGCACGTGTAAGCGTTATCATAAATGTTTGGCAAGTGCAAGGGATTAAGATGCACAGGTCTAAGATGGCATGATTTAAGTGAACTTCAATTTTTCTTCTGTTTTTGTAATGGTTGCTCTGCTGCTACAAAAAATGTCTGTTGCCACGCCTGTTCTCTTCAGAGAATTAAACTCATTTGCTTATCATTTGGACTTTCTTGTAGCTTCCTATATGTAATTGTTTTGTCTTTAGTACTAACCTTAGAGATGCGTTATTTCCTGATATAACAAAGTGTGTTGAAGTGAAATATTTTTCAGCTCAGCTTTAGATCTGTTGGTAGTGCAGACATGAAGGAATAGGAAAAGCCTCAGGTATGCAGTTACACTCAAAAATAATCATTCTGAAGATGCAGGACCCACAACATCTGTAGATGTAGAAACAATGAAAATACCACCTTCCTCAAGTTTAAAGTACATTAATTTAATTGGTTTCCACGCAGTAATGCTGTGCTGGTGGGTGCATCTGCATTGCAGCATACATAGTGTACAGTATATATAGTCATAAAAATGTGGTTGACTCAGGTAATTCAAGGGAGAAATTTTCTACACTGCAGACTGTCACTATGTAGAAAAGATCATCCATTTTAGCTTGGGGAATGATTCAGCTCAGGTTTAGACTGGTAAAGCTGAAGAGTTCTGTGTTATGACCCAGAAGGGCTCGAAAATACTGCAGAGTGGTATAAATGAGATTTGGACAGTAATGTTCTAGATGCAGCTTCGTAAGTAGGCAGGTCTTAGTTTGCAAGACTCACCTCTAGAGACAGAGAACTATAAGATGGAATTTGCTTTTCGTTGCTGCCTATCTCTGGTCTCATTTTGTAGGAAGAGTACCACAGACTTTGAGATAAAGGTATATGCCAAAGCTAAGTGCTCCTGAAAGTCCAAGCAAACTGAATAATGCATTGGGAAGTATAATGAAGATGTGGCAAAAAATTATGTTTGACTCCAGAGAATATACTTGAAAACTTTGTAAGTCCTTCCTGTTGTTTTTCTCCCATAATTTCTCGCCATTGTTAATGATCTGTAAGTCTCTAATTCTGTCAAAATAAGAAGGATGACATTCTGTTTCCTAAAGGCCACAGCATTTGGTAATTTCTCTTTTTTGGCAGACAACTTCCTGAATAGCTGGGGGACTTTCATGGCATGCAGATGTCATACTCAGCTTAGTCTCAGCAAGACCTCAAGGGAGCACACTAGAACTATATGTCGAAAGCAGTTGTCTCTGAGATGTGTTACCAGGAATGTGGGAAAGTTGATGTACTTTGAGATGCCCGCCTACTCCTTTCCCACCAGCATGGCACTATAGCTGGACAGCTATCGTCTACCTCCCAAGTCAGGCTCTGAGATTCTTCATCAAGGCTTTTTGATTCCAAAATCAACTTTGGAATCAAAGTTTGTGGCTATGCGTAAGCCTTAATATGCAGTATTGGATATGCAGTATTCCTTGTGATGTTTCTGAGTTCATTTGAGCAGCACGAAGGGATTTATACCTTGCCAAGCTTTGCCACACTCAGTAACATCTAAGATCTGAATATTTGTCTTTTATTGCTGTCTGATTCTGAAAGTTTTGTGGGTTTTGATGAGCTGGGGAGAAGGGTGAGAGAAGAGTGCTCATTCTGTTACTTCATGTTCACCGGAGTTAGTTTGACTGGACCATGGTGTAAAGATGTGCCCAGAGCTGCCTGCGCTCTTCTTTCTAGAGGAGGTTTGAGGAATGTGGAGAAGGAATGACTTTGCTTATCCTCACTGCCTATTCAGAGATGCTTGAGAACATCTCTTTACAGTGTTGTTTGTAAATCTCCCTTGCCAAGAAGTTTCTTGATCCTGATAGTGGTGTTGATCGGCTGCAAGATGTCATCAGCACCTCCAGCAATAAGGGGCCGATGTGTGATGGAAAGAATATGAGAAGAGCAGAGATAAAATAGCTGAGAAACAAAATGTTCCTTCATTGCTGTCTTTGATCTCTTAACTCCCAGCTGTGAGAGATCCTGGATGCTGATGGCAGCAATCGACTAATTTTCTGCAGCTTCTGTTGCATGTACAAAACAGAGGAAGACATTGTCTTCACTGAGGGGAGTACAAAGTCTTGCTGTAATGTCTTCTGTTGCAGGCTGACCCTGGGGGAAAACAGGGAGTGAGTACAGGCAGACTCAAGACTGAAGTAAAACGTGCAGTTTTATTTCTCTTTTCTCTCTGCCTCTTATTCTGTGCTACAGTTCCCACCACATTTGCCATCCTTTTTGTACACTAAACCCCAAGTAGAACTCCCACCCAGTCTTGCTGTGTCTGCCATCTCCTTGATGTCAAAGGAACAAACAGAATGGGCAGGCACCGTGGAGAAAGCTGTTGCAACAGGGCTAGTATCAACTTGAAAACTTGGTTCACTTCTCAGCACTGAAGCACAGTAGCTGCAGGAAGGGGAGAGGAGAGCTTTGCAATGTCCACTGAACTGTCCAGCAATAGTTGATTCCTGACCTGAGACTGAGTCTATGAAGGTAAATTTGCCACGAGAATCATCAGAGAACTGATGTTACCTGGGTTTGTGCCTCTCTGCTGCTGGCTAGATTCAGGCAGATAGCCCAGAGATGAAGGTATTTCAAGGTCACTGCTGATTTCTGATGCTGTTCATCCTGTCTTGAAAGATATGAAAAGACATGTCTGTGGTTGAGGTGGCTCTGTAATAAAAGGTTATAATCCCATGTGTATGGGTCGGCAGAGATGTTTGAATCTGAAGAACTAATTCACTTCTTTATGGAGAAACAACCATTTTTTCAGGCCTTGTCATCTATAAAGGGAATCACATCTGTTGAGAGAAACCCATATAAAAATTGAAATATTGAAAAATCTGAGCCAGAGTGGATGCGTATTGAATTCCTTTTCATTGTTGTCATCCAGATTCATATTCCACATCTCTTTTACTCCAGAAAAATACATGGATAGGAGACAGGTTGAGCCTTGGAAGAGCCTTGTGTGGGATCTCACTTACTGTTCTTTCTTCAAGTAAATCTATGCTGAGGAAATGCAGAGAATGCATAGACAGAGTGCCTATTTTATGAAAAAAGCTAGTGTCGTGAAGAAGGTCTTGGGATCACTATACATAAGCCAGGCTGGAGATACAAGTAGTAATGCAGAGCTGGCACAGGTCAAACTGGAGCTGCTGTTCACGCTGTAGTGTGCTAGAGACTGCTTCAAACCCATTGGAAAGGGAGGCAGGGAGGCCAGCAGTTACTTGACCTCCCTGAGTACGCAGCCATTGGCTCCACTGCTCGGCAGAGAGTCAGCTCTTGTCTCCTCTGTCTGCCACTGCCAGGCTGCCCCCCCAAAGCACCCTCTTTATTGCAAAGAAAAGTGCAAACATGAAATCTGTGTGTCTGTGTTGCCCTTGTTGTTGTTCCTGGATGAGGTCCATGCTGCTGTTGTCCGTGACTGTGTCCCTCTGGGAGGTGCAGTTGCGCTCCAACAGCGCGTTCAGAAAATGGACCAAAGGGAAGAGCAGTGGATTCTTCAGTCTCTGCTTCCTTTGCTGTGTGGGGCTGTAGGAGGTGGATAATCTCTTTATATACCTACCATTTGCATGTCCATGAGTTTTTTAACTCAGCTGAGGTGAGACTTTGGTATACATGTACATACAAACACCCAGCCAAGTGGCACACAAAAATGAAAAGCAGAGGGATGCAGTAGAAAAACAGAAATCATATTACATGTTTTCTACTCTTTGAAATAGTTAATGTCATGCTTTTCATGGAACACACAAAGCAGCAGTAGCGTCTGGCTTTCTGCCTCTGATCTCTGCAAAGCTTCAGCTACTCTGCCCACACTCAGAGCATTTGTTATTTGCTTTGTTTCTTTGAGATGGCCATTAAGGAAAGATTTAGAGAAGGAAACAGCATCTATCCTATTGATTACTTCAGGAAGAGTGTTAGGGAGAAAGTGTAAAGGGCGTTTGTGTAAGACAATGCCGAGGAGATAAACAAGGCCGGTGACTAATGGAGAAAGCAAGGAATACAGAGGAAGGCTATCTGAGACATGTAGGAAATGGTAGAGTTTACCCTTTGAAGTTTTTCCAAAAGTGTCCTTTTAAATTTCTCTTCCTACTGCTGATGGACTCCCTGAAGGATCCAGCCCGTGGTACGGCATCTCCGCACTGTCTCATTGCCTTTCCTGGATACTCTTTGTGCTCCTGGGAGCCCCTCTTTCTTATCTACAGTTGCAGAGCCTCAACCGAAGCTCTGCACTGTATTCTTGGCAGGACATTATGCTGTGCTGTGCTATACCAACTCTTGTGCTTGCCCGTATTCCCTTAATGGGATTCAGTAACTTCTGCCTCCTCCACCATCTCTGGCTCAGACATTCCATCATTGTCTTTGGTGCTGCTGTATTAAATCTGTAAGGTCTGTTTTCCACCCTCTCGGATCTGTGTTTGGTGCTCTGCACTTGTACTGTTTGAGGTTGAACTATCTCTACTCCTCAATTTTGCAGCTTGTTTCTTCTCTGAGTGTAGTGGTTGTTTTCCTGTAGCTGAGTGTAGTACCCCCAGGGCATTTGGAATAGCAGTACATTCTTATGGGGGGAAGATGGGTTATGAGCTGCACCACGCTCTTAGGTTGTTCTTGTGTTCTATAATCTATATGTCTTGAAAAGAGACAAAAGAAAAAAATGATTGTTCTTGAGACCTGTGTCACAGATGTATGTTTATTGGTCCTTCAGAAGAGATTGAGGGGTGTACTGCCTACAACACTCTAGTTTCTAAGCTTGGGGTGAGCACTGCAGAGTTAGGGTGGCAGGGACAGCTTTGGAGCAGCAGCTGGCACTCTTCGGAAAGGCTTGGCTGTGGTTGCTGATTTGAAGTAATGGGTTTCTCATAACAAACTGGGCTGTACGTGAATCGTTTTGGTTTTTTGCCCACATGAAAAAAAACAGCTGTGCAAGCATTCTGCGTTTGATAAAAGCAAGCACAGCGCACATCAAAATTAAAAACCAAGATAAGGGGGAGGGAGGAGGGCAAGTAAAGTATCAGGTCCTTTCCCCTGAAGAGAGGCTGTTGGTTTGTGTTCAGTCCCGTGTGCTGCTTGGTGCTGGCAGCCAGGGTGAGGCACTCACCAAGGCAATGGGAGGCTCTTTGCCTTGCGGTGTAAAGGGGCTGATTCTGCTGACTGCTGGCAGAGCCTTGCACGTCACTCACTTGCTAGCTGTGTACCACCGGGCAGCAGATAATCTCAAGTGCTGAATGAATAAATCCACTCCTTGTCAGCTCCCATCAGTGTCCCTTGCATGAAGCCCCAATGCTTCTTAAAGAAGCATACGCTGCGGGTAAGTCTAATGGCTGAATGTAGTCGGTAGCCTATGGCAGAGTGCTGAGAAATGCTGCAGGTGTTAACTGCTGAGTTAAACCATGAAGATCTCAGGAGGGATTTTCTGTGATTAGATAACCACCGGGCTCCAGACCCTGTTACTTCAGGGCCTGGTGATTAACAGGCCAGGCCACGTGGCCTTGCCTGTTGTGGAGGTACAGTGAAGCCAGCAGAAGGGACATGGTGAGGATTCTCACCGTGACACTTCAGCTGGTTTCATACTCTCAGACGTCATGCCAAATTTTGAAATTCACTGCAGCTCCTGCAATGCAATTTTGAAGAGACTGTGGAAAAGTACTTGTTTCAATAAAGACAAGTGGAAACTGACATTCTATTATAGCAGCCGTTTGTGGAAAATGAGTTCCCTAGCAAAGATTCATGGTATAAAAGTTTGCACATGCAAATCTGAACATCAAATATGCAACTCACTTGTTTCTAACACATACCTATTTTCATTTTCATTTATGGGGAAATAACTTTGAGAAACACACATGCAAACAAAAATTGTGATAGAATGAGCCCATAATAGAGCTTTCAATAAAATGAAGAATTGCTCAGCTTTCCAGCAATTTTGTCTGCTTGTTGTATTTTGTACAGCTTTGTTTAGCTGCCTGATTCTATGTATATCTAAATCTAGTTTCCCCTCCACATTTATCCTCTTTTTATAGAATCTTCTCGTAATTACCAGTACTTAGCAGAAAACCTGAATTCATGTTAAAGCATTTAATTAGTCAAAATTGTGTAATAGAAGATTTCTTCCAGATACCACTTAATGATCATTAGAAGGTCTGATTCAAAGCCCACTTAAGTCAATTGATGTCTTTTGTTGACTTCAGTACACTTTGAATCTGGCTCACTATATTCAGAAATTTGAAGCTAATGGCTAAAATAGCAGCAGGAAATGCTCTCTTGTAGGTAGCCAACTTTTGTGGTTCTCCATTTGCTTCTGTAATGGCCTGCTGAAGAAGTTTGGGATAAATGTAATAAAGGCTACTTTCACTAAGTGAGATATCAATTAAATTCAGAGCTGCAGAGGAAGATCTTGTAATGTTTCATCATTTAAAAACTGTTCTTTTCCACTTCTAGCCTGTTTATGTTTCCATTGAAAGTAATGATACAAGTAATCCAACGTGATATTGCTTACATTATTGTAATGATTTAAGTTAGTTTGGAAGAATGATATCCCCACAGCAGTGACCCCACAGGACATGCTAGGTTTGCAGTTACTTGTATAAAACTATTTCTGTTTTAATGCTGTTCTCTCAAGAATAGTCTTTTTTTTTTTTTTTTTTTTTTTTTTTTTTTTTTTTTCTGCTATCATGGAAAAGCATGAAAACTTTGGTCATCACCAAAGCAAGTAATTTTTTATGATTTTTAACTTCCAGACCCACATATGCTTCATGGTAGCAAAAGTAGGAAGATTCTAAGGTCTGTTCACAGAATGTGAACTGGTATGGCAAAAATGCAGACTTTCCAGAGAACTGGAAGAGATTGGTTTCTTACTATCTGGTACTTTTGGTTTTGCCCATTAGGAAAAATTCACAGCAAATGTACAGCCTGCAGGACTTTCTTGCTCCTCACCAGCCAGGACACCTTTTTGAATGTGGATACAAGAAGAAAGGAACCTTTCTTCATCACTGAGACATATGTGATGAAGATGACGCATGTGGCTCCCTCCATCTGCTCTCCTTGCTTTGTAGGTGAATTTGCACCCCGCTTGTCTGTGATTTGGAAGGCGAGGGAGCAGAGCACTTGTCAGCAGTGGAAACTGTGCTGATGAGATGGGTTTAAACAAGGCAGATTCCTCTGGGAGAGAAGGAGGGTGAAGTAGAGGCGGCAGAGAAGAAGTGGAGCTTTGCAGTATTCCTCTAAGGGTCACGTTGCCCTCATGTTGCTCTTCGTCATTAGCTGAATCACTGGAGCATCCTGTCAAATCAGCCTCCTGCATAGATTTTTAAAGCCTCTAATTGGCACCTGCACAGTTACAAGTTAGCAGTGTGTCTGCATTTGCCCTGCACAGACTTTCACTGCTTTTCCTTTTAGCTCCAAGGCATTGGTGTGCTGCACAGTCAGTAACCTGCTCTGGTATGAGGCAGCCCAGACTATTGCTGGGATCCCATCGCATGCCCTGGTGTCTGTGTGATTCAGAGGGCTCCTCTTATTTTTCCTCTTTTTTAAAACTACTATGCAGATGTTTCTCCATGTATGCTGTTTATCACAGACTCTGAGCCTCCCCAGACGGGCTATTCTGAGTTTGGCCTGCTTTCTGATAATTGCTTCTGCATTAAAGCAAACACCCCTGCAGGGTTTCTATGCTCTCCCGTCCTTGCCAGTTCTGAGCTGGACAGCACTGTGCAGCCTGAAAGCACAGGAGTGCACAAAAACAGGCATGGCAATAGCTGCCAGAGCTTTAGGGAAGAAGGCAAAGCTGCCTGCTTTATCAGGCCTCTTCTATTTTGTAAAAAAGTAATACCTCTCCTTTGGTGCCATCAGTAAAGTTGCTAGTGAGATCTGCAGTCCGTATCCAGCACAGTTCCTGGCTTCTTGGTGAGAAAAGGAACCAAAAGAGTCATCCAAAGACAAAAGCTGCAATTATTGCCTTGAGAAGGTGGTCTGCTGCAGGTTTTTGGGAACCCTCATATTTCTTTGGAAGAGAGAAGAGATGGGGCACTGCTGTCAGATTTTTGAGGAAGGTCATTTTGGCTGTTCAGGGACCTGGGAGTCTCTCGTTGTTGAAGCAGTACAGCCACCCGTGTTTTGTCAATGTCCTGGGCACAGATTGATCTAGTTAACGTGCTTTGCGTGGTGTTACGACGTGGAATACCAATAGCAAAAATTACAAAACCATGACAGTCAGTGGGCCCAGACAGTGAGAAGTACAGTCACTTTTCCTTCGTAAAGCTCCTTCTCACTGAAGGCTTCTATAGGTCCCACTTGGAAGGGTAGGTTGGTTTTATCCCTGGTTTACAGATAGAAAATAAGTAGTAGGCTGGAAAGCTGGCTGAGGAAGTGCAGCACATAGCTGAATACATTGCAGGGCAGTGCTGCCAAGCACTGCCAAGCTGGATGTTTTCTGCATACCTGAGCTTGAAGTCAAGACCTTTGAAACTGTATTTCCTCTGGGGACTTTTGTTTCCAGGAAGGTAAAAATATGTGTAGGATCTTGTACGCTCTTACACTTAAAGAGCTGGAAGTAAAGGAACTTGGGTTATTTCCTTTTAATAGCTTTGTAGACTAAGTATGTATGTAATAAGTAGATATTTGCTTTCTTGTCTGGTTTTCTCTTACTGAACACAGGCCATGCAGTGCTGTAACTGGATCCCCCTCCCTGAGCAGTACTCGTAAATCACTGCCTCATCTCTCGCTTTAGGACAGTAGCCAAGCAGGACCCTGCTGGGATGCTGCTATCCATCATTTACTTGGTCTGGATGTTCATTGCCAAAGCACCCACCAAGAGGTTTTTCGGAAGTGAATCTCCAGTGCAGTCATTCAGCACATGTACAGGGAGTTTTATTGTACAGTGGCAGGAAACTCACAGGATGGAGAATGGATTTGAAAGACCGCAGTCATAGCTAGTGCAGTGGTCATGTTCCCCTGGACTTATCCGGTCTCGCTCACCCAAAGAGAACTGTGCTGTGGAAACTTCAGCTTCTGAGCAGTTATGGTGCACAATGCTAATGTCTGAATTTGATTACTATTGGAGAGCTGTGAGAGGAAACACTTTTTCTGTTTTGTTTTTCCTCATCCTTGAAGCAAGTCCAACTTCAGCGAGCTCTCTGCAAATGTGTATCTGTCACTGTATCCCATAGGGTAAATGAGTAACAAGTTTTTTTGAAGAGGAGGTAAAAATTACATAGACTAGCTCTCCTGCCATTTTTTTTCAGTGGAGTAGCTGTTCAGTTGAGGTCTATTCAGGTTGTTTCCTGTTTGTATGAGTGGCTTTCATCTGAGTGCTGGTCATGAGCCAGTTATGCCTACAGAGTTGTCAACATCAGGTGCTGTGTATCTCTGAATTCATACTATTTCTGAAAATGCTGTGTGCTGGTATGTTTACATGCTGATGCATGTACACAATTCCAGTAGAGCCTCCTGATACACTTCTCCTCATTTCTTTGTAGTAGCTGTTTCCAGAGATCACGAGTGTGGAGATGGCTCTCTCTTTTGAGTCTGCAGATCTCTTTGAAGGGATAAGACTGACACATGAAAAAGCACACTTTTCTCCATCCATACATAAGAAAAGCCAAGTGTGATGCTTTTGTGTGGTAGTATTGAGGAAGAGAGATCTGTGGTGATAGCCAGTGTGCCGGGAGATCCTCCTCCCCTTTTTATTGCTGGAAAACTAGTACTTTCTAATTTCCTGCTGAGCATCTTACTAGCACTCAAAGAAAGTTGCCTGTGTTCTGGTTTAGTAGAGGATGATATCTCAGGAAATTAAATGACATCAAGAACTAAGGCTATACTGAAACAAGTTCCTAATTATTTGTCTGAGCCCTGCTGAGGAAATGTTCAAGGATGCTTTTGTAGTTTGCTCATGTTTGGATTGTTAGGATAGCAACTTCAAGACAATCATTTATTTGAAGAACTGAAAAAAAAAAAGCCCTGTGTAGTTGTTCTTGTTTTTGTCTTTAGGGCATTGTCTTGGCTTTTTGGATTCCTGGAAATTTCTGTGTTGCTTAGACTGCATGCTGTTGCAGAGTTTATTTCAGTTATCTACAGACTCCACAGTGCTATGTTAACTCCCTTCAAGTTAGCCTAGGTCAAATCAGAGCAGTCACAGTGTGGCTTTGAGCAGCACTGAGCAATTTTGCTAGCAGCTGAGGAGCTGCTCTGACTTCATCTCTAATGAATACCCTTAGTAATTTCAAGTTAAAACCACACTGCAGTCATGGTAGGAATTTTGGGTAAGAGCAAGACTTGTGCTAATTACAGAGACTTAGTCACAACTTATTAACTCAGTGTTGAAGACACGCTCTTAGAAGTAGCTGCGCTTGGGCAGATTGGGAATTGAGAGAAAACAAGGTCTTACGCTTAAGGATCTGAACACCAAAGCTCCAGTAATTGGGTTTAATTTCTTATAGCACCTTGTACTTCTTATGTCACCTCTTTTATTTCTTTCTCTTTCTGTGCCTCAGTTCTGCAGCTCCAAAATAACAATGCTCTTCTGCCCTTCTTTTCTCCTACATACGATGCCAGTTCTTCAGGATGGGAATTTTCTCATGTCAATGGAGCATGCAGTGCGTAATGCAATGTGGCCACTCATGCACATGAGAGGTCAGAGAGCCCTGAGTGCCATGTCAGAGCTTCTGTACTTTGAGAGCATGTCAGGGCTTTGGGTAGTGAGGAAGCTGTAGCTTCAAATGCTCCTAGAGCTCCTGACACTGACTAATAGGTTTGGGACTCTTCTTTCAACTTCAAAATGTTGCCAGTTTTGCACTCCACTGCAGGGAGTGCTAAAACCACGTAATTTTTAAAAAATACTTTATTTAGTGCTAAATATTGCTGTAAGTTGAAGATTCCTATGCATATGAAGAGGAGTGGGAAATAGGTAAGTGGGAAGAGAATGTTATGATATATGATGCATTCCAATATCTAGCTTCTAATCTTCTGTATTTCTGTTTGTTGTTTGTTTTTTTTTCCAGGTGGAGCGGGAAATAGCCATCCTGAAGTTGATAGAGCATCCCCATGTTTTAAAGCTGCATGACGTTTACGAAAATAAAAAATATTTGTAGGTATTACTGGCTTTTGCCAGAGAAAGGGGAAGGGAAGGAGGAAGGATGGGAGGGAGAGGAGGGGTTTTGGACCTTGCTGGCATTTCCAAGAGCGGAGCATGGTGTATTTTCACTCTTATCTGGTGTCCATATCTGATACTTAAATGAGGAAGAAACAGTCCTTATTTTACTGGCTTTTCTCCTTTTCTTCTCTGTACTTTGCTTATATGCTGTTTCTTTTTCTACTTAAAATGGAGGAGAGAGAACAATGTTTTCTATCAAACAGCGAGAGGGGAGAAAGATTTGTACCTGTACTATAGGGAAACATTTGCAATCAAAACTATGACAGACTGTTAAGTGAATAATTTGGATATCTTCACTTGCCTAATAGTTTTCACTGGATCTCTTGATGCTTGCCAGCAATATTTTAAATATACTATCAACAACAATTTTTGTTTTTAAAGGCTACCGAAATGTCCTCATGGTTTTGCAGTGACAGTTAACTAGCAAAGCCTTCTTTTTTCAGATCATTTCAGTGCCAGGCAGGGGTGCTGTCCACAGACAGAGTCATTTTAGCTTGACAGGGCACTAGATATGTTGAATCTGTTGTCAAACAAACAGGCCATATTAATCTTGGCACAACAGGGAAAAAATCAATGCTCTCCAAATGGAAAAGGGCAAACCAGTAGGAAACTCAATGTTATTTTCATCTTTTTAGCAGGTTATTGCAAGTAGAAGAGAGTGTTTAAAAGAATCAAACAATTTTTAAAAACCAGCATCCTTCAGTGACCTCTCCACAATGTCACAATGCAAGAAGGGAATAACTGTTTACCCAAAGAAAGCGTTTTGAATGACAGCAACAATCCCTCGTGGACTTTTCAGCCAGCCTTCTTACTGGACCAGTGAATTCCTTTTCTAGGAAGTTTGGCTTCTGTGCCAAAAGGTTTGTTTAGTAGAGCAGTCAGTAATTTGTTTTGGATTCCCCATCCTCCTGTGGGGCAGAGCCTGCCATTGGCAGTGAAGTGGGGTTGCCAGAATGCATTCGTACAGGCACGTGGTGTAGGCTGGCTCAGATGCTCTCTGAGCTGCATACTGAGTGCTCTGTTCTCGGTGGCAAAAATGGTCATGACTCCATTAAGCCTTGTTTGCCCCAGCTGAAAACAGAGGCCCAGATCTGATGCAGTCTGCTCAGTGTGCAGGACACAGTTAGTACACATGAGGCTTACAGGCAGGATGTTCTCCTTTAGTCCTGAAAAGGAAGGATTGGTACCATTTGTAAGAGTACGTACCACTTTGTTCTGGTTTAAGAGAAGCTAACATCAGGCCATCGGCTTTCTTTTAGGTGAGAGAGAAGGTATATTCTTGTTTACTTCAATGTTCCATAATTTGGATGTACATGCACATAAACACATGGACACTAGCATAAACCCAGCTTGCAGCTTATGTTTTCCAGGTAAATGTATACTTGGTGAAAACAAGGTAGGAATTGTGGCGAAAACAAGGTAGGAATACATGAGGGACAACAACTTGAGGTGAGGAGATGGATTATAAAGGTACTGAAGCTTTCTACTTACTCTGAACACCTGCAAAGGCAATAGCTGAGCTAAGTAATCCTTCAGCCCTCCCAAAAGGCTTGGGGCATATTTTGCTCCAAGCCAACGAATATCTAGTGCTCAGAACAGTGGGAATAGTCTTACAGGAAGACTTCCAAAAATGACTGTATTTCTTGGTAGATATGCTATCGTCCTGATAAAAATCACCTTGTAAAGGGAAGCATCCCATATCTTTAACCTGTATCTGGAGTTCCTGGCTTCTAGATATGTGGGCCCCAAAGCAGGCTTTTTCAGTCACACAAAGTCATCTTTGTGCCATAGCTCCTGGTTCTGTAAGACTGAGCTGTCTGCCTCTACCCACAAAAGCACCGAATCCCTCTGCTGAAAGACACTGATTCTGTGAAACTGCCAGTGACTCCTAATTGTAATTCATTTTTTATTAGTCACTATTTTAAAGAAAGGGCATAATGCAGCGCTGCTGCCAAGCCTCCCTGTTTAAAATTAGAAACAGCCATAGCCTTGGATAAATCTAAGAAGTGGAAAAGAGTGCCTGTGTTAGGCTGAGATGTGTGTGGGATGAGAAGTGAGGATGCATGAACATTCCCAAATAAGGCACAGTGACCTCTGGTTCTCAGCAGCACCAAAAGAGGGATCGCTCTCTGATTGTGGCAGCGCCTTTCCATCATGCCTGCCGTTTCAACAGTAACGATAGTGGCATCGTTTCAGAGGAGCTTGTGAATTATGGGTGATATTTCGGATGCCAAAGACTAATCACGATGCATCACCGAGGAGTGTTTCCTCGATAAATGTTAATTTCACAAATCATGTTTGACTCTTGGTTTATGATTTAATTTGTGAAAAGGGGCTTTAGTTGAGTAGATTCCTAATGCATCCATGAATCAGGTTCCTTTTCCATAGTTTAACACTTTTACAGTTTAACACTATAAATGAGTTTTAAAAAATAATAACAAAGCTTCATTAGCATGTCTGTATTAACCTAGTAGTATTTTTCCATTTGTTTTTTGTTGTTTTGTTTTTTTTTAAATCAAGATGGTTGGGGAGATGGAGATGGTAATAAGCCCTAAGACTTTGAACTCTGTATTCTTCATTTTGAGTTGTCATACCTAACCATAAGGCTATGGACTAGAGTTCTACATACACAGGGCAAAATGGCACTCCACAGCAGCTCTCTGTATGTGTACCAATACACAATCCCAGATATACATTATGTTGGCTAAAATAGCATTATTGCACGTGGTTGGACTATCCTTATATTTGTTGTGAGATCTCTCTGACAGTCTTCAAGCAAGATTGGGTCCTCACAGTAGCAGATAATTTAAAAAGAGCTATAGGCAATCAGTACCTCCCTCTCTCCCAACAGATAATGTTAACAGCCTGGAAGTATGGTCAGGGGGATCACCTTTTGAAAGACAGAGAGTGAGGTAAAGCAGCCTGGTATCGGGTTAGCACAGAGTTCTTTAAGAAATTCTTTTGCTGATTCCTAGTGGGGAATGATCAAATGAGCCACCAGAATTTGAGTGTGCACCAATAATTATGACTAATCAAACTGAGATGGTCATATAGAAATGTGAATAAACTAAGGGAATAAGCAAAGTGACAACAAAATTGAGGTTTAGACATACTCAATGTGTGTTGTAGTGGAAACATCATACGGTTTCTGCATTGCACATAAACCACATGAAGTTGGGTGATAGTCCTCTTTCTTACTGTGCTATGTATATAGAAAAGGTCTATCCTGAATTAGCCCAAATGGTGTTATGTTTAGTGGAGAAAAAAGGAGTTCATACAATATTAACAGAACTACCAAGGTGAATGAGCCAGAGGTTCTTACTAACATGCAAAGACCTATCCTTCATGAGTGGCTCAGGTTTTTTCTAGGAAGCAATCCTATGTTTTATTTTTAGATCTCTGATACGTACATTTACTGTATCTTATACAGTAAACCCAACTTTTCTTTTGGTCTTATAAAAGAAATTGTCCTGCTGTTGAAGGAGCTGTTGGCATGGCAGTGTAAGTGCCATCATGCAGTCCAGAAGAGAAGGACCTTCCCTTTCTAAAGCAGATGTGTCAAAGTATTATAGTGAACTCTGGAGAAGTACTGTCAGGACTGGCATTATCTGTTTGATCTCATTTCATTATCTATTTAGTTTAAATTACAGGAGTTTTGGCAGAGAGCGGGAATAAGACAGAATAACGATGCACTGCTCTGTGCTCTTTTCTTTTTTGTACTTGCATTTCTCAATTCCCTTTCTATCAATATGGCAGTATATATACCTGTACATTTCTATTTACAGGTACATACAGATGTTTATATATCCATTTATTTATGTCCATGCATTTGTATATCTTTACACTTTGTTAATTTTCTGGGAACGTTTATTTTAATCTCTCTGGTGTCCAACTTATTCAGCATTTTAAGCAGAGAGAGTGCTTTGAGAGTCGACATCAGAATATTGGCATCGTCTCCTGTACTCTGAAATGCACTGTGCATTCATCAGCTCTTTTTCCAAGCACAACAGTTCCCCTTCATCATTCAGCAGCACAGTGCTAGCTCTGGGCAGGTGCCCAAGCCTCATTGCAATGTACACAACATGCCACCTCCTGATTTCAGAGGTGAAGGTGCTTCCCAGCGAGCCAGATAACAAAATTAAAATGTCCTCCTCCCTGTGCACAGCTCACATTCCTGGCTTAGACAAGACTGACTGCCAGCAGGAGTCAAAGACTAACAGCTCTGGTGGTGTCTGCAGAGGCATTCATGCTGCTGGTCCTTTTCTGCAAGGTTTTCCTGCAATTCTGTTCCTTTTTTCTTGAAAATTAATTGTGAGGATGCGAGAAACAGAAGAAAAAGGTTCTGCTTCTTCTTTTGTTATCAGCAGCACAGAACTTTGGCATTCAACCCACCCATGGGGAAAACTGAAAAAGGCAGAATGAAGGCTCAGGACATTGGGGTGGTTCCAAGGACTCAGCACTGAAAATCAATTTCTCAGTAGGCACACTTCTTGGTAATCTGGGTGTGGGGTATTGGATGCTGTGATTACAGGGAAGGAAAACAAAACATGATTGGAAGACAAAATGGTGTTTAATCTAGGCTGTGATGATAAATAAGAGAAATATTCATAACCAGCTACTTTGGTCTCTTTTCTGCTGCTGAAGAGCTTTAATCCTGTCTCAAACTCCAAGCACACACGGCTGAGGGCACAGCAGGCAGTGTTAGGAGCAGAGCCAGCTTGTGTGGGGCTGTGCATCGCAGTGGGCCTGGCAATGAGGAGGGGCCAAGGGGAGCAGATATGGGGGTGGTGCTTCAGCCTGCAGGGCGATGCCAGCCGGGCAGGGAGCTGGGTCTGCACAGCAGTAGGGTTGGTGGTTAATGCTACAGCTTGCACAGTGTGGCCTTAGCAAGATCTGCATGAAAACCTGACTGTGTTTTCTCCTCGTTGCCTGACAGTGTGTGTTTGTGTAGCTTGGGAGGAAACAGGCCCAGAGTGCTGCAGTTCTGTGACGTGAGTGAAGGTGGAAAGGAGATGCAACTCCACATCCATACTGAGTTGCCAAAATTCTCTGTCAGGCCTCAGCAGGTAACTTTGTGTGTATCTGAGCTTTGGGCATTAAAAGAAAGGCCATTTAGCTCTCAGAAGTAAAACCCTGGAGTGTATGGCCACTGGCAGACCTGCAGCAGTGAGGTGGTGAGTGCTGCCTCAGCTCCGCCCAAGCTGTGAGGAGCAGCTCTCTGGCGGCTCTCTGCCATCTCTTGTGCCCCACCAGGAGATGCTGCAGTGCTTTGGCACGTGTGGCTACACACCACCACAGCAGTGCTCAGACACCTTTCATCCCCCATAAATACCATGCAACAAACAACGGCATTAACTCTTCATGCCTCTCTTCCCTGCTTCAGAAAGCCTCAATCTCTTCATGTCCAAACTTAATTATCAGTCAGATAGAATCTCCACTCAAACAAGCAGATTGTAGTTAAACTTGCTTTTTTGGAAAAAAAAATTCTATTTTATGCACGTTTTCTTACAGATGAGGAAAAAATACAAGTAAAAATAAAGAGTTCCTGGCCCAGTTCCAAATTAGGGTTTAAAAATTCATGCCCGCCATAAGAATTTATAGAACTTCTGAATAATTTATAGGCTGCGCCAATAACAAGGGACTTAATATCTGATAGAGATTATTTAATCAATAGACAACAGTGCAGTGAAAAAGCTGTCAAAGAATTACAACATGTCAGTCAGAGCTGGGCAGCTTTTAACTCTTTCCCTGCTCTACCTATGTTGTTACGTATCTACACACCCGTGAGGATGTTTTGCAGAGTGGTTGGATGGGAGAGGAGTTGCCAGGGCTTGTTTTTTTAATTTTTCTTAAGACTTTTCTTTGGCAGTTTCTTCCTGGACGGATCACTTGCTGATTCACCACAGCTTTGAAATGTGATGAGTTTTCTAGCTCTTTGCAGAAAGCTGTAGGTATTTTCTCATGAATCATCTCCAGGGGATTTTGGGCTATGGTGAGGTGATTCAGACTTCATTGGGTTGGGTGATGATGCCTAGTGTATGTCATCTGTGGTGCAGCCCCTTTGGTTTGTGTATGATTTTGGGACTGGATTTTGTGAAATAGCTGAGGAGGTTTTTACATGTATGAACACCAATATATATGAGGACAGACAGAAACTAAAGATGTATCTATTTTTATAAGGGAGATTCCTAGCTGACTTATGTCACTAGCCTCAGTAATTGCTTAGATATCTGTATCAACTCCAAATTGTCTTAGTCCATTCCCTGGTCTATGTATTATTTTCATCATTTTCATATAATAATCAACTATAACATGATATGAAAAGAGTAGTTGAGCATCTCATCAGATGTGGTTATTTCATGAAGTTTCTTACCCATAGGCACTACATCACAAAGCAGTAAACTCTTGAGCAAAAATGAACCAGCAGGGATTCTGCTGATTTTCATTATCTTAGTGTGTATCTTGTCTTGTATAACTGCATTTGGGTTGTGCATCTTGCTGTAGTGCACGTCTGACATCATGCATCTTAAAAACTAGCCAGTGTTACATAAATACCCAGAGTAACTTTTGGCTTAGTAAAAGCCCTAGAACATTAACCAGTGGTGTCTAAATTCAGAAGACATATGTACTTTTAACTGAGGTTGTACATTATATGTACTAATATTGTACCATTTAATAAAAAATAATTATTAACTGCTTCCCTAACAGGCAGCTAATACATGCACTTCTAAACCAGCAAACATCTATTGCATCAAAATAAGGTGTCTGAATTGACTACCTTTCCTAGAGCATAAGACTTTCATTTTTGACATTTGTAGCACTTACCTGAAATACCTTGTGTTTACATATGAGCTTTCACTGAAAGAGCTCTATCCATTTAATGCTTTTATAGTAATGAATGTTTGTGTTGCCCCAGAGGTTCTAATTTGTCTAGCTGTGAATGTGTCACAAATTTTCTTCATATCTAATGCTAAGAAAACAGGATCTGCATTCCCACACAGGGATGCATAGTGATGGGCTGCTGTGGGCTATCCCATCTGGCAGGAATTTTAGTATTTCACACTATTCTTGCTACTGGTTAACAGCTAGCTTCCACAAATCAGGTTGTTTGTTGTTATTATTCTGCCACAGATATCTGGTAATGCATGGTCATGGTGTATTCTGTGCCAGATAGTCTTTCTCTGACATTGTTTCATCAAGTTTTGCTCAGAGCCAGCCTGTTTATTTTTTAAAGTCCTGCTTTAGAGATAGCATTTTGCTTCAGCAGGAGGTCTATGAGCTAGTCCTCAAAGCTCCCCAGGGCATGGGGAAGACACCCTTAAATAAAACACAGAGAGCTCACCAGAGGGGAGAGAGGAATTGTCACCAAAACTATTTCTGTGGCTGTTTTAAGTGGTGTCTTCGTTTGTAGTGTGATAGCAGGATAGCAACAAAAACAGTCTGACCATGAAAAAGACCTTACCATGCTGGGAATAGACAGCAAGGGGACAAAAAGAGTCTCTGCACCAGTCAGCTTGTAATCGCAAACACAAAACAGCTGCTGGAAGCCTTATGATGGGGAAGCCCAAGCTGTTGTCAAGCATCATGGCAAAGAGCTGTCTTCAGGGAAGGGCTGAAGACATAGTTCTGTGGTTAATGACAACAATGTCCTTTCGAGTGTAGAGAGTGCTGTAAAAGCACAGAATTGTTTGCCTGGAAAAGTAACAGATGGATGGTGGATCTGACTGTGGAAGTTGGTCAGAGGCAAAGGTCAACCTCAAAAAACTGAGGAAGAGAACCTAGACTGATGACAGGGAGAGGGCAGGAGGGACTTAGAAGTGAAGGCAGCTAGCTTGGGTTAGATAGAGTGTAAGAAAGGAGATAGTGAAGGCATGGAAGGAGTGGTCAAAATGGAAAGCTACGTACGTGGTAATGCAGTGATTATCTGACACCTATTTTGAATTGCTAACGGTGAGGCAAGAATATATCTAGATAAAAGAGGTGTTGATAAATTAATAGAGATACAACTTGTCTAGCTAAAATTGACAAGAATTTTTAGCTATTAATGATCTCAAATTGTGCCAGAGGAAGTTTAGATTGAATATTAGGAAGAATTTCTTCCTGGAGAGGGTGGTCAAGCATTGAGATGGCCTTTCCATGGAAATGATGGCATTCCCAAACCTGGAGGTACTTTAGAGAGGTGTGGACAAGGCACTAAGAAACAAGTTTCACTAAGGGTTTAATGATGGGACTTGATACGTCAGATTGATGATTGGACTTGATGTTCTTTTGTCTGACTGCCCTTCTGCTGCCATCTGTTGTATGGCAACAAAAAGTAACAGAATATTGGCAGGAAGGTTTAACTTGTAACATCATGCCACCAACATTTGCCTCTGATGTTGTGGTCGACATCATAAAATAGAAGGCATTACTTTCTCATCAATTCTTGTTTGAATCTGCAATAGGAAAATCATTATCTTAGATCTCTAATAAAGAAAACTTCTATAAGATATTAATATAACCAAGTTGCAGGAACTTGAAGAAGGCCTGAGTCAAAATTAGCACCCACACTGTAAGCCTGAATCATAATCAAATAAGCAGTGTTTCCTCTAGGGATAAAGGAAGAAGTGGGACAGAGTGATGAGGCAGAAATCTGTTTTAGCCTTGTTGTGTCTGAGCTAGTACTAGGACAACAGAAGACATTAGAGATAAAAATCAACATCTTAGTTTATTAAGGCAAAAAAAGAAGAAAATTGTACTCATTTTTTTAGCTGAAAGCCAAAATGTTGCAACTTTTTTGTGTGTGTTTTGGAACAAAAGCCACAGTTTTTGATCTTTTAACTACTGGTAATGGCATCACAAATCCTCACAGCTCTGACAGGTTGGTAGCATAGTTGGATATAACAAAAATATGATGGATTGTGTTTGTTTTGTTGAATTACTTTTAAATTTGTTGTTGATCATCAAGTATTTACTGACAGTTCCCAGGGAAAAATGGACCATCTGCTGTGTTTATAGGAGTCCTACTGACACACCGGATTTGGAAAAGACTAAAATGACTTGAAAGACCGTGTGTCAGGTGCATGAATGATGTGTCACTGATGGGCTGTGTGCTGTCATATCTCGTCATCTGCAGCATACAGGCAATCTGGGGTAATGAGGAGGAGAGGTGTAGTGCTTTTTTGTTAAGCTTCCACCCCAAGCTACTGAACAAGCTGTAGCCAACCATGGGGAGTCTGCTGGTTCCTAATATAGTCACAATCCGAGGGGCACGAGGGTGATTTAAGGCCGCTTTCTGCATATTCATCTTGGCTTACTCCATCTCTTTCACATACGGAAATCATCCCTCCTTTCCTATACTGTTTGGTTTCTGTTATTATTTGTTTATTGTTTGGGTAAAAGAGTAAATAAAGAGTAAATAAAGTGAAACAAAGAAACAAAGGAGTGTAGGCTCATTGCAGTGAAACAAGCAAGGAAGGAGTCAGGGTTATTCCTTTTCTAAGCTGCATGTATGTTTCTCGTATGATATGTACTAGATCATTTGGGTTTAGGAACTTGCTAGCTTTTACTGGGAAGGTGGTGATGCTAAGAGATGGATGGAAAAAATGGCAAAGGGAATAGTCAATGTTGCTGCACCCAATCTTTCTGCCCCTCTCCAACAGATGATATAATTCCTGCATTAAGCACTGAGCTCCTTTGTCTTGAAAGTCTGAAGTCTTGTCTCCTTGAAGCTTTGAATCTTCATCATAGATTTTTTTAATGTCTTGACTTGTACTAGGAGTGTGGAGGAATATCATACAAGACTCGGACCTTGTCTTTATGAAAGCAAGCTGTGACCTGAGAAAACTTTTACAAGCTCTTAATGAATCTATCTTACAAAGAAAATCCTTAATCAGTAATTTATTTTTTAACACCATGTGCACTTGGCTTCATATCAAGTAGCAGAAGGCTTTTGGTTTCTTGCTTTTCCAATGTCCTAGCAAGCAGAGAACTTGGTGGGGACAATATGATGCAGGAGGGGCAAGAGCCCACAGGGACTGAGCCCAGCTCTGATATTCGGTGGCTTTGTAACCCTGGGCAAGTTGCTTTCCTTAGGAGATTACTAATCTCAAGCTTGTCCCATGTGTAATGCAAGGATTAGCAAAGGTGATGTGTGGCCAGTGCATCCAAGAGGTGAGAGCTGTGTGATCTTACCTTGTGTCTTTTGTCCTGCTTTGCTCCTCTCAGTATTATCCAGCAGGAGGGGTGTGTGCCACCAGCCTTAACTTTCATTGAGCCTTCTTTGCAATGGCTGCCACGGAGCAGGGTTTTCTTTTTACATTTTTACAGTAGGATGACCAGTGCCATCAGTCTTACATAGGCATAATGTTCTTTCTTTCATTAGCTTTGTATGTTTGAAAAACACTTCTTGAAAGCCTTTCAGAATGTGTATGTTCTTTTATGGTGAGTATGTTACACATGTAAAGATACAGATACAGATCTATATGCATAGCATTTAGTGGGGATTGTGTAGCTGTATGATGGTAGAACTGGCACAACACTTGAAAGTGCTTAAACTCCTTTCTTTGGCCTATTTGGAAATCACATGTACTGCTCCTGTGCCATGTGATGTGCCGGTGCCACATTGGCTTGCACAGAGATGGAGGCAGGTGCAGAATGATGCCCTTGTTTAATCAAAAATCTCCTAGTTAGGGGCTATCCTAAAAAATAACCCATCATAGTGTAGGGAATAGGGTTGACGGGTGACCAGCTGCAAATTTGAGCTCAGAAGTGCTACATGCAGCATAACCACATGGTGCTTGTGGAACCATCCCTGCAGCATTTATTTCTTGCACTTGACCACTGGGGAATGTGTTTGTCGTCCTTCTCACTCCTGTCACGTTAGGGCTTTGTCAGATCAGAATACATCGTTGCTGTGCTTCTCTATGTCCCTTGACTTGTCAGAGGCACAAATCTTTTTCAGACGCTCTCCCCTGTTCACTTCCATTATTATATCTGGTGCTTCTGGGTGGCAAGCAGAAATGAATAACCTTGTAAATGCTCCCTGTCTTTCAATTTGTTTTATTTTCCGTACAACATGTCAGTGCATTTTTGTTGAGTGTTTTTAATAAGATGATGCTGATGAAAATAAATTGCTTTGCAGTTCCTGCTGTGGGTGACAGAAATGCTGGGTCTGTAATTTTCCAAAACTGTGCATTTGAAACAAGTGTAGAGGCTTTTCTGTATGTCTGTAACCACAACCATCCTCATGAAATCCCTTGCAGGAAAAAAAAAAAGCTATCAGTTTGAATTTTGGGGGCAAGATGCACTGCTGTATCCAGCTTCTGCTGGGCACAGTTAGAGAAGGAGATGTGAAGGAGAATTTTAGGACTGATTCCCTGGCACATTTGGGTCTGCTGCACGGGATATTCAGCCAAATCTGTCTCTAGTGTGAGAGGAAGAATGAGTTATGTAGCAAACCTTGTTGGAGTGTCTGTTAGCCAGGATTTGGGAAGTCAGGGCTGGAACTGGAAAATGTAAATGCCACAGTGCCCACGGCTTCTGCACATCAGCTTTCTTCTGACTGTTTCAGTGTCTTGCTGGAAAAGAGTAAGGCAGATAAATGGTTATCTCCCTGTTATCAGTCTGGTGAGTACCCATCTCCTCCAGGAGTGTAGGTAACCTAGCTGTTTCAAAGGTGTTTTTTGAGTCAAGATTCTTCTTGTTGCTCGCTTAAATGAAAAATTGTCAATATTGCCATATTTTCGTAACTTGTTTTTTATTTGGTTAAAAATGCAGAAACTATAGATACAATTCCCTAAAGTTTAGAAATTCATCTTGTGGTCTGCCTTTTTATGCTTTCATCCTACTTAGATAGCTATCAAGACAATGTTAATGTCCGTCCCTTGCTGCATTCTCTGCTGCATTTCTGGAAGGGAAGCACTTTCTGTTTTTGCTGGCTAGGATACAACACGTGGCTGATGCACAGTAGCTGCAGATGAACCAAGAGCTCAGGCCCCACTTCTGCAACTTGAAGGCTAATGCTGTTATTATTAAACCACTTTACTATTTTTACTACTTTATTTTCCATACACTCCATCAACTATTCCATCCGTTGGCGAACTTTGAAAACAGGAATTATCAAGCTCCCAATTTTATAAAACTTTTCTCCTCTTTCCGTTTCAGAGATTTTCCCTGAGATTACATTGCTCAAAGTACAGAAAAGGAAGTACCCAAGATCAATGTTTTTCACTGTCCTCTCAAATTTGAAAAGTTGGATTAATACTGGTAGTAAAGCTGGCTGACTGTAAAGTGAGGGTTCAGTTGATGGTGTTGTACTACTTCCTTAAGGAAATTATTAGGCTCTGTTAGGCAGCATTTACAGAGATTTGTGCTTAGTTTTCTTCTATTTTGCTGTCTTTCATCACATCCACTTACAGCAACAAGATGGTCCATCCATGGCAGGTCCTTTCCTTCCAGAAGATTTCACTTTTCTCTCTTTGATTGCCAGGAGTGCTGTATGAGGGCTGGGCTCTCCTCCCTCACTCCTAGGTTCCCACTGTGCCGCATTTATTCGCTCAGTGTCACATTCTTCACATGTGAGCTGGGGGAACAGCTGCTCCAGCAAATCACTGCTGTTGAGCAGCAAGAGCTGAAGCCTTTGTTTAGGCTGCACACATGTGGTTCTTTTGATCTTTTCTCGTAATTTAAACTATTCACCTTTTTCTGAACTCCCTGTAGTTTGTTGACATCTGTCTGGGTCCTGAGTGTCTAATGCAGAGCAGTACATGAGGACAGTTTTGCCAAAGCTATTTTATAAAGGATCTGCCAGCTTGGTTAAAAGACATGAGCCTTCCACAGTAGCTTTAAGAGCTGCCGTGAAAGCTTATACCCGATTCTTCTCTTCTTCCCCTTCTTGTCCTTTGGAGGCATTTCTGGCTTTTAGATTCTCACTCACTAGACTGTTGAACACCGAATGCAATAAATCAGTGAAATACTGACTTGTTTCAAGTCATTGGCTTCATTGGCTTGTATGAAATTTGCAGAAGAACCCTGTTAAAAAGTTTAAGTATTTTTTCTTTTAAAATTCTGATTCTCTTCATTTGTTTCCAGAAGTGTTCTGCTTGACCAAATGTAAAAACGTTTGTACACAGCTGTGTGTGAGAGGCTGGTATGATAGTGTACTTACAAATCCTGACTTTGTTGGTGTTTTTTTTTCTAGGTACTTGGTGCTAGAACACGTGTCAGGTGGGGAGCTCTTCGACTATCTTGTAAAAAAGGGAAGATTGACACCAAAAGAAGCCAGGAAGTTCTTCCGACAAATCATCTCTGCTTTAGACTTCTGCCATAGTCATTCAATATGGTGAGCACAGTCATTTCCAACAGGAATTACCTGTTACATAAACGCACATACTACAAGCATCTTACTTCCTGACACTGTTAAATAACCAATGTTGTAAAGCTGGAAAGGCATTGTGTAAAGTGCTGGTGTATTTTTAAATTCTTGGCTGTCAGTGGGAATGCATACCAGTCACAAACAGACTTTTCATGGAGAACATTATCTTTGGAAGAGAATTCATTCATAGGGTATGGTTTAATTAGGAAAACCAAAACCACCATGGAAAAGCTTTTTAATTTCCATCATTCTTTGGGGCACTTTCTAATAACTCAGAATTACAAACACTATTTCAGAATGAGTCCCTATAGAAACTTGGGACAGATACCAATGCAGCCAAGTCATTTTATGGCTTCCTTCAGTTTTTGGAAACCTGCTGGCTTTTGGCAACTTTGCCCAAGTCCCTTCTGGGCATTTGAGTCATTGTTGCCTTTAATTTCCTTTCCAGTAGGGAAGAATTTGCTTGATGTGTCTGGAATTTGTATTTACAAACTCCATCAGATGATTTTACCATGAAGTGTGGTTTAACCTGCTCGTTTGGGTGATGTTTTAAATTGGACCAGTTTCCACTTAATCTTCAGCAAGTTTAGCTAATGTAAATTTTACTGAAATCAGTTGTTATGGTGAGTCTGAGCACATGGTTTCTGTGCAGCTGCTGACCTGCTTATTTCTCGGAAATGCAGCTCCTTGCAGTAAGATTGGCTGGGGGAGACATTTACATTGTGTCTGTGCGGTTACTTCTTTGAAGCCACAGATCTCCCCTCTGCAGGAGGCTGCCGGCTGCTGTTAGATATTGCAGTAGCTGGGTTTGCATAATCACCCTGTGGATACTTCTCAATAACAATAACAATACAGTGATTTCTGTAACCCCAGTTTTGTGCTGAGAACTCACATACCAAATATCTGCAGCATAAATGGTATCTATGTGTGCTGGGCAGTGTAAACACTGCTGGGTTGAATACATAGATGGCTCTGTTCACTGCATGGCTTCACACTTAGGAATCTGATCCAAGAAGCCTCAAATAATGTTTAAGTACAACTGAAAAGAAATTATGTATTCTTTCGAATGAATATTCCAGAGAAATATGATTCACAACTGGGACAGAAGTTTCTATGAAAGCATTCACATCAGTCCTTTGGGCTTTTGTTGGATGCCTTGTGACATGTCTGAGTAATAAACTCAGCGAGGCTCGTGGTGAGGCTGTCAACATGACAGACAAGCATTTCTGCAGGTTTAAGGATATGTGGAATTTCCAAGGCAGAGTGCATGTCTCTCTTGAGGAATCCATTTTCCTCTGTTAAACATATTGGATTGTAGGCAGTAGTCTTGTTTAGAAGTAAATCCCCTGTCTCCTTGCCAGCTCCCACTCTACTAACATCTACTGCTGAATAAGCTAGCTAGTAAATCATAAGCTCTCCTTCCCTCCCGGTCACTCTGAGACTTGTGTGGCTGGTGTTATACTAGACTCTGTGTGAGATTCTGAGCAGTTATCATAAACCCTTTTTGAGAATCAGAGCATGTATAAATACATTTCTGTGCATCTGTGTGAATATAAAAGTTAATGTGCTTTCCTAAGCAATGAAGCCTGACCTTGTCCTGTCGTGGGGCAGTGAAATGACAAATCATCTCATCAGCCAGGTTATCCAGTTATGACCACGTTGAAAAATGAAGGCTTCTGCTTTGGTTAATGACTAAATGTGTGTGCCTCTAACTCACTGGCAGCATGGATTGATAGCCTGGTGTCCCTAGACCCATATCATTGTCCGATCTTCTTCCAATACCTCCCAAAACACAGAGAAGCGTCTGTGGCTTGCTTTTACAGCAGTATGTAGCCACATTCAGCTTTCACTGTTCAAAATGTATTGATGCATCGAGATTCATGGATCAAAAAATCAGAAGGGATTCCCCCAGTGCTGCCATCAATAAATTGCTTCTGCTGCTATGGTATGGAGAAATCACCTGTGTCTGAGAAGGTATCTTCAAACGAGCAGCTCAGACAAGGAAGCAAAATAGGCTTGGAGCTTGAACGTGCTTTCATGGCTTCGTGTTGTTTTTATAAAAGTAGGAACTTTCCATTATTACGTAGGTTGCTCTGAAAGTAATGCCTCTTATTTATTTCCATGGAACCTACGACAGTTACAAATAGCACAATAACACTACTTGATAGAGCAGACTTTCAGCTACAAAATGCTATTTTTCACCAAAATCACCATCATTAGCTATGTATTTTTGTCAGTAATAAGCAAGAGCCAGATACTAGCTCATAAAAATCTGCACCAGCAGAAGTGACCCACTGTTTCACAGCTGTTATTATGGCACCATTGCTAGGAAAATGTTGCCCATGCAGTCCGGCTTTCACTGTGCTCACATCCACTGGTTGGTCTCCATAAATATTTAAGTGTCAATGAACGTCACTGGGTGCCATTTTTTTTCTGCATAGTGGAATGCAGTGATTCATCTTTTCCTCATCTGCACTTCCACATCAGATGCCATTCTGTCACACCGCCCCTTTGCTGCCATCTGTTGCATGGCAACAACATGTAATGAAATTTTGGTGGAAGGTTCAACCTCTACTGCCATACCACCAACATCCACCCTTGATGTCGTGGGCCGACATAATAACATAGAGGCATTGCTTTCAGTGCAGTCCTCGTATTTTATTTAGTGGAAACTAAGAGCAAAGATTTGAGGTATCTCACCCTGAGGCGCAGTCACAGAGTTTGATGGTGTGCTTACCTGTGGGGAAGAAGCTCTCAGATAATGTACTTCTCAGTTCTGTAAGGGCTTCCCTTGCTGTGCTAGGGACCCTTTTATGAAAAGCAGGTGCTGTGCAGAGGTGTTGTATGTGATCCTGCAAACAGCGTATCTGTGTTACTCTGGTGCTTTGCCTGAGCTAGCAAGCAGAATGGTGAGCTCAGTGATGCAGCAGCATTGCTCCTGCTTCCAGCTCTGTGCTAGTTCTGAGGGCTCTGTGTTGTGCTGCAGCACACAGATGTGCTCAGAAGTGATGCAAGAAATGGAAGAGTAACCTGGAGTCCCTTGGACATAAGACCTTGTTAGCTAGGACAGAGGTTTGGATGTAACTAACGATTTTTTCCTAAGCTACCAAAGAATGGGTGTCTTCTCTCTTACGTCAGTACCTTTAAGATGTCTGGGCTGGATGCTGCGAATCAGTAATCCTTTTGCGTATCTTGCATCCATAGTGTGGGAGAGCTCTCAGCTAATTCAGCACCACCTATAATTACTGTAAAACAGTGTAGGAGCAAATACTGGGGTAGGTCGCAAATCCTTGCTTTCCTCAGGAAGAGGCTCTTATTTGCAGCAAGGGAATGCTGCAGCACGGGAGGAGGTGGGAGCCGGGCAGAGCGAGCTGGCGGGTGCCGCATTGGCTGGGGGTGACATCACCACCGAAAGCTGGGATTGGCCACGTCCTTATTTTGTGTGTTGGGTTTGTGCTTTGGTCAAGCTCATATTTGGTGTCTGTATCTCACAAGCTGACAAATAAAAATATGATTACAGAAAATGCCCCGTGGCAAACCTTATTACGGCTTCAGAGATAACAGATAATGCCAATTACTGCACAGGGCAGTGGTGACATTGAGAGGAAATTCCCTGCGGTAATGAGCAGCGAGATGATTATTTCATTTTATTTTTATTTTGGTAGGGTTTCATTTTGTGTTATGTTTTTTTTTGTGTGTTTTTTTTTTTTTTTCATAGCATGCACAGGAGGGGTTAAGGCAGTTTCTTTATGAATATTGATAAATGACAATTATGAGGTCCCTTTCTCCTTTTATTGCCTGGGGCTGTGCCTGCTTGAGTACGCACGAGGATCTTGCTGAAGTGTGTCTGTGTGTGTGTGCATAGGCATGGGGGTGTGTGACTTAGAGGGTTAAGGCAATGAATAAAGAGCTTTGTTTGGCCTCGCCTTGTGTTCTTGCAATCGGTGCAGGGGGGAAATGGCTCCTTATAAAACAGAGCTTTGAGATTTCACAGCAGTGGTGCTAAAATCTCTCATATATTACTGCAGGCAGAAGCTGCAGAGCACTGTCAGTAGAGGAAACACGCTTTTACAAAGAAATCTGGGGTGCCTTCAAGAAGCAGAGAAAGCCAAAGAATGCCAGGTGCCATGAGTAACCTGTCCTGTTAGGTAGTACCACGTTCCTAGTGACTCCTGCTTTGACTTGCTTCTTTTATAAGGAGGATGCAGAGACGTGTGTCCACAGCTGGACACTTTGAAAATATGACCCAAAGCCTCCAAATGTGAAAGTGGGCTTGAAACCGTGGAATTTCATAATGTTGATTTCTGGTATTTCTTCTGGGGGTCTTTGAGTCTTTAGATTTTGAAGTTTTCTTTTAGACCTTCAAATTAGAAATGTACCTTCTTCTCTTGATGAGAGCTGAGATTTGCCAATCTTTGCCTGAATCCAGGAGCTGCATATCTAGGACTGAGACTCAGTTTAAACAGTGAGGAATTTAAACATTTTCCTTGCACAAAAAACTGGAGAAATAACATTAAGCACAGCAGCTGCAATGTCAAAAACAGTTACCAGCTCTGCTAAAGTCAGAGGATATGTATTTTCCTAAGTTTATTTATTTACATAAGCCACTGGAAACTCGAAAATGGCATAGTCTCAGTGTAAGCATAACCAGGTAGCATTCTTTGCAAGTGCATTCATGGTGATCAGACTTGACAGTCTGTGCTGTCTCTGGAATACAGGAACATATGTTTTGAGGCAAGGTTTTTAGGGAGGGGCAGTATATATTAATGCATCACTAGAAATAATCATACTAAAACCAGACAAGGTTTCAGGCATTCAAGCACTTCTTCAGGATTGCTGATATGTTTAGAGATCATGTCCTTTTTCCTAGCTGTATTTGCTTGTTCTGCAGGATTCTGTGAAATATTACTAAATTTGAGTGTAGCAACCATGACTCTTAAACAGAGATCCTCTGTAGGTAGATGCCAGTTATGCATTTGGATCTTATTTGCAGAAGCAAGAGAAAATAAGACAAAGGGCTTTTTCTGATTATGAAAATTAAAAATCTTGCTTCTCATACTAGTAACACTGATAAATTATTTGCATCACATCAGGCTTCTGCTAAGCACTTTTAAGAGGCATACTGCAGAACAATGATTCTGTGGTCGGGCCCTTCTGGGATTTTGGGGTCAGTAAGAAAAGCATTTGCAAAGTAGCCAACAATTTGATTAGTACAAATGACCTGCAACTACACCAATTAAGAGGTTTCTTGGATTAGAAATCTATGACCTGCAATGAGTTGTCATAGAAACTGATAGGAATATTTCAGCACAAAAAAATCACTTTAAAATAATGGGTTGGTTCATCATCTTGTGCCAAGTGACATAGTTTCCTTGAATCCAAGATCTTAAATCTGTCTCTACACCCAAAATCTTCTGCCAACCCTGGGTGACAGGGAGAGGCTGGCTGCTTTAGTTCCATTTTTAACCATGCAATTGTCTGCAGTACAACTCTAGGGACGTTCCCAGAGCAGGAGAACAGGCTAAGAGAGGCAATGGAGGGAGCTGAAGGAGCTGGCTGGATAGCATCACTGGGAGTGACCAGATAGAAACTTGGCCAGTGTGTGTGTGTGAAGCTGGAACACACTAATGAATGTGCAGGCCTTTCATTTTCTCTGCACCATCTCGGAGGATTGTGCCTATTTCCTTGGGACCCTTTTTTCAGACCTCCATCTCTTTCTCTCTCCCCATCCTCATCTTGTGCTGTGATGGAATTGTAAAGCCTGTGTTATGCTCAGTAAAAGAGAGATGTTGCAGAGAGCCTGACAGTGTCATAGCTTATTTAATGGCTCCCTTTCATTCCCACAATGTCCCTTCAAATGCCTGCTGCATGCATGCAAGCTCGTGGAGCTGACTTCTTACTCCATTGTCTGGGGTGAGGAGCTGTGGGCAGTCTGTGACCACCCTGGCTCAGGATTTCAGTGACTTCTGCAGGGCTGCATTTCCCTTTCAGATTCTTTTTCAGCATACATAGGGCTCAAGTGGAATGTTGGCCATGTTGTCACAAAATAAGTTGCTCTCTTCTATTCTGATTTACCAGCTGTGTGCTAAGCCCCTACAGCTTTAGAGTCTTTAGAACAACCAAAAGTCCTCTATTTCACCTGCAGAGAGAGGAGTTGATGTGGTCATATAAGACATAGAGAGCCAGAGAGACCAGCTGGAGTGGGACCAAGTTAAAATGCATTTACTCTGCAATGTTCCATTAATGCCAAGTAATTACCACATACAGTGGGATTTTTGTTTTGTTTAGTTTCATTTTGGCACAAGAGAATTCTTTCCAAACATGAATGCATAAGGCCATCCAGGCAGATAGGCTCCTAGGTAAATTATAACAAACCTTCCCTATTCCCATATGTTCCTCTCCCTTCCTTCTGGCACTTGGAAACTGGCAGTATAAAGATGGGAAATGCAAATGCAGGGAGGAAAGTTTGTTCGCAGTGGCAGTGATGCTGCTTCTGCCGCTCCGGTGCTGGCTCTTGGCCTCACTGCTATCCCCAGGATGGTCCCCAGATTCTAAGATTCTAAGTGCTCCAAAGATAGAAAGCAGGGATGTGTTCCAGCTAGAAGCTGGGGCATAAAATTCTCTTTGGTTGAGCTTGCAAGCATTGCCTGATCCCATGGGCACCCTGATTACTGAGAGAAGTGCTGCTGCAATGCAAAAAAAGAAATACTCATGCTGCCATGACGTTCCTGAGCTCACCATCCATACCTGGCACTAGGGTCTGTGTTACAAGAGAAATGGGAAGGGTCAGGGAGTGACATAATTGCCCAGTGGCATTCTTGTTTGGGGCCCAGTCAACAATAAATGTATCAATTCTTGACAGAGTCCACATTCTGTTCTGCTGATTGGGCTGTAGTGAAGAGAACAAAATTATTCTGGATTTATTTTGGTGTTTAGAGCAAAAAAAAACACAAAAAACCATGAAGGTCTACTGCCACCTCAAATTTCATATATGCTACCCCACTATCCTTAGTCCCACATATACTGAAGGAGGGCAACGTAAGGCTTTCAAAATGCTCTCTGTGAGGTGAGTCAGGACCTCTACCTAAAGACTACCATCAGGTCAGGTTGGTTGATCATTCAGGTAAAAGCATTGTACAGCACAAGGTGAAGCTCACTGGACGTCTTACATGTGGATGATGGCACCCTCCATCCCCTGTCTTACTGTGGCTTTACCAAAAAAAAAACCAAACCAAAACAAAACAAAAAAAAAACCCAAGAATTTTATTTTTGCCACTTTACGGGAACTTTATTTTTTCTAGTTGGTTCTCCCTTAAACTCAAGTCTGAAAGTGCCTGTGTTGTGGATACCAGCTGATGAGAAGACAGGATGAAATGGTGAAGAGACTTGTTTCCCCTGGTGAATAATATATTCTTTATCAAAGGTGTCATCCCTTTGCTTTCACTGCCTCTGAGTAATCTGGGAGTGAGGCTGGCTCAGAACTCACATGCTTTATGCTCCGGCCAGAGCTTGAGGCGAGTCTGCTGAGACTGCTGGCTCTGAGGCATAGAAGGGTAATGTTTGAACATCTTTTGCTGTGGCTGTTCTCCTGAATGAATGTGAGATGTTTTGTAATGAACATACATCCAGTTTGGAGAAATGCTGTGTTCAGATCATGTTGTACCTTAATCGCTGGATTTCCTAGCTCATGTCAAAAGCAGGATCCTTAGTGGCCATTTTAAATGTCCTTAATGACAATCATAAGGCTCAGTGATAAGGTAAATAGCCAGTATCTGTTTTGAATGTGTGCTGTTTTGCTGGAAGTCTCCTCTAGAAATATCTATTACACTCCCGAAGTATCCTATTACAGCATATTCTGGTTATGTATTGAGTTAGCCTGCATTATTTACAAGTTGTGTCTAATTGATCATTCCAGACTTCTGTAAAGATCAGAGATCATTTCCAAGACGTTGTCAAGCTCTATATGTTTCTCTGGGGGGGCAGAGACCAACCTCCTTTACAGGTGGATAGGGGTATAATTACAATTGCATCCATGAGCAGCGCTAGAGGGGCATTGTAAGAATGAAGATGGCATGAAGCTAAGGCTGAGCTCTGTTATGGCTGTTGCTGGATTAGATTATGTTAATGCTGGGTCTTCAATTTTTTGGGCAGGTAACTTTTTCTTGAACCGTTGTAGCAAATGGCTGTTATTTGCCTGACATTCATGCATGTTGTCAATTGGCCATTTCCAGCAGGTTTGTGTTCTAACAGGGCACCTGAACTGACTGTTCTGCCTTGAAGATTTTTTTCTCAGGGTTGCAGCTTGTATCAGCAGGACATCAAAGATACACACTTTGCTTTCTTATAAGTAAAGACAAATGAAGAGAGCTTCTTCAGCCTGCCTAGAATCCTTCTCTCATCTCTGTGGCTCTTCAAGGGCTGCAAATAAAAAGGCAAAAAGTCATCTCAATTTTAGTACAGGGTTTTTGGTTTGGGGTATAAAATCAAGTAGATCTAACAGTTGTACAGAAGTACTTGAGTACTGAGAAACAGGTGGATGTGCATAGTGTTGCTGTCTGCAGGTAATGAAAATGAGTAAATTAGTCAGTATACATTTTCTTTGATTTAAAACAGGAGTTACTGTCCTGAACGTCATGACTGCCTGCTCATTCCCACATTGCCAAATAATAAAAGAACTGAGCTTTGCTGGAAGGAAGGGAGTGGAATCCTTCTCTTCTTTCCTGTTGCTAATGCTCTCAGTTAAAAGCAGTGCTGGGTTCAAGGCTTTCTCCATTGGAGCTAGCTGCCCAAAATGTTTTCAAATGCTTATGTAAATGACCCTTAATAGGAGCTTTTTGCTGTAGTGTTTGCACCAAATACATTTGTTTGTTTGCTTGTTTTCCCCCAAGACTTCACTAATACTATTTACTGTTAAAGAAATACACTGATGGCATCCACTCTCGCCTTAAGAAGCTGGCATTTGATGGAGTATGTCAGCCTTAAATCTAAACCGAAAATTTCCTCCTGCCAATTTCCCTCAGTCTCCCCCTCAGATTGTGTTGATATTGTTCATTTTCTATACGGACAGTGAAGGCTCAAACATCAGGAGTGGGCACCCCATCATTTGAGGGTGGGCTAGAGTGCTGCAGAGGCCAGATTTTAGGTGTGTGTGGTCTCCTAATCTGGAAGAGAGAAAGAATGACATCAATTAAAATGTAGTAGGTTGGATGCTATGCTGGATTAAAAAAAATACAGGCCTTGGAATGGCAAAGCTGTTGTGGATAATTTAACTTGCATTTTGATCTTTTCTTTACAGCCACAGGGACTTAAAACCAGAAAACCTACTGCTGGATGAAAAGAACAATATCCGGATAGCAGACTTTGGAATGGCATCGCTGCAGGTTGGGGACAGCTTGTTAGAAACCAGTTGTGGGTGAGTGTCTCAGCATATTGCAAGTAGACAGTGACGGATTTCAGACGTAGAAAATGTCAGTAGCAGGGGGTTTGAGCAGACTTGTGCATCGTTATTTCCTAGCAAGTTAGTAAATTTTTAAAATGTATACAGTGCATAAAATAGCTAAAATAAGGTTTTTTTAAAGTGCTTTGCAATGAAAAGCAGGCCTCTGTAGGTGTCACATATGGATAGAAATACCAAGGCTTTCAAGTTTGGACTCATCTGCCTAGGCTTGTGTTTGCTTTCACTGGACATGTGATATTTGGAAAATGAAAGCAGTGGTGTAACCTGTTTTATGAATAGGCTTTAAAATATTAGGAGTTGAGAAAATAAGGGAATCTATGGCGTCTGAAATGGAATTTGTGTGTTCTGTTCAGGCTGCCTGCTTGCAGCTCTTTCTGTTTATGCTTCACTCTGCTTCATTTCGACTCACATCCGGAATTGATAGGGAGGCAGCAGAGGGTCCTTTGCAATTACAGGCAGGGCATGAACACAGATACAAAAGAGACTGCTTGGAGGAATATCACAGGGACAATAAAAACATTTCCATGTTAATTCAGTTGCCAGCAGGAGCTTTCCAGGAATTTGCAAAGGAGCCAGCAATAAGCCCAACAGCTGAGTGAAGACCTGGTGCCTGACTAGGGCAGGAGGAGCATTTCAGGAGCAATACCCTCTGATCACTATTATCTCTAGGGATACCACAGGCACCGTGGTCCCCCAAAGCCATGACACTGTGCTGTGCTGACTGCAGTGTGCTGCTGCAGTGAGCTGTGGCAAGGGCATCGGCTGCATCGAGCTGCTGCAGCCTGGCACCACTATGCCAGCTTTTAGCTGTGTATCAATTTGTTACAACAGCAAGCTCAGCAGCTGGAGTTGCAGAAAGTACCAGCAGTTCTGTGTCTCCTTCCATACACACCTACTCTTCCTGGCCTTTGGCAGTGAAAATCTTTCAACTGCAGCTCATCTCAGTCCTCAGGCTGCTACAGTCCGTGTCTTTTCATTCTGTGCCCTGAGGCAAGACAATTCAGAGTGGACATGGAGCCATACCAGCTCCCTTTATACCACATCTACTGCCTCTCAGTCCTGAGCTGCACAGCTTTGCGTTCCAAGTTTTTAATAATAAATTGCAAAATTGTTTGAAGCTGATGATGTGATTGAATGGTGGTTGATGACTACACTGAGATGCACTGAGATGTCTGTGTGAAGATTTGACCTCTTACCAGCGCAGATGAGAAACAAGGAGCTGTGAGTCTGCACATCTGCTGCTTGCAGCTGCTTTCAAACCTCCCCTCTAGACTAAGAAACAAAGTCTTCACTGCAGTTATCACAAAGGATCTCTGCTCTCTGCAGAAAATTTTCTCCCTCCATTCTGTGTAAAACAGAACAACAAAAGTATAAAAACCAATTCAATCTCACATCACCCTGAAGGATTTTTCAAACTCCTTGGGAACCTCTCGGTAGGCTCCCTGTTCATGTTAGAAGCAGTCTGTGTCATCCAGGTCTAGAGTCTCAAAGGGAGATTTCCTGTGCATAAGCAGTGCTGGAATTCAGGCCTCCATGTTTCAAGCAGAGCCAACCCTACTATTGCAGCCTTAAAATGTGCTAATAAAGAAATCAATGGAACGAAAGAGACATGCCTGTAATAAACAGAACACAGCAGCAATGCTATGATCTCCTGCCTTGCAGATGTATTTTAAGTATGGTGCCAATCACTAGGCCGCCATGTGAGCTATTACACCACTTCATTAATTCTCCTGGCATGGAGCCCAGCATGGCTGGTACTGGTGTCTTGTGATCTATCTGGTTTGGGCAGTAAAAAGAGAAAGGAGGGAAGGAAGGAAGGAAGGTAGGAAGGAATATATGACAGTGTGCCACAAAGTTCACAAAGAAAGGCAATCCAGTTGTGACTCTTTCCCTAGGAGCAACCTCAGAGCCCACTAACCAACCTCAGAGCTCTTCAAGGCAACAATTTTACTTCCCCCTTGTAGTTGGTACTTTCAGCCAGCATGAAAAGGAGCAAAACAGACCGAGTCACGGCTCAGATATGAAACCTTAATGAGATGTTCTTCCATGCACCCAGAAGTTAATTTTCAGAATGGCTTTCTCTGTGCTGTGAACATTGCTAACGAGATGAAACTGTAATGTTTCCATTGACAGCCACACAAGGAGTCTCCAGGTATTTCTGTCAGTCAGAGTGGGAGGATGAAATGGGGTTTAGCAGCATGATACAACGAACTTTGTCAGTACAGCAGATCTGTTAGAGTGCAGCTTCTGCTGTCACAAGTGAACTACTAAGAATAGTCCAAAATTTGACCAGAGGGCCTTGACTGGCCTCACAAAACTGTTCATGTGTTTTGTTGCACACCTCAGAGTCAGTGTCTGATGGGAGCTACCCCTTAGATCAGCATGATTTTCTGTAGTGCTGATGGCTACCTGGAGGAAATGATAAAAATTCAGCCCAGTCGTGTTTGTGTAGGGGAGGGAAGTAAGGATGAGCTGTTCCTTTGACATCATTTGTCAATGCCAGACTGCATTCAGGCCTTGGTTGTAATTAATCCCCATTGCTGAAAGCCTGTATTGCACAAATCCTGCATATGTACATATATGCAGAACAGTGTGCCATAGATTTAAGCAGGTATCTTTAGACCTTTGAGGGAAAGAGGAGCTGTGGGAATACTTCCGCTAACTGCAGAAACTGTACAATAAGGCAGTCTGTGGAGAGAGAGTCCCTGAAATGCTAAAGTAATGCAACAAATCTTTGCATCTCTCCAGGAGCAGGGGAGTTCTGTGAGCAAACAGCAGACAACGAAGGAAGCGGAGGATGTGGTAGGATGCTGCTTCTATTAGTTCAGATCTCTTTGGCTCTCCCTCCTCTTTACCCTTCCAAGCGATGACATGCAGAGACAATCCCTCATCTCTTTCAACAGTGATTCTTCCCAGCACACTGCCTTGCAGTGCTTCAGAATGTTAGATACTGAGCAATCCCTCCTACTTGTCTCTAGGCAAGAAAAATGAGTTTCTTTTGGTAAAATCTCTGAACATAAATTATCTGAGCTTGATTTCTGCCTCTGCTGTGGGCATTCATGGTAGTCTTAGACAAGTCACATTACCCCTCTGTGCTTCAGTTCTCAATCTTAACAAGTCATTGTAAAGCCCAAGTTGCTCTGAACATAATCTGAAATTATATCTATAAGAGTCTTGGAAAAGTAGAAAGTAGGAACTTTTTTCTCTTTTCTTGAATGAAAAGAGCTCTCAAATAGAAGAATTGATAGGGAATACTGTTGAGTTACAATTCTTGGGAATCTGTGATGATCCTTTCTAATTCCCCATTGCTCCTTATAGAAAGCTGACAAAGTACATTTTTGCCATCTCTGCAGTTCTCTCCATTTCACTTACTGTGAAACGACACCGTGTCCCTCAGGAAGGAGATTGCTGCAGGCCACCAGGTGATGGAGAATCCATACGGCAGTGCTGCTTTCTGTGCTGCCTCTAAACCTCTTGATCGCAAGCAACCACAAGCTGAGACCAAGCCAACGTGTAAAGTTGGCTTTCTCCAGCACCAGACACTATTCCCAAAGAGGCAATCAGTACAGGCCCGCAATTAACTGACTGTATTTGCAGCAGCTCTCCCCTATCAACTTCTCTGTTGGGAACCCCTGGAGAAATCCAGAAATCTGTGCGTTGTGGGAAGAACAATGTTGTTTATGTCCTCTAATTTTATTGAGAGGAAAGCCATTGTGCATGTTGGTGGCATAAATGAAGGAAAAAGCAACTGCCAAGCCCAGCACAGTCCATATCTCTGCTCTCAGCTTCCTCTAGCATATGCTGGGTATACTTTGCAGACCCACCAGCCCATATGCATCAGAAAAAAGAAAACAAAAACAAAAAACAAAACATTTTCATCAATTCTGTGATTCTGTGATACTCAATAGAATTAATTGCTGTCTCTTTTTGAGCTCAGGATATCTGTAACACCCAATACAGTGTGTGTTTGTTAGAAATGCTGATAGATATCATCTAGGTCCTAATTTGCTTACCTTTGTATTCGATCTATCTGTGACGAGATAATTCAGAATAGAGCAACTCAGTTGCTGTACACCTCAGTATCCAAGCACCATTTCTAATTTAATGTCAGGACATGATGCTGCACATATTCTTTCTCTTCTATACAGTTCTGTATACAAATGTGTGCATGTTATCTAAAACATATGCAAATGTCCAGGTCCAGATATTGTCAGTGTTGCAAATTTAGGCTCTTAAAATTAGAAAATGCCAGAATTCATAATTTTTATCCCATCTCTCCAGGAGTTTCCATTGCACTCTGTTCCCATCTCTTTCCCTGTTCTCCTCTGCACTCCAGTCTTGCCAACTTCTCCCACTCATTTCTGCTTCACATTTGGTCCCATGTCCCAGATTCTTTTCTCTTTTTCACTATGTTCCAACTCTGATTTCCCCTACCTGGTTTTCCCAGCTCTCAGTCTCAGATCTAACTCCTGTTATTTGCGCACTCAGAAGAGGTTCTGCATTTTAAAGTTTGGTACTTTGTGACAACCTCAGTCACAATAGCTTGTTCTATCAGTTTTAGGGAAAAAAGAAGATCTGTGAAGCATTGCCAACACAGGTTGAATTTTCATCCTGATTCTCTAGAGAATTTCCATTAGTAAATACAATCTTCCCTGATTCTAGTGGTTATGTTTGCATACATTTTTCCAGAAACTCTGAATAAATCATCACATTTTCCTTTCACATTTAAGTATGCTAGAAATTTTCACTTTTTATGGCAAAAGCATATTTAATTTAAGTAAGATTTTAATAGTGGGCACTAAGATGAAACCAGTCTGAAGCAGACAAACAGAAAAGAAAATCTCTGAGTTATTAAATTGGTAGTAAGTCATAAGCAGTTTGAAATGAGGATTATGAAGGGAAATATCAGACAGCCTTATTAATAAGTGCTAATATAAGCCTTACCTGTAATACATTTCAAGGTACATTAAAAGAGCTTTAAGTCTGCAAAATTAAGTGCTGAAAATTTAAGATATGCTACTTTTTAGATTATAAGTATAAAATTAACTTGGTCCCAAAATATTCATGTACACTGGGATAAGTTCATTAATTACGAGCTTATACAGGTTTTTTTCCACCAAAACTTTGTCTCATTTGGTATTTTTATGGTGTGAGGTTTTTTGAATAAGCATCTGTTTAATTTATTCTCATCCTTTTTTATGGATCCATTTGAAGTTTCATCTCGCCACATCCGAGCCTTGCTGTGGATGCTAGGTAGGATTTTCATCAAAGTATTTTAAGCTTACAAATATTAACTACATCAAAAACAGGGGAACCTGCAGCTTGCAATTAGCTGTGAACATCTCCTTTTAAAGCACCTTTTCATTTGCATTCACAGAAGGACTCTGTTGCAGGCACAGAGAGCTTGATTCTTCAGTATGTCAACCAGCTGCCTCATCACAACGTTGTCCTTCGTAGCACCACACTTCCCTCACTTGACCACTGGTTTCCAATTTCTGCAAAAGTAAACCAGAGGCATTGTGGACAGCAGCAGACCCACTGCCTCATGCTCACTTATCTACAGAGCACAGCATAGCCTGTTTGGGCTTTGCTTTTGAGTACTGCACTCTGTATTCTTTACACTCTTTTAATATAGGGGTCTGTTTCAGTTTTTAAATTAAGATCTCTTAAAGGATCTATGTCTTAATCATTTGAACTCGTATATTAATTAATGAACTGATTTGCAAATTCACAGAAAGTCTATTTGTGCTTGAGGAGTAAACAGCTGTAAGATGGCTGAGGGCTAGATGCTGGGTTTTCTCATATAGCGCTAAATAGAACTGAAGCTTTAATTGCAAAATAGCACTCAACCTTAACTACAGCTACTACTTCAATTACAGCCCTACCTGCAGTTACTGCCTTCAGTACAGCCTGCACTACCCGCTGCTCCTCAGACTATTTCTTCAGTCTCTCCCTGCATTACTTTGCTATGTGATCTGTGGCTGTCGCTTTCCCCACAGGATGCTCTAACATGCATCCTTCTTGTGAGGAATTCCCTTTCTCTATTTTACTCCTCCTCTCACGTTCCCCCTCATCTCAGCCCTTTGCTGCCCAGCACAGTGTTCCACGTAGGCATTCTTTTGCTCTAGTGGGTAGCTTCTGTCTCCAAAAGCCAGCTAAGAGATAGCAGTTAACTTGGGGGAAGCATCCGAGCAACACCAAAAACAGCCGACACAAGAGGGTTTCAGTGCATCTCCTATATAAAGGTATCTTTAAGCAAAGAGAGAACAAGACTTCTTCCTCCCTCTCTACAGAAATACTGCCTCCAGCTGTGAGGTGTAAAGAGAAACATTTCTTCTTCCCCAAGTAGTATCTTCCTAAGGCATGGATCCAAAGTACACAAGCATGAAGACTTGTCTTTAAAGGGACCTGTCAGAAAGTGCAATACATGATTTGTCACATTATAGAGCAGGATTGTACAGTACAGCTCTCCCCTTTCTCCCTCATCAACCTTCTCTGGAAAAGCAGTTGTTGCATAAACCATTCACAGGCAGTAGGTTTATCTGTGTACTGTGCAGATCTCTCTTACCTATGTACTGAGACAGGAGGTCAGAACTGCTTGCACAAATCAGAGGCACATCACATCTGCACTGGAGATACAGCACTGGTTGTCTCAAATGTGCTCTAGCTTTACTGTATCAATGTGTCAAGATCAAAACCTACTTGTCTAGTTTTTCAGATGAGATTCATGGAGATTCATCTTTGATGCATCTTACTGATTACATAACCCCTGTCTGGACTTGTATTGGTTTTCACCATTTCACTTTGGATTATTTTCTCTGGTCGAAGTCCCATGTAAATGCTTTGCTAAGGGCCTACAAGGTCTGTTAAGATTCCTGTGTCCAAGAGTTACAGCTGTGAATGAGCGTTCAGAGAGCCCTTCCTGCCCCAGGCAGACTAGCCTTGAAATAAACACTGCCAACACTGGGAATTTTTTGCAGCAGTACCCAGAGGCAGCAGCTGCTTCTTTATCTTGCTGAGCTGTATACTTATTTATTATCAAGGGCAAGCTGTGGCTTTTGCTGCACAGAGATGTAGCCGAAAGATGAGGAAATGGCCTAGGGGAAGAAGGAAGGAATATACTGAATATTGAATAATTATTGATAAGAGCCAAAGAAATACTCAGGACTCTATAGAAAGATAAATAGATTTTTTATTAAATTTTAGCTTTCTCTTTAAAGCAGTTGAAGGTCCTTTGTGATTGGCAGCATGGAAATGAGTTTTCTACAGATTTCTGGCTGGCCAGAGGAACCTGTTTGGAGCTGTTTGCCAAGACAGTGCTGCAGATATCCTGATAGCGTGTGCTGGCAAGAATTCAGAGTGGCTATGCCAGAAATCTGAGCTCTCTGGGCAGTTGCAGTGCAGCTGTTGAATGATTGAATCAATTCAACTTGTTGAAATTATTTATTGTAACATTTTCTCCGCCCATTCTGTTAGGTTTTAGCAGAATTTCACCAGTGTCTTGAAAGACACCTTGCAGCCTCCACTGCAGACTCCACACTCAACAGACATCAGGGGAGTAAAATGCTTTAAGTGCATTTAGATTCCTAACTGGGTATCTACCCATTCTCATCATCTTCACAATACTTACATTCTTCTTTTCAAGGATATTTGCAAGTTGGTTGTATACCTCAGCATTTGCAATTATGAATTCTGAAATCTGTCTTTGTTGGAGTTGCAAGTTTCTGGGAGGTAGGAAAGCAGCAGTGGTGTTGCTCTCGTTTTAGTCAGAGCAGCAGACTTATGATGAGGTTTTGGTCAACCAGTTGTGGCCAGCAGCAAATTTTAATAACTCATGTGTGGCTGCCAAAGACAGAGCTGCCAAAAGAGCCCAGTGGGTCTGTCCTCCCCACTGGGTTCAAGTACTTTCTCACCTCCCAGAGCATCCAAAGGTGAACTCTATCCAGCTCTCCAAGGCAAGACATTTCTTGTCTTGATAGACCTTTCAAGGTTTATAAAATCAGGTCTAGATTACTGAATTACTGAATGCATAGGGTTGGTCATAATACCTGTGATAGCCTCTTAAAAAAGAAGTGCTATTAGATAGTATGCTATCCTTCCAAGTCCCACCTTTCGCAAAGTTTGTGAGGGATCAGTTATATTCTATTTCTCCTTGCTTAAGCTTTGTATTCAAGGTAGCTGCAGTTCTAGTTGTACTCCAAGTGTATTATCACAGTCTGCCAAAAGCTGTAATAGCAAATCAGATGTGCCATGCACTCAGGATGATATTTTACCATAAGTGTAATGTGTATGGAAAGGTAATTAATGGACTGTCTCACTGGGCATTAAAGTAGAATCCCAGCACAAAGCTAACCTCACTGTGCTTCTGTTTTGCTCATTACTTTGTGAGACAGGTATTGCCCAACCATGATTGTGTTTGTCACAAGAAACAAATGCACAAATGAAGACAGGCTCAGGGACTGCTGGGAGGTGTCAGTATAAACAATAGTGAGATTTGCACACAGGTCTCAGACAGTTTGCATCCCTTTTACTTGTCAAGTTACTTTAATGAGGGCTATAAAAATAAATAGCCATGGCTATAATCTTTAGGAATTAAAATTATTACCTGGCAAGTGGAAGTAATTAACTATTCTCAGCCAAGAATCAAGGAAGAGATAGATGGGTGGAAGGATGTGAAGAGAATATATTAGCTCAAAAGGTAACAGTGCTGTTGTCCATCCTTTTTATGTGGTGTTTTGCTGTTGCTTTTTTTTTTTTTTTTTAGAAAAATAAATTGCTTGTTCAAATCATGTACTGGCAGCTTTTATGACTGCTGGAGTAATTGAGAGCACTCTTAGCAGAAGAGGTGAAGAGGTGCAAGATATGGTTTGGAGATACATGCATTGGCTCTGAAAACATTTAATTTTCTTTCCCCTAAAAGACCTTGCAGTGTGTGTCTTCCTTCCAGTTATATATATGGCCAAGTGAAAGTAAAGAGTTAGAGGGCTGGAATTTTACGTAATCACAAAATATGCCTGCTCTTTCATTCCTTTTAGGAAATTCATATTAGGGCCATTGAATTTTGAATTATGCTAGTTGTTGACCATTTCTGGGTTTGTCTGAGAAATATATTCTCATTACATTAATAAAAAGGGCTGTTTTTGCAAACTTGCTTTCTGTGTAAGTGAGCCAATCCTGATTCTGGTAAGCAAAGTGGAAATGCAGATAGTTCATAAATACATGCTCATCTCACTATTTTGTGTTACAGATCACCGCATTACGCCTGCCCTGAAGTTATCCGGGTAAGTTGATTAAAATCAATGTATGTTTTCTTCAAAGTGTCACTAATTGCATGTATGCAGACAGACCCTCTTACAGGAGGTCTGTCCAAGACAGACAGCGAAAGGAGAGAATAAACATGCTGTGACTTTGGTTGTTTGGTTCAGCCCTGAATCAAGCCACATCAGCCATCTGAGGGAAATAATCCTGTGTTGTTCTCACAGTACTTTTGTGCCATGTTATCAGACAGAAAAGCAGTAGCCTCATTTAACTTGGTCTTTCCACTCTATACACCTATGCCTTTTCTTCCCCATTGTAGCTATTTCAGCAGAAGACCTGGAGTTGGCTGTCAGTGACACTGGATTCTTTTAAATGATAGGAGCTATCCTTTCCCCCCTTCCATTCCTTTTGTCTTCGTAAAATAAGTATTGAATATTACAGTGGCCAAGTTTCCCCCCTTTTTTTTAGATGTTCCTTTTTATTATTTTATATTTTTCTGATTGTTTGGGTTGGAAGGGATCTTAAAGATCATCAATTTCCAACTCCCTTGCCATGGACAGTGACATTCCCACTAGCCCAGGTTGCTGAAACTCCATCCAACCTGACTTTGAACACGTCTAGGGAGGGGGCATCCACATTTTCTCTGAGTAATCTGTTCCACTGCCTCACCACCCTTAAAATAAAAAAAATTCTTCCTTATATCTAAGATAAATCTACCATTATCCCTTGTTCTATAAAACTCCCTGGAAAAGTTGCTCTTCAACTTTCCTGTAAACTCCCTTTTGGTAGTGAAAGGCTGCAGTGAGGCCTCACCTCCAGGTTGAAGAACTCTCTCAGCCTGTCTTTGTAGAGAGGTGCTCCAGCCCTCTGTTCATCCTTCTGGCCTCCTCTGGACCCACTCTAACAGATCTATGTCCTCCTTAGATTGGGGACCTGAGAGCTGAATGCAAATGGGGTCTTACAAGAGGAGCATATCGCCCTTTTGAAGCATATCACTAATGTAGAGCCAAACATGCATACAAAAGACACTGTCCAGCCCATACGATGAGTTCACAAATAATGTGACTGATGACAAGCTTCCTGAAGAGCTAGGAAGGATAAAAGCAAATTCTTGATGCCCTTAGTACACCTCTGCCTCTGTTTCAGGATCAGTACTAAAAAATTTCCAGTCCTCAGCCATTCCTGCTGTTTCCTTCTGCTGACCCTGTTCTCATGGAACCTAGATAACTGTAAACTGCTGTTCATAAAAAAAAAATAAAAATTAATGGGCTGCATCTTGGCCTCCTGGTTGGAAAGGCCACCTTGGGAAGCAGGTGGCGGAATCAAAATGTGTGGTTACCCCTTCTCCCCACTCTTGTTCTTCGAGAATAATGAATTCATTTACTAGTGAGCACATTTTTGAGTCTCTGTGTCATTGCTGCACAGGGAGAAAAGTATGATGGAAGGAAAGCAGACGTCTGGAGCTGTGGAGTCATCTTATTTGCGTTGCTAGTGGTGAGTCATCTTCCTTGCTCTATTCTTAAAAAAAAAAAAAAAAAGAAATATTCACCAATGCTGCTGTATTTAATGGTGATTCTACTGACATCATGTACAGATAGGGTTTTTTTTTCGTTCTCCTATTTTTGTATCTCTCAACTGCATCCTTTCCTCTTAGTCCTACATCAGTCCCAGAGGAAAAGCATGAAGAATATTTCACTGCTGCTCTGAAATGCAGCTGTCCTGCACATGAGAACTAAGACAAGTGTCAAAGACTTGCCTCCATAAATATCATTTGCTGTGCTGTAGTGCTGCAGCACTTTAAAGAGCCCCATTTGAAGCACACTGAATTTTTTGATCCAAACGGGTGTGCCACTCCAAGACACAGAAATTGTTGCCCTTCACAGGATTAAACATGGCTGGTTTCTGCAAGTGTTTGTTTTTTTTCTGCTGTATGAATATGTACATTTCATTAGGTATATGCATACATTAACCGCAGTCTTTTATCAAGAGAAGATTTGAGTGCAATAATTTTGTTTCATGCAAGTATTGGGCTATATTTTAATTTAGTTCACTAGAGAACATAAAACTGAGCCAACAGTATGAAGTATAAATTACTTTCCATCTGGCTCACTTGGAGTACTTTTCTTAGTATTCAAAATGCGGTATCTTGTAACTTATCCTTCTTTTGATCAAAGTTTCAATTCTCTGTGGAATTTATTCTGATTTACGGTATAATGTAACGTTCCCAAATATACAATAATCGGATGTCCAGCTCAAAGCGAATAGGTTTGGCATTTGTTATCAATTCCCATGGTACAGTGTAGGAAAACACAGATATATGCTTATATAAGCATGATGTTACTATGCACAGAATTAATGCCTTATATGAGAACAGATTTAATGCACGTTAAGTATTTTATATTTGTAATAGTTTGAGTGATGGTCTACAATTTTAAAAACAAGAAGCCTGAAGCTAAGTATTGATGTCCTTTTATTAGTATTTTCAGTTACTAATTCTTCACTTAAATGTTTTATTTTGATAGAAGCACTTGTTCACTGAGACTAAAACTCAGTTGGAGTTAGATTCTGTTCATAATTTTGGCTTAAAGTACTTCTTATACTTATTGTAAAGTATATTTTTTTCCAAAAAATTCACTGATAATTTTTTTAGTGGTTAGAATTCATGTATCTTGTAATATTCTGAGCATGATGCTTTAATTCTCCTTAACCAGTTTTATTATTTTTAGTTATTATAGTTTATTGACAATTTAAAATTTTAGATTTTTTTTTATCTCAATGCTGCACGGGAAGAGTTTTACCCATCTCACCAAGTATCACCTGGAATCTCTTGCTCCTAACCAACTATTTGCATGGGTGATAAAGCAGTTATAAAATGAGTTCCTGCTGTGACATCTTGAGTTTGTAAGAAAAGGCAAGAGAGGTTGGCAAGGTGATTGGGAAGTGTAGGTGCGGACTCTTGTTTGAAGATGGCTTCTATGTCAAGATTTGGTGTCCCTCTGTTGCTGGGAAGCATCTTCGTCTGTTTCTACATATATACACAAGCCTGCAAAATGACTGAAATGAGTCTATTATTGACAGAGAGTGCAGAGCTGTCCAGTTAATTATGTCAGGAAAAACTCTGCAAAAATTCTCAAGCTCTAATAACAGGTGGTGGTAATAAAAGATCTGTAGTTGTTACCTTCAGGAAATGCCACAAAGCAGCCTTGCTGACTTCATTGTGGATTAAATTGTGTTAGCCAAAGTACTGAACTATCAGAATTGATTTTCCCATAAGTCTGGAACTGTAAGGAAAAAAGTAGGTAACTTGGGAGGTTGGTTGTGAAAGACAGGGAGGCTCTTTCTTCATGGCTGCTTGAATGAACAACAGTAAATAGCATCCAGTAGTTGTTGCCATCAGGTAGATTTTCCAAGGCTTCTATAAATTAAGCTGTTGGTCTCAGCAAACTGTGGACACAGGCCTGCTTATACAGATGCAGTACTCACTGTAGTAAGAACAGTGCCAGCACTAACAACTGAAAGCTTCATTGTCATGGCAGCTGACAGCTTGCAACTTCCCACAACCTCTCCTGGAAGCCAAGGAAGCTCAGCACGTAGTGAAAGAGTGAAGTGAGAATATCATGGAAGGTGCATACTTGCTATAAAAGTGGAGTTATCCTAAAGATTTCTACTCTATTCCTTTTTGTCTTTGCAGCAAGGATAGGCTTTTTGCTGCTTTTTGTGGCCAGCTGATGATCTATTCAAAATGAAATTTGATCTTAAAAAAGCTCAGGCTATTCACGTAAGTGAGCTGCAGTAGGGAAGCAGTAGGAACTGATGACCTGACTGCAGCATGGGAACTGGATGGAGTATGTTAACCAGGCAGAACGTCTGCTGCTCCCAGAGGGCTGATGTTGGTTAGGGCTTTTTTCAGCTGTGTCATTCCACTGCTCCATCAGAAAGAGAATATTCTTTACTGAAAGTCACTCAAATGCTGTTCACCTCTTTTCCAATGTCTGCAATAAATGTGTCTCAGGAAGATTAAAAGTAAGGAAAGGATAAACATTGCTGCAGTGAAAGTATGCCCAGGAGGAACACCAGCAGATCAAAAGCTTGAGCTGAATTTAACTGAATACATGCATCTTTGCTGAATTTGCCTGGAAAGGCAATTTCATATTATGTATTATGCTTTATACTGGTAGTCATTTTCTAATTAAAGCTTTAATAAAAAAACCTGTATATCCTCTGCTTTTTCCTTATGTTGGAGAAAATGCAGCCGCACTAAGAAATTATTTATTTTCAGTGGATGAAAAGATAGTTTCACTTATTATAATACTTAATTACGAGCTGACATTCTCTTTTCCTTTCTCTCATTGTGTTTATCCTGGTTTTCTCCTTTTGCTCTCTCCAACTCCCTTTCCCTGCTCTCTCCCATCCACAAATCCGTCACATCCCCACAGGGTGCCCTGCCATTCGATGACGACAACTTGCGGCAGCTGTTGGAGAAGGTGAAACGTGGAGTGTTCCACATGCCACACTTTATCCCTCCGGACTGTCAGAACCTCTTGCGGGGGATGATTGAAGTGGATGCCTCGAAACGTCTCACGGTAAGGAAGCATTTGCTGTAAGTCACGTGCTCAAGGCTTTGTTTGTCACCTCATTGCAGTTACAGTTGACTAACTAAGGTAACTTGGTTTACTGCATTTCCTCCTGAGCAAAGTATGAGTGAAGTTGGTGGAGTTTTGGGAAGAGGTTACTCACCTTCCCTTTTAAATGATGGGTCCAGATTGCCTTTATGATGCTTCTCTATCTTCATAATTCTTCCTCGTGTGCTGCAGCGGGTATTTAGAATGACTCCTTCATAATCTGATCACAGTGCTACTGACCCATTAGCACATTTTGGAATCTGCCTGGGCAGTCTGGCTCTCCTGGTGGCTGTGCCAGTTTATCAGGGACGTGATGTAATTGCTTGAAGGTCAAACACAGTACGCTCCTTTTTCATTTCTGACCAAAGTGTGACTTCTCACTTCAAGCCACACAGCTGCATTGTATTCTGCCCTATGTGTGCTCTGCATTATCTTCTAGCAGCCTTCAGAGCAGGTGCCTTGTAGTCTGCTGTTTCATGTTGTGCCCTGTGGTCCTGAGCATGATTAGGCCCGCAGTGCTGAGCTCCAGGCATTCAGCACTGCATCTTTGTAGCTAGGATATAGCCCATCACTATGACAGAGAGCCTGCATGGATGAGCACTGTGTAGTGATTGTATCCTTCATTAACGCTGTGTTAATGTTTGAGGGAATTAAAAAAAATTAGCAGTTAAAATCATTTTGGAAAGCAAGCTTGCCTGCTTGTCCCTGGAAGCTTCAGCCTTTATGGGTACATTGCCCTTGTAAATCCTATTGTCAGGCTCTGCTGATGATTTTATACAGATCTACTAAGCTCACAGATTCTGAGTGGGAGTATGTATAAAGAAATGTAAATTTAAAACTCCTCCTGGTTCTTCAGTCTGCTAAAATATTTATAAATAAACTTGCAGATCAGTGCTTGGCCTCTCTATTGAGATTGCTAACAACAGCATCAGTCTTCACCAGCTGTGATGGTGCTTTTGGGATGCAGATACCTGTCTGCTAAAAAGTGAACTTAAACTCCCTTCACAGCTCTCTTTACAGTATTACCTGACAGCTGCAGCCAGGTTTTTATTTTGTTCATTACAAAATGAGGTCATATTCTGTTTGGAGATGTAGGTGAGAAGTTCTTTGTGGTATTACTGGTATCCTTACCTTTGCAAACCTAGTAGCTGTGACATTGCAGTGAAGGAGTAGCACTGATATAAAACCAAGTATATATATGAAGCACTTTAAAAGCCCTTTTTCATTAGATTTTTAACAAAAGAATGAAAACAATTATTTTTTCCAAGTATTTTCGTGGACAGAATGCAGAGGCAAGGGCTGTATCCTAAGACCGGAGAGCTGCTCTCTATGACCAAGTCACTAAACCAGTCTCTGCATGTTTCTTTTCCATAATGTAAATTTAACAGTATGCTTTACCTCACAAACTAGATGGAACAAAGCAGTAAGGCAACAGAGGGTAGGGGCCACAGTGGGTGGATAGATTAGACCTTGAATGATGAGTGTGCTACCTTTTGCCTCCCAGATACATAGACTACTGCTCTTGCTCAGGAAACCAACACAATACAGAACAGATGAAATGTTCTTATTTTTCTCTCAAAGATCTTAGTGCAGATGGCTTGAGTATGCCGATGAGCACAGATCATCAGACATCAGATCTTCTTCAAAATGTTAGGATTTAATTTTGCCAGAGAACACTCTAATTTCTTAACTTTGCCTGAAGATTTAAAGCTGTGTGGTACAGCAGAGACTGTACACGCACAAGAGTGAAAAACATCAAGGTAAATCAAGGTCCCATAGTGATCCCCCCATTTTCTTGATCAGAAAGAAGCTCTTATTTCCTTAGGGAGGAATTGTTATTGACAAGTACTGTGACTAAGAATTTGAAGTAAAATGCATGTAAGAGCTGAGAGCTGAGAGGAAAAAGAATAGGTCTTTGTTACTAGCTGCAATCTTATTTTCATTATTGTAGGGTCTCTTGGTTTGCTGTCCCTGCTGCTGTCACACTTCCCTTTCTATGCTGTTAGTGTTGTGGGTACTTAAAGCGCCAGGCAGAGTGGAGCTCTTTGTTTACTGCACAGGATCTAGGAATATGTAATTCATTTCAAGGAGAGGTCTGAATTTTATTTTAGCTGTGTCCTGCAAATAAAAGAGGATATAAGTATGGGTTTATTTGGAAGCCTGTATTCCTAGAAAATGTCTTACTTGAATCAATTTGATATTTATATAAAAAATGTGAGCAAAATTGTGGCTTGGGTACAATAAGGGCCGATGTACTGATCATTTGTTCAGTATCTTACTGGTGAATTCCACAGAAAAATATAGTGATTATAGGTTTACTAGGATTTTTTCTTCTATTTTTCACTTCTCTGTCTATTTTTCACTTCTCTACTCTGCTTTGTTTCTTTTTTTCATGTGTATCTTTTTTCCTTTTCATCCAACTGCATTTCCCCCACTGCAGTAATTGCCATTTCACAGTACACCCACACCTTCCCCAGTCCATCTGTTAAAATGATCAACAAAAACAGATCTAACTTTCATGTTCAACTGTCATCGTTAGGCTTCGGTGTTAGAGCTTGAGACAATTATCGGAGGAGAGGGCACTCAGAAGTATTGTTGCTGGCCCTTTCCTGCCTTAGGAAGTTGGCATTATGTTTTGTTATATATGAGTCATTTATAGAAAGAGGAATTCATTATGTCTTAGTGGAATAAGGTTCACACTCACTGTGTATTCTGTAGTCTGAAGGATGGATAGTCAGATGTGCCTGAGTGCTACCCTTTACTAGGCTTGTTCAGCTAAGCATGCTTTAGGTAAAAGAATCCGTATTTTTCTTTCAGTAGAAGGAGCCCCTGACTGCTGGGTGTGGTATTTCTGACTGCCCATGCTCGGTAAAGATTAAATCAAACAGGCAGTACTGCAAAGGAGGAATGCTGAGGCGGTGGGAATTGGAGTGAGTTTCCCTGAATAGCACAGCCTAAAAAAGCTTGACTTAGTCTACCTACATGATATCTGAGAGAGAATGTACTAGTCATCCACGTATGAGCTGGAGGTAATTATCAGGGAGAGAAGGTTTAAACTGAAGGAAGATACTAGCACAAAAACAAATGTATGTCAAGTAGTTTCATGTCAAAACATGAAACTAGCCTGGAAATGAGAAGAAGCATTCTAGCCCTGTCAATGGGATATGGGGACAGCTTTCTATCAGAAGTAGTGTCAGGAGGGAAAAGTGAACTACTTTTAGGTTTTGTAAGGCTTATGGAAGACAGTGTGAGCTCTTGGTGCTTGCAGTACTGCAGGATATGATTCCTTTCAATTATGTGTACTTCGAAAAGTGAATGTGTTTCCTTGGAGGTTTCCAATGACTCAGCATCTCTGCAGTGGAGAATTACAGTTCCTGTGGTGGAATCCATTTGCATTGTCTGACGCTTTCTTCCACAGAAACAGAAAGGCAAAGAGGAGAAGGAAGGAGCTTTGGTCCACTTTCCTGTTAAAGAAGAGTGAGCGTTGTCAAGAGTGTTGTACGACAAGTAGGGTCAGGGCAGATCAGTTATTGCACTGATCTGTGGAAACTATTCCGAACTATGGGTTGTGATAAAGCTGTTATTGTTCCCAGTGCTGACATTTTACTTGAGAATAAAATGACTTGTGTTGGATGTCCACATACATGTTAATGCTGAAATATTAGCCAAGTTAAATTACCCAAATTTTCAGTCTCCTCTCCGCTGTTCTTTTTTTTTTTTTTCCTGGAGTCTCATGTATGCTATAATGATATTATCTTTAATGCTTCCCAATTTCTAAAGCACGATAGAAAAAACGATGGAGGGAAAAATGATCCTGATTCCTTCTTTTTTTCTAGCTCTTTTGGTAAGATGCCTATCACATCATTCAAACTGTTTTACTTCACCACCTGTGGAGTGGAGGCAGTTGTCCAGTTGATGTACATAGGCAGTAAGCTTTTGGTTACCACAGGCCTATTCTTACAGTGTGCACTTAGCACAGCAGTACCTTGCCCTTGTTGAGGTCCCTGGAGGCTGCTATAGTATGACTGCTGCTACTGATGGAAGTGACGGTTCTCCCGCTGTTGGTGCTATCAGCTTGAATGCTTTGGTCAGGAAAAGCCTGTATCTCGACATTATATAGTAGGCTTAAAGCTCAGACTAGAGAATCTTCTAACTGAAGAAGAATTATCTGAGATGTAGATTGAGTTAGTGCATGGATGGGTTTGAAACTGTTTGTTTTCTGGATGGGGAGGTTTGAAACCTGACATGAGTTCAGGCTCAGAAGCTCTCATCCTTTGGACTTTTAGAAAGTTTTTCTGCAGGTAAGAATGTTTCGGCTTGGCAACCAGTCTGCTAAGATCAGTACTGAGGATGTAGACGGCACTGTCTTGTTTTCCATCTGCCTGTCTGTCTCCATCTGTTGTTCCCTCTCAGTATTTAGACGTAAGCTCCTTGGGAGAGGAGACCTCCTTTTCTGATGAGCATGTACAGTTTTTCATCAAACTAGATTTAAGAATATGGGTCCTCAATGCTGCTTCAGTAATCAAGGTTAATATATATAGGAAGTACTTTTGTGTAAAACCATTATAAAGGAGTTTCCCAACTCCTTCTATCTCAGCATTTTATCTTGCAGAATCTCTCCTCTGACTGTGCATGTGCAATGGAGCTAAACATGTTTTGTTGTTTCAGAGATGACATCATGAGGCAATTGCCTGCGGTGGCTAGGGGATGTTAGGAAGCAGCATTTTAACAACTTCCATAAAATGGCACTAATTTTGGCAAACTCATGTACAAACAGCAAGCAGAACACTCTGGGCTGTTAAATGCCTTTGTCACTTATATGCATTTAAACATTGTGTTTAAATGAAGGCAGGAGGAGTAAGATTAGCTCCCACTGTGTATCTCCCTCCCCTGCATTGCATAGTAAAAAGCATACAGACTTCTCCTTGTCAAAACCGATCGCCCTCCTTTAACCCTCCTGTCACTTTAATGCAGATGAAAAACAACAAAGCATTAATTAATTACCTTTAAAAAAGCGGTGAAGATGTTGGCAGCAGCAAGTACGCACTTGTAATAACATTTCAATGCAATTACATTTGAATCAGAATAGAAATTGGTTTTGTGGAGTACCATTCATATCTGGGGTATCCCTGAGTACTTCACAGCAATGATTTTGATGTGGATGGAACTGCAGATTTGTAGGTAAACAGCAGCCATTGTGTTCTCACATGAGAGCTCTCAGACACCTTCAAATAAACGTATATCAAAGTGCTAGGGGGATTCTCTTTTAGAAAATTGCTGTGGGATCATTAGCTCGGAGGAGTTTGATCAGCAAGAATGAGCAGAAGGGATTTCTCTGTGACATCTCCTCTGAAGGAGCCCAGGGGGTCTGTGACTAACACAGGAACTGGTGGCTCTTCTTTTTCCCTCTCTGACTTACAGAATGAAGTGCTGTTTTTCTGCATATTGCAGTCAAAAAGAAAAATGTGACCCACAGAGACAGAAAATGCAGCAGAAGAAGCAAGCATGAAAGAGACTTGGACATCGCTTAGCTGTATCATCTGCATCTTGTCTGAAATCATTAACATCTCTAACCCTCCATGTGGTGTATAGGAAATAAGGAGCAGAGATGCATCTCTGTCTCTTTTCAGTGGTATCCAGTGCCAGGACAAGAGACAGGGGACACAAACTGACACACAGGAGGTTCTCTCTGACCGTCAGGCAGCACTTCTGTGCTGCGTCAGTGCCGGAGCACTGGCACAGATTTCCCAGGGAGGCTGTGAGGGTGGGTCCTCCTGGGACGCTGTCTGGGCAGCCGGCTCTGCGCATTTTTGCTGGAGCAGGGGCTGGATCAGAGGGACCCAGAGGGCCTGGGATTCTGTGATCTTACAGAGTGGTTCTACAAAGCAAAAGAGGCTCACTCCTTAACAGATTCTTGCTGTAGTAAGCACCTGGTAACTAACCGTTTTACAATCCTACCCTGTGAAAGGCATACAGAATAGGCTCTTCTCATTTGTTTGTGCCTCAGCTTGCAAAGGCCAAGAGGAAGAAGAGTGCATCTCTAGGTTGACAGGAGAACATACATAGATATATATGGACGTTATCTTCTTGAATTAAGCCACTTAGGGGAAATGCCAGTGTGTCTTGAATACTCTGCCTTTCTTTTAATAGTGCAGCGGTGAAAGGACTTATTAATAGAGGAGACTGTGATGAAAGGAATTCCTTTGTCAGAGGCCTGCAGTCTGGGGTTCTGTTGTATACTGCAACACCAGAATGAACAGTAATAAGAAAAAAGACAGATGTGGCCCCATGTTCTCTTCTAGTTCAACTACCAGAGTTCCCATGTCTGGAAACCACATGATGTCGGGAGACACAGGTCTCACCTTCTGTCAAGCTTTCCTAGTTTGTATTCCCTTGTTTCTTTGTTTCTGATATGAGCCCTGTCTCACTTAAAAAATGATCTAATATAAAGCAGAAATGAGATCTTCTGGGTCTCCCAGGCAAGGAGCTGTTGTTCCATGGTACAGAGGCCTCTGATTCCTGCCTCTCTGCAGTGAACACTTACTTTCTATCAGTGAAATTTTGTTGTGTGTCTACTCCTCTATTGTGGTGTTTGTTTTTTTCTTCCCCTTTTGCTCCCCAATTCTCATTATTCTGGAATTGAAGTGGAAAGTAATAGCAGGACAGCTGTCTCCGTTCTTTCGAACCAGTTTAATGGGCCAGTGGTTTCATCTTATAGCTTGAATTTCCTTCCAGCTCTCCACTGCCTCTTGCTCACATGTTGCACAAACAGAAGCCTGTTAGCAGTGAGTGTGCACATTGCTCTGCGTGTACAAAGGTTTTTCATAAAGGGAAAGCAAGAAATGTCGTCCTCACAATGAATAATTTCTGGCTATTGATAAAAATTGCTTTTCTGTTGCGACAGTGCTTCAGAGAATAACTAGGTTGGGAAGATTCTGCTGTTCTGCTGTATTCTGAACAGTCTGGGATTTCAGAAAAAGCTGTTGCTTTTTTTTTTCCCCTGTCTTTGTGAAATATGTGGTCATTGTGTAGCACGTTTGTTGGCATCTGGTTTTCATAGATGGACAAAGCCACTGCTTTGGTCAGTCCTTCATTACATAATAAAATGCTTGTGTGTGAAGCAGAAAAGAGGGAAGCAAAAGGAATTTGAACCTAAACTCAAGGGTGTTGGAACTATAAACAGTATTTTTCAACATTAAACCTTATTCCAATGGGTCTTTAGGTTTTTTAATGGTAAATGTGAAGCCTAGCAAGCACAGTCTTGGCAGAACATGTCACAGGTACACACTTTGTTTTGTTCATGCGTACTACCTATTTCAGTTTTTATTTCCTTCTCTTGCTCTTTCCAAAACAAAGCTAGGAAAGAGCTTTTAGTGTGAACAGTCAGGCATTATGCACATATAGGAGGGTGCAGTTTATTATCTTCAATTGGATTGTAGAATGGAAGGAAGTAGGAAGGGAAAACAAATAGCCAAAGCACTTACCTGTGAAGCATTGTACTTATGTGTTTTCCTGGGATTTGCTCCTGCCTTGTTCCCTTTTCCAGAGTTACAGCCTCATGTACACTGGGGTGGGGTGAGGATGAGCGTGGTCTTTATGCAGTGAGAAGTTCCTCTCATTTGCATAGGTCCAGGTCTGGAGTGGTAGACTTGGTCCTTACTAGAGACAAGTCTTGAGTGGGGATGTCTTATGGAGTTTCCTCTTACGTTTTGCAGAGCTAATTTCTTGTTTTCTTTTCTTTGCAGCTAGAACATATTCAGAAACACATATGGTATATGTAAGTAACGTTTTAAATTCACTTTTGCATGCAATCAGTATTGATCATGTTATGAAAGCTGGAATGCTAGGGATGTTTGAAGAGAGAACAATAGATTTTGAGAGCAGATTTCACACAAGTGGAGAAAGAGGAAGAGAACAGGAAGAATGTGTTTTTTTACCCTTTGCTACTAGTATGTTTTCATCTCTGTAGCTTCACGCTAGTAATTTTGCTTACAGTGACTAACAATTGTCTGAAATAAGTTGTTCAGTCCAGCAGCTTGCTGTTTTAAAAATATACCTAAAAGTGACTGTGTTTTTTTAAAAAAATAGCAGTCGTATTTGGTTTGCTCTTCAAGTGATACAGAGAATCCCTTGTAATACCATCTTGACAAGAAAGCTTTCACTTGTTCCTTCTTGGCATCTTGGTTTTTCTCTGAATTAGAAACAAAAATGATTATATTGATAAGTAAGCACCTGTGAACAAGAGACTTTCTGCCTCAAAATCCCTGCTCCTTCACAGCAAGCTAAGAGGCTGCTTGTGACCTTGTAACCTGTTGATGTGAGAGTAGCTCTGTGACTTGATTAAAAGCAGCAGTCTTGACAGTGAAGCAGGAGGTCTGTGAGAAAAGAATGCACCTGTCGAGTGGTTTGGGCATAAGGAAGATTGATGGCTTTTAGAAGTGACCTTGCACTCCTGTGTATCCCTTACAGCATTTCAACAAACCTAAGTAAATAGCATTTTTTGTTTATACTCATGATAAGTTCATTAACCTGAGGATATAAGGAAATGGTACTTTAATACACACTTCTGGGTGTCAGCATACCTACACTTTCCCTGGGTGGGTGATAAGGAAAGTCCTGCCTTCATAATCCTCCTCTCGCTGCTCTTGGGAAATATTTGAGGATGATATGAACTGATATTTAAGCCTGTCACTGGGAAAAAGAAACACCTTTGTTTTGATTTGTTTTGTTTTCTCTATATCTATCTTATGGGCAGTGTTCAATTGCTGGCTTCACTGACTTCAATAGGACCCAAGGGCATTCAGCAGTTTGTAGAATACCATGTTTTCTTCTTAGTTCACCTGAAATGGTTACAGCACTCTGCCTGTGGTTTTTTCACATTCTCTACAGTTCCCAAGTAACATGGCACCTTCCAAAACCAGAGAAGGACTTGAGTCTTGTTTGCTGCAAGTTTTCTTTTGTTTGTTTGTGTAGTTCTCATGGATAAGTGCAGGAGAAATGGAGGGGATCTCTCTAATTGTAAGTCTGAATTAGCTCTCCTGTAAAGTCTGACAAGAAATTCCAGAAGTAAAATCTGTTTATACCAGGCTAGGCAGTTGGTCCCCTTTGTTTCTTTATGGAGTAAAATCAGCTGACTTCAGTTTCTCTGTGTGAGAAAGTGGAATAGAATCATAGAATCGTGGAATCACAATAGGAAATAAAATTAAATATAATTGATTACTTTTATTATTGCTCTAACCATCCTTGAGATTTTTACATGCAGGTTTTCACTGATCAGAATATAGTATTCTCAGGCTCACATGCACAATTAGGCAGATATTTTTTATTGTAGACATAAACATTTTCATGTGTTCCTTGATGAATCTAATACTGTTCTTATAAGTATAAACTGGGTTTTGCAAAAGCTAGTTCTCCCTGCACTCCCAGTACAGTCAGTGAAGAGAGAGAAAGGTTCCTTCAGAAGAGTGTTCAGATTGCCTAAAGCAGAGTTTCTGCTCAAAATAGCTTTTTAAATTAGTCTCTCTCATTCTCTCTCTACTGGCCATGGATTGACCTAAGGAAGTTAACCTTCTTTGGCTAAATTTAGTCTGTGAATAACCCTAGAACCTTCAAAACTCCACTGCTTTCATCTGATGATGTTTCACAGCCTCTTTGCATTTATTTTGCCTGGAAGTATTGATGCTGGCAGAGAAGGAGTGGTTACAAGTGTTTGTCACTGTGGCTGTTTTGCTCGTATCTTTCATTTTTTCTTTATTTCATTTATAACTACTGTCCTATGTAAAGTCTTTACCCATTGTATATAAACTACTGACGTGGAAGTTGTACTCAGAACATGATAAGTCATAACATTTGATTCTTCAAATAAATATTCAGGATTTTGTGAAACTGTGGAAAAAATTAATTGCAGTCTCAGCAGACAGAAAGGTCTTGAAAGTTGAAGTAATGATTCACAAGCCTAAAAAAAAAAGGAGAAACCAAAGAGAAACCTTTCATCACCAACCTCCACTTCTTATTCTTTCATCCAAATTAATTCAGTGAAGCTTTTAAACTGTTTTTTAATTGAAATCATTTATTTTTACCTCAATTGCAGGTTATCATAAATCAGTGAAAAAACAGCAGCTGTTTTCACTTCTTTTTTTTAAATAAAACAAGAAGGCAAATAAATTAGCTGTTACAGTAAATACATACTTCTGTAGCACTGACTTATTGCCCTAATTGTGAAGATACCAAATTTACAAAAATCAGAAGAACAGTGGTACCAGTGCTGCTTTCCTTTGCTCTAGTGTAAATGTGCATTTCAATGAGATTCATGAGAGAATTTCATGGACAGACTGAAAAAGTCTGCCCTGTTCTGGAATCACATCCATTGTATGCACCATTCCTCACAAAAGAGGCAGGGTTCTAAAGCAGCAATTACATTCATGCAAGACTTTAAAAAATATACGTGATTTGCAGTATTCATCGGTTGACATTGTTTGATGTCTGTGTGGGTTGAAATGCAACAAATTTGTCACTCTGAACCAGACTGAGAATGGAACAGGCAATACAGGCATGCCAATCACAGCGCAGACCTGGTGATTCTCATTTCCTGAAGCTCTGAATGCATTGCCAAATGACGAGGCACCTCTTTGCAGATTTTTCTTGTCCCTGATGAGTAGGTGTGAATATTCCTGCCTATGTCTGAGGCTGACCAGGTGCTGGGCACAAGGAAAAGCCACTTTTCATTGCACAGAAGATAATGGGTTGTGCTCTCCAGAAATAGCACCCAAGCTGATGGATATAAAAGATGATTGCAGGTGATACTTGCTAAAGACTAAGACAACTAGTAGGAAACCTGGATTTTCTGCGAATTTTCAAAAGCTGTGATTTCTTTTTAATATCTCAAATTACCTCAAAGACCTCTGCTATTAATGTAATGAATGACTAATGAAGTCAGTTCCTTCTAAAAATGATTTCCATACCATTAGAAAACAAAAGCACTCAGCTGCTGTCCAAAGGTATGTCCTGCAAGAATTTATCTTAATGACAAGGTTCATCACTGGCTTTAGCTGTGCAAAGCTATGATCTAGTCTTTGCTTTTTACCTGCTGGGAGTTAAATCCTGACACACTCTGAGTAATAACCAGCTGTCAGAGTAGTTACCTCCTGAAGATAGGGCACTCACAGAGTAACACATTTCTTTGGTTGGACAAGATTTCCCAATTTAGCTCTTAGATTTAAGGACAATATCATCATTTCTCAAGATGTAGAGACTTCTGTGAGATTTCACGGAGGCATCATAAGCTGTATTTTAGAGGCTGAGACCTTGAGCTTTTACGAATGATATTTCTATACTTCCTTTCTGACCTACTCAAGAAAAATTAGGGTTACATTTAAATTGGAGCTGCTTTTCTTCTGAAGGTACCTGGAGAGCTTGCTTCTGAGCCTAGACCACTTTAAGCCTTGTGTGTAAGTTCAGAATTTATGCTCGCCTTATTTCTGCCAGTATTAAAAGGAAGTCCTTTGTCCAAACTGCCATCTGATGCAGTTTAGATATTCCCAATTTCTGTTGTCCACCCTGGGAGCTTGGACCCAACTGTCACATATTCACACCATGTAATAGAAAGGGAGGACCTCACCCAAAGAATATGTAAACCTCAACATCACACAGAACATCACAGCAAACTCGAATATTAAGATGGATAGAGTTGACATAAGTTGCTCCTTGCCCAGCTGAATAAAAGCAGTGGACGGTCGGGGTGCCTGAAATATGTATTATTCAGTCTGTTAGAGATATCCTGACATTTTGACCTGTTTTTGTAGCCAGAGCTTTTAATTGCAATGAATAATCAATATTTCCTGACTCTGGTGAATGGAATGAGAGGATTATGAAGGAAGCCTGTGTTAACTACTTTTAGAAGAGTAATATACTCAGTAATATACTCTGCCACTAATGGTGTGTTCCTAGCTTCTCCGTTGACCTCAGGCATCACACTTGGGCCAGAATTTTTTTGAAGAGAAACAGACATTGTCATATTTTGGCATGTAAATAAAAAGCGTGATTTTGCCCCAAATCCTTTGAAGTCTGTCACATGGGAACCTTGATAGTGAGATCTCTTAAGCCACATTGGAAGTTTCCAAGTATGAAATGGCTGCAGTGTGTGTTGTAATCAGAACTGGTGAAACGAGGGTTTGTTCACAGCTTGTTCTTTGAAAGGGAATCGTTCAGCTTGCTCTTTTCATCCTGATAGCCTGAGGTCTGGCTGATGAGACAGTGTCTCTAAAATCATGTAGTGTTTTATAAATGTTTGGCATTAAGATGCTGAACAGCTGCTTAAATTATGAGGGCACTGGTAAGTGAGGTTCCTACTGCCTTTCTGACTGAGTGCAGGCATTTCTCACAAAAAGACCAAAATCCACAAGGTGCTGATCACTCTCAGCCTTCACAGCAGCTTCTCCTGAAGAGAGTGTCTGTCTGGTTGTGAGATCTGGTCTCTCAGTGGGGATTGAACAAGCTATTTCCATCTGTTGCTGCAGGCTGCGTTTCGGAGTACAGGTTCATTTGTAACTCATGTTTCTTTTCTCTTCTTCTTTCCCTACCCTATTTCTCTCTGTTATCTTCTTCTCTCTGCAGAGGGGGTAAGAATGAGCCAGAACCAGAGCAACCAATCCCTCGAAAGGTGCAGATTCGTTCTCTCCCTTCATTGGAGGATATTGATCCAGACGTGTTAGATAGCATGCACTCGTTAGGCTGCTTCCGTGACCGAAATAAACTCTTACAGGACTTGTTGTCAGAAGAGTAAGCACTTGCTCAGACTAAATATCAGTTGGGTCTCCATGGGTTGGGATGCTTGCTGTCCTGGGGAAAGGTGGAGATGGCTTTGATACGTCTGTGGGTACGAGGGACCTGTATCAATGCCTCGCCCTCTGACTGCCCAGTGGCCAGTGAAGTGGGAGAAAGCAAGAAGTCGCTGGGCCTTTCTTAGCGCTGTGTGTCAGTGGAGATGTGTTGCTGTCTCTTCTCGTGCTGCCAGATGTGGTCATTTCGTGAAAAGGTGGGCCATGCAGTCTGAATGGAGAGGTATCGGTGCTGTTATTTGTGTTGGATATGCCTTTGTTGGCAAATTGTTACTTGTTTCAAGCTATGCCTGAGTGTTGGTGTGTTTCCTGGTGTGCTATGAGGGGTATATAGTGGAAAGAGCTCTTAAGGGCTCGGAGATCTGTCTTCTTATTGCTCTTGGTGTGGACTTTGTGTGGATACATTACCTCATGTGTCCTGTGCCTCTACTCCAGATGTGTAATGGGAGAATTGTATTTCCTTCTCTCTGTTGGAGACAGCAAGGCTCTCAAAAGCTTTGTGAATTGCGCATCTAGCTAGCTGGTACATGGCTATTTCCAGCTTATTTAGAATAACTGTAACTGCATGAGAAGAAAGGTTTTTTTACATACTTATTTTTTCTGCTTCAAATTTAAAGATTTTTTTCCTTTTTGTTTTTTTCAGAGAAAACCAAGAGAAAATGATTTATTTTCTTCTGCTTGACCGGAAGGAGAGATATCCTAGTCATGAAGATGAGGATCTTCCCCCTAGAAATGAAATAGGTACCAAAGAAATGATCTCTGTCACTATGAACCCATCTCAACTAGTACTTCTTTGCCCTTTTTCTTCTCATATCCTCAAACCTGAAACAGTTTACACCATTGGTGAGAATATGTGGCCAAAGGGGGGCAGATGCATTTTGTGATTAAACTCAAAGGCTTTGTTTTTCATGACATATCCGTCTCAGCACAGAAACATCCGTGTTGGTCTTGAGCCAGAAGTCTTAAAAAATTTAATGCAGACCCACAAGCTACCTTTATACTACCTTTATGAAATTAGAGGAGGTTTAGGAGCAATGTAGTCTAGTGGTACAATTTTCTAATTACTGATCTATGTGCAGTCTTGCAGAGATGCTTCTGGGCTTCTATTAGTAAGACTATACCATTCATTACATTTCTACAAAGTTCTATGTGTACACATCCTCCGTTGGAAGAATGAATAATATCACTTACCTGTTTATAGTACATACATTATAATGCCATGTTTTTAGATTATCTTAAAAGGATTTTAGAAGTTTAACACGCAGTAAGATTATATATATCTTATAAAGCTCCTGTGGTACCATTTTATTCCTGAATTGTTCTTTGTTAGTATTTTAAAATACAGCTGATCACCAAGGACTACATTAATATAGATAGACAACTGGAAAAATGCTCCCCTAAGGAGCTAACAGTGTAAGTGACTCGTGCTGTGCATACTGACAGAAGTTTAACTAATAAAGCATTAGTCACGTCTATCAGTGGCCCGAAATAGCATTTTTATACAGTGGAGTTGTGATTTGTAGGTCTTGTATTTCACTCATTTGAAGGCTAGTGCCAAAATGCTCTTTAACTGGAAAGCCTGTTATCTCCCAAGCCTACAGGACAGTGATATATTAAAGTGTAAGTTTGTTAATACTCAACTGAATTATTACATTATCAAAGTTCCAGGCTACTGGACCTGTAATTTTACAGAGAGATCTCATCTGAGGGGGTAAAATGGAAATTCTGAGTCAACCTGGTAGTTTTTTAAACTCTTACCTGGATGGAGCTGCAGAGAGCATGTCAGCAAGCATCTTGGCAAAGGGATAAATGTGCTTGCCACAGGTGATCTAGTCAAAAGTCCTTGCTCAGTGCGATTTGGCATCTTGCACTTCACTCATCAGCTTTTGACTCACACAGATTATCCTGCAATGTAATGACACCCTCTTATCTTAGATGTGCTTCACAGAATCACATAATGGCCAGGGTTGGAAGGCACATCAAGATCATGAATCTCCAACTCAAATATGTATATGCTTCTGTCGTAAGAAAAGCAGGGCGGCTAGTCTTCATATCCAGCACGTAACTGAATACACAGCTGTGCCTTTAATGCATCACATACATCTTTCCTCCACACGCCAAAGTATGTGATGAACAGAAGTGCTATTACCCACTCCTGGATATTTTTTTTTTGTACAAGGGATGACGATGTTCTCCATCAGGGAAACATCACTCTGAATATATCAGTGTGCTGCATTGGCACATTTTAGACTCTGCACATTATTCTTTGAGTGTTTTTCAGTTGTCTTCTGTGTTCCACAGGAGCTTTCTACCTCCTCTGTTCACAGCAGTATCTCTGAGAACATGGGGCAAGTTTTAATTAAGAGCAGTCATGCTTCTGATGAGTATCTCATCGGTAGCCATTAGCAATGGCTTTGCACAAGCAGAGAAGAGCAGGGAAAAGGTAATGGATATAATATTAGCAGCTTGAAGAAACCACATTCATGAGAACTGTGCATTGCCTGAGTTCATGCCAAAAAAAAAAAAAAAAATCTAATTTTATTTTGCCTTTTCCTCCTTCTTTGCACATTAGACCATGGAATGGATGGATGTGGGTAGAAATAAAGATTTGGCTGCATTAGACTAGCACTTTCTCTTCTGATATCTGTTTTGTATGCTTCAGCTATGTAAAGCTTTCTCGAAGGGTCAGAAGAGGGCCACCCTAACTGTCTTGTGAGTCCAGTTCTATTTTCTTTAACTGAAAACAAGGAAATAAGAAATCTCTCAGTAAAATACATACGCATCAACTGATGTCTCCTTGAGCAAAAGGCTTACGTGGAGATTCTTAATAGAGCAGAGTAAAGGAGATTCAGCCAGAATAGCCATGTTAGGATGACATGCATAATCCAAACTCACAAACTGAACCTTTGTTTTATGCCTTTCAAATGAACGGCTTTAGGATTGGGTTTTTACCTAGGCTCTTTCCCTGTAAAAATCCTTGAGAATGTCTTCACTTTTGTGATATGAAGTAAGAGGAAAATACATCTCCAGAACTACCATGTATCTAGACTGGGACTTGAATGGTTTTTTTTTTTGTTTCTCTGTGAAGCATTTCCAGAGACTCAAGAACAGAAGTGTGTGCACTGAAGATTTTCCTATCTTTAATTCCTGTACTGCTGCTAAATCTCCAACTGTTCTTATATGCCACCACTTTAGTCCTTATGAGAGGATGAGTGTGTGTTTTAGTATCCTTAGATTTGACAGTGATGACAGACTTGGTACCCTGTGGTTTCTTACTTAAAGCCTTTGAAAAATATGTACAATACTTGCTGCCTTCAGTCATGTATAGTATAGGTTTGTAGCCAGTTTTAAAGAGAAATCAAGTACCACTATTAGAAGCTCTACCAAATTCGTACAAACTTTTGGATGTATTTTCCATCAAACCCATCAAACCCTGAATTGCTGTTGTTGAATTTATTGATGTACTTCACCACCTTCTCCTTTTGCTTATTTCCTCTCTTTCTTAGCTTAAAATACAGATTGGAAATCAGTATCTTGAGCAGCAGAGATTGATACAAAAGTATCATTTAGCTTGTTAGCAATATCCTTATCCTTCCTAATTGTCCTGCTGATTCCCATATAGTCTTTCTGGCTGCTATCCTTCTCTCAAGCTTTCTGTCAACAAAATACTGTTGTTCAGATCTTTGGCTCATTCCTCTTCAATTCCTTTTTATCTTGTTTCTATTGTCCACTTTGTATTTAGCCTAACCATCACTTTTGCATCACTTGGCTAAATTTCCATTTGGTAAAGTGTTTTGTTTTGAGCATGCATGGATGAACTTGCCTTAAAAATTTTCTTTTCATATGCTGTTTCTCTTGCCATTTTCCTTCTTATTATTTATACTCTGTTATTAACTAACCTTGATACAGTCAGAGCTTACTCATCTTTTTTTATTTTTTAATTTCTTCATCTTGCTCTTCTTTGGTCTGTGTTATCTTCATCCTACTTCTTTCTTTTTAAGCTGCACTCTTCCCCTTTCCTTTATAGTCTCTGATGGTATCCTTCTGTAAATCTTGTGTCAACTCTGTATAGGTAACAAACATTTTAATAGTTGTTCTGTAGGATAGATCATCCTTTGTTCTTTGTACATGTTTGGAGAGCAGGAGTTTGAAATGTCTGAACTTGTCCCAGGTCACTTTTGACTGGTTATGTGTGCAGCTGAAGTTTCCCAGTACGACTGTGTTGTTAGGTTTATCTCTCTCTGTTTTTCCTGTAACTTTATGCACTGTATGTTTTTCTTGCTAGTGTTTTCTACCACTTTTCTATTATTGAACATAGCTTGAAACAGAGTGAGATACAGTTATTCTTCTCTAACTCATTTTTAACACAATTATTACTATTAATACAAATAATACTTACATTATATGGTAATAGGTTCAGTTGCTATCACTGTATCGTTTGCACTTGGGCTGTACTTGCTCGTGCTCATTGTTTCAAGAATAAACCCTGCCTTGAAGGAATCAAATTCTGAAAACCATGATGTGAGAGAGAGAATAAACAAAGCAAATAGGCCAAGACTGAGGAGGGCAGAGTCATAAAAATAATATAATCTGGCTATGCAGTAATGATAGAGTTTTAGAAAGGAATCCTGGCAGATAAAAAAGCCCTAGGGGGGCTGGATGCTGTGAGCTTCTTTGTAACTGCAGAGATGAAGGATGCTTTTTCTTAAGGGTAGTCACTCTCTGATAAAATTAAAAAGATGTCTATAAATACAAGCAGGCAATTCAAATAGTCCAAGCAAAGCAAGGAAAATCTTTCCTTATTTATTTTTCTGCTTTACTCCTTTTTACTGTTCAGATGCCATTAGATATATTAGTATTAAAAGAACTCAACAAGTCTGTTTGGTTCCCTTTATCACCACAGAGGTGTTATGGTTTGGCAAGTCACCTTGGACCAGTTGCTGTCATGCAGTTTGGTATCTAAAGACTATTTTCAGAGCAATTTAGGCGCTTCTCAGAGCTGCAGTAATTGTTTGCCTGCGCCTTTAGGAATGAAATGCCTTTAAGTATCTCATTCTTATAACTCGGTTTTCACTCAGCAAAGTGAAAGTAGCACTTGGATGCCTCATAGAAATGTTATACAATAAAGCACTTCAGTTACTACAGCAGTAAAAGCGATATGATGACCTCTGAGATAGATTTCAGTAGCTTTCATCGAAGGTTTATCTCAGGTAGTCCAGAATGTTTAATTTGTAATGCTGAAGGAAGAAATATGTAACACAGCAGGGAAAACCTGAAATCTAATACTGAAGATGCAAAAATAAGAGTATGTTTTCAGAGACTAATACAAGTCTGAATTTAGAGTGTATTTTTGTCCCTGCGTTACATTTAATCTAGCTAGCATGGGCATGGAAAGCAAGCTAAAGAAACCTGAGTACATATCCAGGATCCCTGGATGGGATACCCTTTGGCTAATAGCTTCTGCTGTAGCCCGTGCTATTATCTTGTTATTACTGTTATCAGCTTTGTAAGGTAATTTGTGCAGTCTGTGCTTTGGTCATACCTTTATTTTACAGTGCTCATACATTCAGTAGTAATACTCTTCCTCTCTGCAGATGGATTGCAACATACGTCTTAATGCTTGTAGTTTTGGAAGAGAGTGCAAATGTTCATCTCCAGGATGACTGTCTGTAGGGGAAGTGTGAGAGTGAGATCTTTGAGAGAGGATTTAGCCAACCTGTGTGAGGTAAGTCACAGCCGAATTCAGCTGACAGTGTTTTCTTTTCATAAAGATCCCCCCAGGAAGCGTGTGGACTCCCCAATGCTGAACAGGCATGGGAAGCGGCGACCAGAAAGGAAGTCGATGGAGGTTCTCAGTGTGACAGATGGCGGCTCCCCCGTCCCTGCTCGCAGAGCTATTGAAATGGCACAACATGGACAGAGGTGGGTCCCTCCTTTACTTGGGAGCTGAGAGTCCCTCCTGTCTGGGTTTGTTGCCCTCTTACATTTCGTACATACAGAGGAGCTGTGGAGCCCTTCTATTCACAGCAGCACTCATAACAACTTCCAAGCGTACTTACAATGTGATCTGGCAGCCAGCAGTGCTTATTCACACAGGAACAGAAGTCCTGCCAGGAATTTAAGATTTCTGTCCACTTGCAGCTATTGTTCAGGAAACTGCTGTGTCCTCTGGGCAAAATTCATCTCACCTCATTTTAATTGTTCAGAATGTAGGGATTCAGTCTAAGCTAGGTATACAGGCTGTCACTGTAGGCACTGGGGACAGATGAAGTCTTTGGAAGATCTCAGATATGTATGTGCTGTTCCAGCAGTCTTAGATGGGATAAATTAAGCTCTAGTTGTTCTTCTCTGTCTCCATAGCCTATGGCAGGAATCTAAATGATGATGCTTTTGGATTAGGTGCTAAGTTCTTAGGCACTTGAAGTTAAATGGAATGAACTTCATCCTCTACACTGTTAGAATAGGTGAAGTTTGGAAAGCCCTGTGCAGGCATCTGTGGGTACCTTTGAAATGTACTGTCAGGGCTGATATGCATCCGACCCACATAAATTACCATGTCTGTAAATTGTTAAAATTCATGTAATTTTACCTCTTTTCTCTGAAAGTATTATCGTTGTGGAGAGACAGCAGAAGAAAATGATGTTTCCTCAAGGCAGGTTGTGATGAAATAAGTGAACTGTGGAAGTTCACTTATGTGAACCATGGGAGTTGCTTCCTCAGTCACTATGTCTATCCTAAAGGAAGCACATGCATTTGGATTTACGCTTGTGTAAATCAGTCAGTCTTAAAGAACACTTAACACTTCACGCATATATATGCTGATGATGCTATAACTTCTGTTTCAGCTTTATGACGTGATTATTTTTGTCTAGCTATTAAGATCTGCTCAAAATGAGCCTGTTGTGCCTGCTCAGAAACTCCCTGTGCTGACTGAAAACTGGATAAAGTGAAACTGGATGAAATGGAATAATTTCCAGTCCAGAGGCCCCTAGAATTGCTAGAAAGTTTTGCTGGCAACTGTTGACTTTCTGCCTACAGTGAGGAGAAAGTGATTTTCAGGATCTTTCCAGGACTTATTACAGCCTGGATATATGGTCTTGAGGTAGACTGCCAGAAAGATTTTTCACTGTAGTGTAGGTTGGAAAACCTGACTTTGAGTGTGTGCTTTGTTTTGATATCTAATGTTTGGGTTAAGGAAATGTTCAGGTCAGCGTGTACTCTTAAATGTTCCTGGTAGGCCTCAAAGTGATAAGGATGAAGATGACACTGACAAGCAGTTGCTTACTCCTTATTCAACTTTCTGTATTTAATCTAGTACCTGGTAGATGTACGAGCCATAAATTGCCCAGAGAGGAGCCAGACAGAGGTGAATCACTTTCCCCCACCCCAAAGCTGCCTGTGAGTTGTACTCTGCAGCTGTTTGCAGTAACTGTCCAACTGGGCAAGAGAAATAGGAAGCAGTGAGATGAACAATTGAAGATAATAATCTAGTCTTGTTCCACCAGCCTAGAATGTATTTGATTGATTCTGAGATTTTCTAAGGACTGAAACCTTCCATCTCTCAGCTTTGCCTTTGAATTTGGAAATGCCGAAGAAGCAAAACTGTGTCTCATTATACTTTTGCTTTTAAATATCTCACTTAATTCTGGATGAGAAATCATTGGAAGTCAAAGGTCTGAGATGAGTGCACAGCGCTGGAGGTACATATCCAGGTGACAGGAGTAAGAAGAATTTTGGCTTTAAGGAGGAAGTAAAACCTTCCAGCCACAAAAGAGATGCAGGGAAATGCATACCACACAACACATGGTTGGACACAGGGTGTGATTGAGGGTGGAGGAAGGGATGTAATAACACCATGATTGATGATGATGAGCTTGGCAGTGCTTGTTTTGGAAGGGGTTGATGGGAAGATAGTATTTTACTCCATGTCTGAGCTTCCATAACTCATACCATTCCACTTCCACAGATGACAATGGCACATATTGTGTTGCTGGCAGCACAGTCTTTTATAACATGAACTGGCTTCATTAACAAACACCACTGCATAGGGATTGTCTGGGGACGATGCATTGCTGATGGGGCACCATCTGTCAGAGCAGTCAGTAACAAAAAGACAAGTGCCTTCCTCCAGGACTGAAAGATTTTTAGTGGCCAGCAGCATATTATTTTCCATGAAATGACCCACTGAGAGTGGATTTTACAGTGCTAGATATTAGATCCCAGGATTGGATGCTTTTTTTAAGAATGACATTCTTTGGTCTGGATAGAAGACTGCTTAGTGCTTTTATCCTATAATACTAGGAGGACAGGGAGGTGGACTGTGGAAACAGGCCTCCCGTTTAGACACAAATGGCCAGTACAAACATCTGGAGACACAGTGCTATTGCTTCTTTCTTCAGATAACCAGTGGGCAGACTCTTCTGACCATGAGCAGAACACACCCATGTGTCATGATTTAGTCCCATGTCCTTTTTCCCAGTAATAAGCAGATGTTTTGTTGCAGAAAGGGGATTCATGTTATAACTTCTGATTTTATGTGTCTGTGTGATGAGCTTGCTTTTGGTAACCAAGTGGGGACTCTACAAGCATTTGGTCTGGGCTTGTTTAAGGGCACATCTTTCTACTGATATTTGAAACTTGGCAGCTTTGAGCCAAGCAGTCTGAGAAAGTGTTAGGTGAAAAACATAGACAGTTAGTGGCTTAGTTCTGAATAATGTATAGGAAGAATTCAATGCAAACACTGCTTTTTGAGCTTGCTGACAACCTGAAATATTTGTGCTGACCTCTGCAAGTGGTCTCCAGTGGATCTTTGACTGTGAATGACAAAATTAGTGTGCACAGACACCTGATACTTGGTTTTCCCTGCTAGTTGTCCACCTAGCAGGTTCATAGTGGCATCTTACTTGATTCTGCTTTTGTGCTATTTCATTGTATTATCAAAAGAAAAGAGGTAGATTCTGAGCTTACTTTAATACCAGCTAATTCAATCCCTTGGGCCAAAATCATACAGATAAAGGAGAATTCTGTGGGAATAAGAATCCTGTGGGGATATACCAGAAATTTTCAGCAGCTCTACTGGAAAAATCCAAAACCTGTTCTAAAATGGGCTTTATTCATTTTTTTTTCTGGTTATTGAAGTAGACGGCTTGTGTGAAAAATCAGCTAACATTAGGAAGCTGTGTTCTGTGAAACAGTGAAGCATATCATGGAGAACTTCCCTTTTAGCAAAGCATAAGGAATTTTGCTTTTAAGCTTCAGGAATTCAGACCTAAGATATGGGAAAGAGAGTTGGGAGTAAGTGGTACAGGGGCCTAATGGCCTAATTCAAACCCTTTCCCAAGTTGTGCTTACTGTTGAGATCTTCTAGAGAAATCTGAGTAATGTGTGCTTTTGCTATTTGTGCCTTCAGGCATGTTCTGTATGCCCTGGACAGTGTGATAAAAGTAGATTGTATCTGGGTTTTCAACTAGATAAAGAAGAGCAGGGTTTACAAGTATGTTTGGGGGAAGTCGTCTTAGACCTCAGAAGTCAAGGGGAGATAATGAACTTCAGCTCTCTGTAGGCCTAGCCCATAGCTGTAAAGTAAAAGAAACTTTTCAGAACATTGCTTAAAAAGGGGAGGATGGGTTGGGGGGCTGGGTGTCCAGCATTGCTTCAGGTGACTCTCTTTTATAAATGTCCACACTAGTAACTCTGTTTTCTCGCTTTGTTCCTGCCATAGTAAAACAATGTTCAGTAAAAGCCTGGATATCTCTGAAGCCAATCCCAAATTCAACAAAGAAGAAAGGTATATAAACACTGACAATATGTTCCTCTCCTCTACCTCACTGCTTAGACCTTAAAGATGCAGTACTTACCTTCTCTGTATGGGGACATAGCTGTTCCTTCTTAGAAAGAAACAAAGAGAGTGGGATATTTACTGGCCCCACTACATACAGTTTTGTACAATGCCTTACATTTGAGGCTATCCCCAATGCAGCCTGTGACTATACTATTTTCCCCACTACAATGTTATCGTGTTGCTACTAGTTCAGTTCTGCCATGAGTTAGGATGCCTAAGCTAGAATATGTATTTGCTAGAACTGCTCTGGGAAAGGCTGGAGCTAGGAGAGCCAGGAGTGCTCCATTCTCAGCACTAGAAACAGCAGTACAACCAAGTCAGCAAGAGCAATAGTAGGAAATGTTGAGAATCCTGTCTGATTTGAGCAAAAAATTAAGTACCTCTAGGTAAGGGACAAACTCTTTAAGACTGTCCTGGCTGCATCAGAGAACACGAGGAAAAGGTGATTGAAAGAGGGGGCTTTTGGAGAATGATTCCAGTCTGATAGTCTAACAGATGCTGAAGAGTAAGAAAAAGAGTAACTCCCAACTATGAATAGAGGCACAGTGGAAGACATACAGTTCATTAGATTTAAGGTCTCATGTGGCACCCCAGACTTACGATGAGGTTGTTGGTGGACGTAGAATTCCTAAAATTCTGGTCTTAGAGTAAGAGAATTCTTCTCTGATGTCAAAAGCTGTCATCCCAGTGGATAATTCTTCATCGTAATGTAATGTTCATACGTTTTGAACAAACAGCCTATCCAAAATCGGCAGCTAAATACTTAGTTCCATATGATTCAAAAGAAGTGGTGAATTCCTTAAAGGAACCAGCCTGAGGACTCAGCTAGCCATTTTTCTTTCCATTTTTCCTTTTATAGCCTTTCTGCTTAAAGATAAAAGCGGTGTTTAAGCTAAGGAAGACTTACAGGATGTAAAGACAGTCTCTGTTTTGGCCTTTTGCACACTGAGTCCTTTGTGAGCAGTGTTTCAAACCTTGAACATGCCACAGTGAAGTTCGAATACCTTGCACTCACCTGATTGTCCATCATGTATGTAAGGCACCTTTAAGATGGCAACCTAAGTACAAGAATTGTACCCAAACCATTAGAAAACTCATAGTTTCATAGCCATAAAAGAATAGTGGTTACGTAGGCTTTAGTGGATGAGTTTTCCTCAGACTGATACATGTTCCTCTCTCCGATTCCCCCTGTATGTAGATTGTATTCTTGAATGTGTCACTTCTTGTATTAGCATTTAGTGTGAAACTACTCCAAAGACTAGCTCTTTCACAGTAATCAAAAATCAGGTTCAGTAAGAGAGGTGCCTTTACATCTATGGTTTGAGCAGGGTCCTTCAGATGTCATCATCCCTCTGTACTTCTCTAGCAGCTGTTAGGCTGTGTTAGGAGCAGAGGCGGTGACTCTTCAGTAGCCACTGGGGGAACTCCTTACGTACATGCAGGTGCTTTGTGCTCCCTCTCAAAGGTATTTTTTTTTCAGAGTACAGGAGAAAGGTAGGGCAGTCACAAGGATCACTTGTGGCCCCTCCTCACTGAAAGGCCAGGCTGATTTTTGAAAGATCACATTCACTGTTCTCTCACCTCCCTCTCCCTGTTAGCAGTTAGGATGAGGGACCTCAGTGGCATGAAAATTAGAGGAACTGAATTTTACATCTGTGTACAGCTACGAGAAGGGAAGGGATAGGCAGTGAAGAGATCCCCAGCCAAATGAGGACAACTAATCCTGATGGCCATTAAATTTTTGTTCAGCATTTAATTATCCAACTTTATGACGTCTTTTTTAAAGGAATACTGCATCTTTAAGGGTCCCTTCCCTCTAGATGCACATGGTTGTCTTAGTAGCTGAGGCCACTGTCCCTTTCTCTTTCTTTCTTTCTGACTTTCACCCCCTCTTTCAGCGCTTCTCTTCTTCTGTATCTGGGTTGCTGCAGCTCCGTAGTTCACTTGCTTCAGTATTGTAGGGAATGCACATGTCTGCGCTTCTGGGTCTATTGTGTCCTGGGATTGTCAATTTTTTTTGAACCTCATTTGCCTCTTCCTTTTCCCTATTGTCAACTTGCTTTCCATTCTCTTTGTTAACCTCCTAAGTGCCTTCCCCGTTGGGAAAATGACTTGAAAGAAAAATGAATCAACTTTATTGCACCCATTCTATTTACATTTTAATATTCTGCATGTTTGGGTATGGGTGTATTTGCTGTATAAATATACACACACGTTCCATTATACAATGGGTGTCAATTTGTTCTTCTCAGTTCATCACTGCAGGTAGATTTGTACTGGTCCAATTGAGGACAGCATTCATCCCTAAATATATACAATGTATATGTATTTGTATATATAAGAATGAGATCTTAACCAAATTTGCACCCCACGCCAAAGTACAAATGGAGTATCACTCAAGCACATGAAAAAGAGCTTACTATAATGCTTCTTTCCACTTCTCTATTGATGCATAGCACAACTTTTTCTTTCTGTTCTGTGTTTTAATTTTAACTTTCCTCAAAAGTACCTTGTGTTGCCTAGCCCAGCATTTGCAATGTTCTTGTATTCGGAAGCATGGCTAGTTGCACTGAGCAGGAAACTGTGAAATCTACTGGGCATATATTAAATTTGGCATTTCTGTTGGTGACCGTCTTGTGGAAAATGGATTTTCCTCACCCAGCCAGAGGTAACTCTGGCAGCTTGGGAGCCTGTTACTGAAAATGGAGAGAGAGAAAAAAAAAAAAAAAGAGACAGAGAGGAAAAAATCACAGCATCTGCCTTGAAAATTATTTGGTTTAATAACACACCAGGTGTTCTTTATTCCTAATTAATCTTTGTTAATCTGAAAAAGTGGTGATGCTTTCTTGAGTTTCTGTACCCTCACCCCTAAAAGCTTGATAACCTGACTATTCTTTCCTATTTTGAGTGCTTTGGTTACTGGTGAAAAAAAGAATCTTGAAGTTTTTGATTGTCCCTTGGCATCAAAGTCAATGTGTCAGATATTCATTCTGCCTTTAAAGCTGCTGTTTCGGACTCTTTTCAGCACAGCATTGATTTATTCTCTGTTCACATTTGAAAGATTTCCCTTGCAACCTTTAAGAGCCAGAGTCTGAATTTATTTTAAATGAAAAATGAGATCCTGGAGCACAAGATAGCATCCACAGAGATAAGTGCTGGGTTGCTGAGCTGGTATGCTCTAGGTGATCTGAATTCCTGACTCTAAGACCATCATGACTAATAAGCCAGTAACAAAGCAGAATCATAGCTTGAGCTACAGTCTTGTACCCTGGGCTCCCAAGCTGGCTCAGAAATGCATGCTTTAATAACCAATAAGTTTCACAGTTCATTCATGGCAAAAAAAGTACTTCTTACCAGGCCAGCTTGGGGGACAGAGGGACACTACATTGAGCAAAAAGGAGACAAAAAGGAGACAATTTCCTTTATAACAGTTTGTTGTAACTGTGACTTATGTCAGAGTCAGAAAAGAAATTCAGCATAACATCTGATCCCCGTTGCTCTGCTGACTGCTCTCATTGGGATTTGGCTGGAAAGGTTTTTTTACAGCCTTAGAATGTCCCTCTCCATATTCCCCAGTGCCAAAGTTGGGTGTGTCTGCATTATTGTGAGCAGGACAGAAGTTATTTTCTAGTGAATCAAACTGTCCCCCTCGTGTTCCTGGTTTCTGAAGATGTAGGCACCTGTGGCAATAATTATGACCGTGCAGTTCTCCGAACAGTATTTCACTCTGCTTTTCCTACTCTTCTCTCCACCTGCTTCCACATCCCCCTCTTTCTCTTTCTCTCTTTGCCTTCTCTCTTCATTTTCTCTTTCCAAGGATGGCGAGTGCTGATCCATTGGGGTAAGCTCTAGTTTTGGATTATTCCTGTTGTGGGACCTGTTATGACTCGTAGAGAAATTTCTCATTTGCACTTTACAAATACAATACAAGTGGATACAGTTCAGAGAATGAGACTTCTCAGCAGGGAGATAGAGAGAGATGTGGGAAGAAGCATTTTTGGTGCTTTTGTGTGTGTTTGTGTGCTTTTAAGTTGGAGTTACACTCCATATAGCTTAGTTTGGGGTTCTTTTTTGTTCTCTTGTCTGTATGTTTCAATGTCTGTGAGCACACAGAACTAATCTCAGACACTGTGTAGGTACCAAAATACCTGAGAATATCTCCCCCTTCTCTTTTTGTATCTTCTTGATACCTTCCAGTTAACTTTGATCCTAATTTATCCTTTTCTCTTTCTTTTTTTTTTTCCTTTTTTTTTTTCTAAAATAAAAATAAAGCTCAGTCCCATCTGTGTTATTAAAAAAAGTACTGGGTATTTTCTCTCTTTTGAGTATAGATTTTCTTAGGAGGTGAGCAGATGGTCCTAAACAAGATATATGTTCAAAGCTCTTTATTTTCAATTTTCAATAAAGAGAACAGAGGTACAATTAGAAATGCAGTCCCACTTTAAATTAGATTTCCATTTATAAATTCTTAACATAAGGGGAACATTTATTAATAAATGATTTAATTAAAATGTTGTAATAGATCACTACAAACTACAGTAAAAGCTTATGAGAAGGTACAAACTGAGAGGGCTAATTAGCACCAGTAATATTTATATTAATACAGCATGTTTATAACATGCTTTACAATTTATTAATTCTTTCTAAACCATTTATAAATGATTATCATGCAGTATGATTGGCCAGTTAAGGCTGTTTAACATCACCTTCCTTGTGTGCTGGAAGGAAGAAGAAGAGGTGTGTTATCAACACCTGCAGTCAAAAATCACTGCGTGCTTTTTGTAAGGGCTTCATCTTCCCAAAGAGAATTACTATGAGTAGAACTTCTGACATAAGCAGAAGTATGTTGAGACGTTAAGGTTGGTATTGTTTGGACAGTTGGGACTGTAAGACAGAATAGCATTAGAAGTAGTCTATTCTTACTCAGCACCAGGAAGCAAGGAACTACAGTTTGCATTTTTTGGACACCCAAGAACAGAAGTGATGAAATGTAATACACAGTGCCTGAATGTTCACTACTGCTTATTAATTTGGGTAGTTTTCAGGGGTTTCATACCCCAAACTGCACTTTACAATTTTTTGTTTTTACTTGAGTGATCAAGCAAAGAGGAGTATCAAATGCCACCCAACTTATGCTTTAAACAAACAAAAATTGGCCGGATATTTTGGCTATACCTTACAAAACTATGCACAGAATCAAACCAACTCAAAATTTTGAAGGCATTTCACCCAGGGGCACAAGTCAGATGCATTACTGCACGCTGCATGCATGCTGCAGGCTCTCCTTCTTGGAAGCATGGCTCCAGCTTGACCAGCTAAAAGACTGTATTCAGCATCCTAGTAAAACTGTGCTATGAAAGCAAGTTCTGCTGGGACTGCAACAAGGTACCAAACTCACTTTTTATTGTAGGAAAAATTTCTGTGAGGTGGTTATTCAAAGATGAAACAAATGCCAAATCTGACCCAAATGTTTAATGCTGGCTGCAAAGCCTATGCACTTTATTGGTGTATACTAGGTGATGCACTGTTCAAAGCACTTGAAAATTACTCTGAGTGAAGGGCTATGTAGAGGTGCTCTGCACTGTGCTATATGTGTACTGTGGTTAGCAGATCAGCTGCTTTTTCTTCCTTCTTGTGCTTACACCTCAACAGTGTCAGGCTTCAGCCCTGGGTTCTTAGAGCTCACAAGAAACGGCAGTTCTCTTAAACCAGCTGGAAATTGGATTCCAGCTCCTTGGATTTACCAGTAAGAGACCAACTGATCTAACACAAATTGGGCCTTACGTTGTAGCAGCTGACTAAAATGAGTAAAAACATGCTTTAAAACAAAGGTCCTTGCAATTGAAGTATCAAATAGATTGAATAAGGTATAAAGGCATCGCATATATGAGCTACAGCCCGCACATGCTCATTTCTTTTCAGTGCTTGGCCTCTTTCTTTCATAGCTCAGATGTCTCCTGCTTATTGTCTGTCTTTGAGATGGGAGGAATAGCCCACGATGATTTCAGTACCCACCATATGTTTAGAGTGCTCTCTGTGGCTGCCACTACCTAGAACTTGCGTCTAGATCCCTAAAGATGGATTTATTTATTTTCATTTCCTCCCTCCATGTTTGACAAACCAATTGTGTCACTATTGATGGGACTTGAGTCTCCTCTTGGGTCCCTAATGTGGCAGTTGTGTTTGAGGGAATGCTCTTTTTTCAACAACTTTTTGATGGCTTCCATTGAGTTAATGCCCAAGCAGACAGCAGTGCAAAACACAGAGCAAAATGAGTCACACACAATGTTCATAGATTCCTAGATTGTTGCGTGCAGTAGTAAGCTATTGGAATAACTACAGATTTCATACTTCCAATGACATTTAATGCTTGCAGAGTAACCTCTGAGGAGTTTACTCACTAATAGATATCTCCTGTTAAATATGCTTAGTGTGTAGCCATAAGAATGTAAGATGATTTCATATTTTTCTCCTTTTTCCACATGTAACATCATCCAGGGTCTGCCATACTAATGTGCTGCCTGTACAGCTTCATACCTTTATTTTCTGGTGAGGGGGATACAGATGTAAATTCTCTCTGTTCTCATTGCAGCATTTCAGCATAATGCACCTTTTTCATTACTTTCTTTTGGCCCTGTCCCAGTTCTGTCCACCTGACTCTGAGATACAGGAGCAGTGCGTTTGTTTGTTTGTTTGTTTGTTTTAAAATGAATTCCAGCATTTCCTAGCTAGGGTGATCTCGATGGGAGGAAAAATCTCTCATTTTTGCTTGTTGGCATTTTTGTACTGGAGTATAGAAACTGCTGCTGTTCTGAGTTCTTATAGCCAGCTTGGAAACTGTGTCACATTTGTAAAGGTAAATTCTGCAGGATTTATTAAATTGCAGAAGATGCAAGGAAGAAATTCTCAGTTTGGCTGTTATATTCCATATCAACATGTTCTTGTAAAAGGGAAAAGTTTTGATAATGTACAACTCTCTTTTCACCCCAGCACTTAAAATTAACCCAGGGTTCTTTAAGCTCTTCCTACTGCTCCTCTATACAATTTCCAGTGTGGACAAACTAAGATTTGCTATAAGACCTAAGACCTACGTCTTATATATTTTTGCATGTAAATCAGCAACAGAAATAAAATTTGTTTGATAGCAATCATGTGGATAGTAAATGCATTTCTAGGAGGATATCACACTAACTCTCTCTTCTGTCCCCTACCTCAGGCTCCTAGGCTGGATGAAAACACAGTACACAACAACTCTTTTTTCAAATATTGCTTCCAATAAGGAACTGGGAGTTGGGAGGGCGGGACTGCCGTGTTTTGTCCTCCATGTGTGTGATCATTTTTGTAAAAAAATAGAAGGCAGTGGGGTTGGGAGGGGAGAATTCAGGACTTGGAAACATCTGATTGCAAAGAGGAAATAGCAGATTGGAACTTTTAATCAAGTATCCTGGAATTCAGGTGAGTGTCAGAGAGGACTTTCCCACCATAATTAAATATTGGTGGGAACATCTCCTAGTGGTGGTTAAACTCCTAAACAGGTGTTTAACTGCATCTTTGGGCACCTAAATGCCTCACAAATCTTGTGCAAGGTAATTTATAGGCTTGTCTTGTAATTTATGGTTTGGAATAAGCTTTTGCTGATGACTCATACAAGGAAGATTTTAACCAAACTTCCCATATGCACGACACATCTGCGTTGCACTCAGCTATTTCAGTTATAGAACAGGCACACAAAATGGCCTATTGAAAGCAGAGCAGACAGTTCTCCCTTTAAAGCTACTTTGCATAAACCTTTATGAGCACCTCATATTATGATGGTGCAAATTTATGTTCAATTAAGTGCCAAGACTGAGCTTCTAGATTTTGTCTGCCATACTGTCATGGGCAGACTGTGGCAGGGTACAAGGAGGGAGATTCTGCGTAAATGAGTGCCCCAGTTTTTCATGGTGCAAATTTAGATTTAATTTGGAAAAAAAAGAAGAAAAAAAAAAAGCATGCCAAGTCTGGGCTTCTGCATTTTACCTACCTGTGATGGACAAACTGGAAAGAGATAGAAGGAAAACCATGCAGAGGATAAAGAGAGAATAAGATCTACCACTGTGTTCAGTGTTAACTTACTCTTTCTCTGGAACAGCCTCCTGTTATGCAGTTTACATATTTTTTAGCAATTTTAATACTCAAATTTATTTAGGAATGTATTTCTAGGAGTCCATTTCAGAAACAGATATTTTGATTCTTCTAAAACAGATTTAAAAGTTTGGTAATCAGAGACAATTAATGGCCTAAATTTCTTTTATATTCCCTTATGTACAAGTTGATACTAACCGACCCATATCAATTCTAAGTACATGTATATACACATGCACACATGTAATCAGCTTTACAAGCATCTACAAGATTTTACCTTTTCACATACATTACTTGAAGGCAAATAATTGCTTTCATTGCTCTTAGTATAGGTGAAACATTGGTAGACAGACTAAATTGGCATGTTGCTTGGCAGTTGTTGACCAGCTAGGTTCTTAGCCAAGTTCTCTGCTGTAAGATGTTTCAGTCTTCAAGTCAACTTTCTTTTGTTTAAAGCTATCTCTGGGGCTTACTCAGTTTGAGTCATATGGAAGTTTTTCTCATGATGGGCAGCTCTCCTTCTGGAAAGTTGTTCTGCCGAAATGTTTGTTTATTTGGCCTGTGCCTTTTCAGCATGTTTTAATATAGCACATTCATATGTTTTGTTGTCTACAGCACACAGTTTCATTAGATGGCCTTTGCTGGAGAGCATAAGAGCATTACAGCGCAGGTGGCCTTGTCAGCAAGTAAAGCAGTTGATTCTCTATTGATTGGCTTTTTTTTTGGAGGACACCTGGGCAGTTATCCTGCCATTGGTGAAGTTATCAATAACAGCAGAACTAGTTATTCATAAACAAAACCTGGCTTGTTTAATGCAACAGAAGTAAATCTTACTGGGGAACAGAGCAGTGAAATCCATCAGTGAGGAGTTGGGGAAGCTTGAGAGAGTGTGAACTTTGATTTCAATGGGGGAAAGTCACTGCATAGGTAACAATTATGTATCTTGGTCCCAAAGGCTTGCTTTTTTCCTTAATATGTGGAGGAACTCCCTTCCTTTTTGCCTTATGCACACAGTGGCTTCCTATGTTCTTTGTGACAGAGCATCTCATTATGTGACCCCCAGCACTGTGTAGGAGAGAGTCCTCAGCACCAGCATGCATCTTGACGGTCCTTTTTGAAAAAAGAAGGTAGCAACTCCTGTAATGAGAAGGGATTATAGCTTCCTCCTTGAGCAAGCAGCATTTCTTAGAGTTTTGCTGTGAGAGTGGGACAGTAATGAGAGGAAAGAGTCATGCTTTTCCAGTGACAGTCTCCTTCCTTCTCCTCACATCATGCCTGTGCCTGCAGTGGCTGGTGTTCAGGGTTATTTCTTGTTTACATTTTCTGAGGGCCTTTTTCTTGTTGTGTCCATTCAGGTCTCGGTCAATCAGCGGCGCTTCATCTGGGCTCTCCACCAGTCCTCTCAGCAGTCCAAGGGTAAGTGGTTCTGCTTCAAGATCCGTTGGTCCAGTTCACTCACACATGCTTGATGCTTTTCAACATCTGTTGCTGCAGAGCCATGGCTCTTAGCTGGGATGTTTTGGTTTTCCTTCGCAGCTTGTAAATTTTCATGAGTGGTGAGGGAAATGATGTCTACAAATCCAAGCTGAGAATTTTCCATACATTTTCCCTGCACTATTAGAGGTACCTCAGGGATCTCACTGTGCCCCTGTCCTTTTTCAATCTCAGAAGTGCATTAAATAACACTGTTATGACTAAACACTGCTATTTCCAGCTGAGGTCTGTATATGACATGATTTCAGACCATGTATCAGAAACTGTTTCACAGCTACTTTCAATCAAGCCACAGCAGAGCATCAAGCCATGCTGGCTACAATCAACTTAATTCAGTTTGCCACAGAGTAGCTTGGATTAGAAACTCAAACAAAATCATTTTCAGAAATTTGAGGAGCAGCAAATTTAAAGGGAGAGTAAAAAGTAAATTAATTGAGGGAATTGTCAATCCCCAGTAAGGTGTATACTATAAAGACAATCAGGTTTAAGTTTACAGGCTAGTAAAGCTTCCAACTCCTCGCTTGATTGTTTTCTGAAACATATTCTAGGTTCCCCTGTTTTGCAACTGACTGCAAATATGTTTGCAGTCTTGCTTGTCTTTAGTGTACCAGGAACCAGTGAAGATCCATTTCCTTTCTTTCCTTGTTTCTGTACCTCTTGAATGGCAGTGGGATAAAGCAGATATCTGAGAATTCTCATACCACTGCAGAATGTACTGAGAAAGAGCATAAAATAAGCATCCAGAGCTGCAAACCTTAGACCCGATCTTTAATTGATCTCTTGGGATCAATTTCTGACATCTCAGTAGGACTACATCAAAGAATAAGGATGACAAGATCTGTTCCATAGTTGCTGTATCTTAACATTATTACTTAATAGGCAGTTGATTAAATAGTCTTCAAAGGGATTTAGCAGCCAGATGGCATTTTCCACAGTTCATAACCATTTTAAGGTAGGTCAGATTTGTGGCTTAGAAGGTAATGTTGGAATAAAAAAATTTTTAAAGTCCTTACCTATGTTCTAATAGCATCTTAGATTATTGAAAGGAGAATATACTTTAAAAATCAAATGCACATTTCACTGTATGCACTGCTTAGGTAAAGTTCTATGAGAAATTGAATTCAGTGGCAACTAAGGGTTGTTAAATCTCACAGGATCTTGCTAATGGCTTTCCCTATTGCACCGGCTGAAAGACAGACATGATCTCGTTCTTTGTTATGTTACTAGAAATGTGGTAATTAAGGGTGCCCATTCAGATTAGTAATGGCTTAAGTGGGAGTTTAATTTGACTTGTTGCTTTCAAATTTGTTTCTCAAATAGTCATGCACAAATGATTTAAAAATTGCACGGAAATGTTTGCAATCAACAGTTTTTGACTTTTATCATTTGAAGTCATTTGCAAATGATTAGTAGTCAGATGCTGGTAGTGACTTTCATAAATTGAGCACTTTCTTCATCTTTTCCCTTTTCCTTCTTGTTAGTGATCAGTATGAACCAAAATGTCAAACTTAATTTTAACTTTACAACTCTAACAGTAATACAAACTTTTTGATGCAGTGATTTTCTTTTAATTTTAATGGCCTAACCCTAAGTTCTTCAAGTAGAAAGCTCTGATGGAAACAATTTTAAACATCACTTTAAATACATCTCAGCAAGTTAGAAACAGGGCAGCATTGTGTTAATCCATCAAACCCAGAAAGTGAACTCAGTACTGCTGCTTGTGCTTACCTGACATGTGGGACAGTGGCATGTCTGGATGTTGCCTGACTAGAGCTTCTAAATATTCAGAATGGATAATAATAGTAGTAATGAAGATGATGAATGTTTCATGATAGTTAATAATTTGTAAAAAATCAGAACATGAATGCAGACCAAAGGTAAAGAGCTTGAGTGATAATGTCTATTTTTAAAAGTCTGCCAGTACTTGCAGTCTGAGGTGTTAACAGCAATACTTTGTAAGGATGTTCATTTTGTTTTAAAAGTGACTTTTACGTGCAACTGTGCCTTGAAAAGGCTTCTGTCTTCTCAAGTCTGTGTACTGCTGTTCGCTGGTTCCATATGAACAGTTTCCCAAAATGCCTGTTACATGTTTAGATGTTATTGTTTGGGGAAAAAAAAAAGTCATAATCCCATGTTTGATAACTCAATGCTGGATTATGAACTTTGTCTTTTTCTTTTTCTTTTTTTACGCTGTATCTTACAAACAATGGTTCTCCCCATACCCTTTCACAGAATTGGGACTTAATGTCAAAGACTGCTGTAACTGTATGACAGAAATCTTAATTATCAAGCTGTCTTTGACAGCATGAGGGATGTTGCAGGAGAAGCATTAAGACTGATGGGAAATATCATCTCTTCCCAGATAAATGAATTTTCCAGGCCTTTCTGAAATTTTTGCTATAGCTATTCACAAATTAAGCACCGAGTTGAGGTCACGTTTTCCTCTTGGCGCTATGTGCTATGAAACCCCGAGCGGATGCTGAGCAGCTTAACCATCCAGGCCAGGGGAGGAGGCCAGATGCCAACATGGCATCACTCTCCCTTAACTCCCTCCTTCTGCAAGGATGGCTGCAGCTGATGTGTGCCTTAGCCAGAGTCAGGGGCAAAGAGGAGGGACAGAGGTTCTGACCGGTGTGTGCAGTAAGCTCTGTGTATCGGCTACCACTCCGTATGTATCACACACCTGTTTTGAGTTCCATTTCTCCACTAGGTTTGCACACGGGCACTTTGAGCTGAAAGAGTTGGTCCCATTCTTGGCATATCTCAATTTGTGTGTGGCTTCAGTGATTCTTCTTCCCCTTCCTCACCTCCCTAAGCATTGTGCTTCTCTCACTGCAGGGCGATCAGAACAATCCCAGAGAGATGACATTTCTCTCTTCTTTTTTTCTTGATTACTTTCTTTCATTTTGTTTTTTACTTTTCCTTTGTTTTACTTTTCTTTCTGTTGTTTTCCTTTGCTGACACGTGGTTGGTTAATATGATGAAGCCTGTTATGACACTGTTGTTCTTGCTGCTGCCGCTGCTGCTGTTGTTGATGATGCCGTGTTCCCAGCTAACTGCATGTCTTTTTTTGTTTTTTGTTTGTTTGTTCGTTTTTGTTTCTTTGCAAAATCCCTCCCCCACTACCCCTTCACCTCCATCTCTTGTGTCCCCTTGTGACATGATGCATCTTTGTGACTCGGATGGATTTTATTCTGACTTTCCTTTCTCTGCTCGCCCGCTCTATGCGTATTTCACTGTTTTTGATGTGCATGGACACTCCGTGTCTGTCTCGTAGCCTATCAGAAAGTTCTTCATCCCCCCTCAGACCTCCGACCTCCCTTTCTCTCCCCGACCCCAAGTCTCCTTGGACCCTGATGCTTGTAGGAACGCCTCCAGGCCTGGACATGTACTCCAACCAAAGCCAGCACTTCAGCCCAACCCAAAGACGCAGACTTTGCCATCCAAGAGCAAATTGGCCGAAAAACCACTCCAGTCTACTAAATCCAACCCACTCCCTTCCAGCAATACCAGCGCGCCCTCTTCCCAGAACAGCCCTGTGCAGAATGCCCCGGGCCGCTCGCCTGCTGCCGGCTTTAACCCACAGCTGGCTGTTCCTAAATTGCAGACCAACCCTATGTCTCCTGTTAGATTACTCCCTTCTAGTACTGACCCAAGCACCAAATCTATCCCCATCATACAGGTCACCCCTCACCCCTCTCCAAGGGGAAGTCCCCTCCCTACCCCCAAGGGGACACCTGTCCATACGCCAAAGGAGAGCCCAGCAGGCACACCCAACCCAACACCACCATCCAGCCCCAGCATTGGAGGAATGCCATGGAGAACACGGCTCAACTCAATCAAGAATAGTTTCCTGGGGTCTCCTCGCTTCCATCGCCGGAAATTGCAAGGTGAGTACTCTCCGGATGTACAGGGTGGGTCTGATTTGGGCAGCCATTCAGCAGCAAGTGATACTTCTCTTTGGCTCTCAAAAATTTCATGTGCCGAGAACTGAGTACTGATACAGCAAATGAAAGTGATAGCATCAAGCAGTGGTAGCCCGAAGTCTGTGTCAACAGGCTCTGTAAATCCACTGCACTTGCTCCAACAGCGTCTCCTGAGCCCTCTTTGCACTCGAGTAGTACAGACCTTAATATCATTGACATGGTTCTTAGAACCAAGGAACATTTTATCTTCAGATCATCACTTATTTTGCCAGCAAATCTAGAGCTATGGTATTTCACTATGCCTGTACTCTGCTGCCTCTTTGCAGCCGTGGGCTGAGCTTTCTGCTGAAAAAAAGACAGCCAGTGACAATAGGCTGAAATTGTTCTTTTGATGTACAGTTTGTTTGATCTTGGTTAGTGCTTTTTTTACCACCTCGGGTAATTGGTGTAAAAACTGCCTTAATACAATCAGCGTTTTCATTTCCAGTGGCTGCTTTAGTTTTGAGAGTCTCTAGAGTGTTGAGATCAACAAAATTGTTTTCTTCAATCTCCACATAGCTTTTTGCATTCAGGAAAAGGGCACCCAAAGTCACATACATTGTCCTCGGATATAATCAGCAGCCATCCCAGTGCCAGGATCCTTTGGAAAGCAGGATATAGCCACGAAAGGGTTAGGTTTTGGGCTGTGATTGTCAGGGGCATTGTCCCTGAGGTGGCCAGAGAACTGCTGAGAATTGCAGCAGTGACTGAGTTTCAGCCAGATGGACTTGGAAGCAAATGGCCTGGTGTGGGAAATTTGTATATTTACATTGTCTTCTGAAAATTCCACAGGGATTCCTCATATTTTCAGTGACTAAAGGAAACTTTGCATAAAACCCCGTTGCATAAAGTGTGAGAATTGGCTCATGAAACAATAGTAAACAAGTTTTAAGGCAATCGGATTGGCATATGTTTGGGATTTTCTAGTGATGTAAGAAGTAGCAGAACATGCCTTGAAATGCATCACTTGATTAGATACAATAATCTAGAGGCACATGACCAATTTTAAATGTCAGAAGTTGCCTGCAGAGGCAATGGATGAATGAAAGAGTAGTGCAATGTCACGATTTTTTCACTGTTATCAAACCAGAAAAAAAAGAAGGTGTGCTGATTCATTGATTTCTTTTCTCCCTTCCTCTCTTTGGCTGTGTGTGCATGGGCAGTACCTACACCAGAGGAAATGTCCAATTTAACCCCAGAATCATCCCCAGAGTAAGTATTTTACCAATACTCTACTTCTTTTCCACCACCTGCCAACGTCACTTCCTAGCCTGAATGTCATAGGGTGACTGTTTCTGTTCTGAATCAGTACCTGACTGCAGCCTGTTATATGACAAGTGGGACTGAGATGTCAAAATAATCCCTCTGCTAAGGGCCTGAGATAAAGTCAGTACCTCAGTAATGGCTGTGGGGTCAGCTGGTGATGAAACTGTCTCATAGTGACCACCTCATTTTTACTCGTGGCTTGCTGAGTTTAGTAGTCTTGGAACATCTTCTCATTCTCTTCTTTCATTTGGTTCTCAAGCACATCACTCTTGGGGATAGTCAATGGCTTATACTGGCACTAACTATGCAGCAGAGGGTCTTTCTCTTAGCACATGTAAGTTTGAATCCTCAGGATAGCATGCAGAAGCCTCTGCTCAGATGATTTAGAGGAATCTTTGGCTGGGATAGTAAGTGCAGTGTTAATTCTGGACAGCAACTCTGGGAAGTGGAGAAGCTGCTTCATATTCACCAGACTTATTCCTGAAAGTCCGTGTACATTTCAACCATTTAATGGCACAGCTGTGCGTCACTGCATGGCAGGTTTGGAAGTCCTTGCCAGAGAGTGCTGCTCCAAACACTTCCGAATATATGCAACAGATGCCAAATTATTCCTTTTTATTTTCACAGCTTGTGTTTGTGCACCCAATACCCATAGGCCTTCCCTGCCAACCAAGGCAATTTGGCCTTTCATCAAAATACTTGTGTGAAATATTCATGAGTCGTAGATGAAAATTGCAGGCCCAAAGTTTTGTAATTGGTGATAATGGTACTTTCCCCAGACCTGGCATGATGTAGTATGTGCAGTCTATTTCTAATGGTGCAGAATGGGCAGTGATAAAGACTACAGGAGAAGGAGAAGTAAGGAACAGTAAAGTTTCTTTTACTAAAGAAATTCAGGAAGAAAAAATTGAATGAATTGTATTTTCAACATTTTGGACCATGTACTAATGGAGAGGCATGAGAGAAGTTCACAACATTAACACATCCTGACAGAATAAATACATTATATTCTCAATTATTTTTAAGGCTTTTAAAGCAAAAAAAAAACCCACTGAATTAGGTTTCTTCCCTTTGTATCCTCTTGTCTCACCTTTATGCATGTATGTTGGTTGAAGTTCTGTGAATTTATTGCCTTCTCTGCTTCCTACTCACCCTTTGAAAACTGGTGAATGAAACAGTGCCTATCATTTGAGGCAGTTTGGATGCAAGTCAAAGCCTAGGGCCCTTTTTTCTTTTTCTGTATAATTGCCAAATTAATGAGTTCAATTGGGCTGCACCCTCCGGTAAACATAATAAAAGTCATAAAAAATAATGAGCTGGATTTTATTTTAACAGTTGATATTTCATTGCTCAGTGCCCACTTCCACACGTCTTGGTGGTTTTTTTTCCTGCTATTCTTTTCCTTTCTGTAAGAAATAAGGTGTCCTTACCAAGAGCTCTATTGACCTCATGGATTGAGCAATAAAAATATATGTCCTTGATCTAGTACAGCATTCTTCAATGACTGCCACTCTTTTAACAAAACCTGGTGTTTAAATGATATGCTTTGACGTGTCTGGGTAGTGCTATTCTTTCTCATTTGAAAAAGTCCTAGAAAATGTGCTAGGGATGGCATTTAAAGAGACATAGCTCCAGCTGCTTTAGGCATGCAAAGCTCCAATTGCTTGCGTAGAAATGCTCTTATTTATGCCAAGCAGGTAGATTTACAGAGGTTGCAGATCCATGCAATCAGAGACAGAGAAGACAGTGAAGCATTGCAGTAACACACTGCAAAAGTAGAAAACAGAACATGACAGCAGTCAGAAATTTAGTGTGAAGTAATAAAGCACTTGCCTGTGTTTTCGTACTGATCTATTTGTTTTTTTCCCTCAACTGAACACCTGATTAGATTCCCAATGGACCCAGCCTCCCATGTATCTTCTGTCTTCCTCCCCATTAGGAGGCTTGCCATCACAAGAAATGGTTATTTTCACTGTTCAGAGCCTGATTTTGGAGGGTGCTAGAGCATCTCATTCAGATTGCTGAGCATCTTTGAATCATACCTGTTTTAATCCAAGTCAGAAGTACTTAGCACACCTCGAGAGGAGGAACACCCTTATTGTATGGTTTCACTCTGAAGTGGCTTCTTCTTCAGCAAACCTATTCTCTGTACAGAAGCACAGCTAGTTCTGCCATTGTCAAGGAGAAACGTGAGTGCACGTGTGCTCTGTCTTGATCCAGTTCATTCCAGAAAGAGGAGAGACCACTGGCATCTATTCTGTCTCATGTGACTTGAGCAAAATTATGTATTGAATTCTAGTGATTTGCAAGCTGGATCATAGCCCAGGCTATCAGGGAGTCTTCCAGAGTCAGTGTTAGTGGTGATAACCTTGCTGAAAAAGAGAGCACAGCTGCACTCTGCAGACTTCAGACCAAGTTTCCAAGCTGAACAGGAGAAAACTCCTTGTGTTCTGTGGCCCTCCTAACCTGCACTCATTAAGAGACCTATAAATGAAGGCTCCACAAAACAATTAATAAAAATACAAATACGAAAAGTAGTATTTTAAGATGGCAGATGTGCAGTTAAATATTCATGCTTTTTTTCAAGTTCAGCTTCCAAGGAACATGTGTGACATACATTGGGCCCCTTGAGTCCTGACAGCCAAGCCCAGTTCACATTATGATAGATCCCAGCCTAAAACAACCAGACATTTTAGATAGATAACCAGGTGCAAATTTACTAATGAGCATAGACCCCTTACATGCAGGGAGCTATTGCCCCAGCTCTCTGGGGGCTTGCAGAGTTGTTATGGTACGTGTGAGACACATGAGCTAATTAGTATGTAATTTCCTTTCACACTCTAACCCTGGCTCCTTAACGACCCATTTAAATGAGAGCCCCTTTCTCTTTACTGCTCTCCATGCTAATCTTTGGCTCACTGGTTTAGTTACAGCTGCCTCTGAATATTTTAGGGAGTGACTTTTCCAGCCCACTTTAATTGAGTGGGGGGCAGTGATTTACTAAATTGCAAATGAATCCTTTTGTACTCTTACCTCTATAATGGGTGGACACAAATGAGTATTTGCACAGCTGAGGTGCTGTGTTTCCATGCTCCTCTCTTGCTTCATCTCTGCCCTTCCTCATTCTGTGTCTTTGCTGCCAGGAAGGGGTTCTCCTAATAGTTAGCTGTTCAGCACTTTGTTGGGGTGCACAGCAGTCCTTTGTGCAGATGGCTTTCCTTTACTGCAGTAGCTGGTCTGTAGATTGTCTTGTTCTGTTGAGTGGTGAACATCCCCTGGAAGTGAAAGCCTAATTGTTTGCCATGGCATCATAAAATATCCAGTGGAGTGAAAAACTTGTTCATGGCAGGTCTTTTCATCTCTGGCTTTTTCATGCTAAATTTTTCTTTGCTAGAATATGATCCCACATGACAGTGGGATTGAATGCACCTTCAGCAAGTTTGCAGATGGCACCAAGCTGAGTGGTGCAGTTGACATGTTAGAGGGATGGGATGCTATCCAGAGGGACTGGGACAGGCTTGAGAGGTGAGTCCAGCCAACCTCATGAAGTTCAGTAAGACCAAGGGCAAAATCCTGCACCTGGGTCAGGGCAATCTCAAGCACGGATGCAGGTTGGGCAGACAATAGCTTGAGAGTAGCCTTGAGAGAAGGGTTTGGGCACAGCAATTGAAAGATTCAGCATGAGCCAGCAATGTGCGCTTGCAGCCCAAAAGGCCAACCATATCCTGGGTTGCATCAAGAGAAGTATGACCAGCAGGTTGAGGGAGGTGGTTCTCATGTCTGATGGCATCTTCCTTCCCCTCAAAGCCTTTACTCTCAGAGGTACTACCTCCAAGTTCTGAGTAGTTTCCCCCCTGTAATATACATGCCCCATTTTTCCTTTAGCTGATTTAACTTAAAAGTGAGTTTCAACAAAGTGCATCAAGAAGATGGAACAATAAGCAAAATCAAACATTTGCTATTATGATCAGTGTGAAAAACAGAAGAACTGGATTTTATGGTGATACCTCCATCTGATGCTGAAAGAAACGATGGAGTTGGACTGCTGTCCGTGGAAAGCCCGCACTGTGTTTTGTGAGGTGCTGAGATCTTTGTTAGTACTGGAAGTTCGTTCCTTTGTAAGAAAGCCGGAGTTTGTTCCTTATTGAACTCTTGCTGAATGGGTCTGATGAATGAAAAAGTCTTTGTCGTGGCTCTATGGGTAGCAGTGGGTTTCATTTGCAGGCAGATTGAAGGGCCAATGAAACCTTGAGCTTGCTTTAAAAAGTGACTGTCAGTCCAAGAAGACACATTTGGGAATGGAGCTTTCCAAGTCTAGAAACAGCAAAGGGGCTGAAATGGGCAGGAGTAGACTTAAACTGCTGTGCTGACAACACCCACTATTGTCACAAAAATTGAGATTCCTGGAGACATCTCAGAAACATGTCCCCAGCTTTGCAAAGTCGGCACCAAAAGCAATGCCTTCTATGTTATTATGTCGGCCCACGACGTCAGAGGCAGATGTTAGTGGTATGGCAATAGAGGTTGAACCTTCCCACCAATATTCAGTTACATTTTGTTGCTGTGCAATAAATGGCAGCAGAGGGGCAGTCAGATGGAATGGCATCTGATATGGAAGTGCAAATGAAGAAGTGGGATGCCACTGAATTCCTCCATGTGGAAAAAAGTGACATCCATTAACATTTACTGATGTTTGCTGAACATTTATGGAGGCCAACCAGTGGAAGAGAGCAGTAAGGTGATGGTGATGTGTTTCAGCAGCGGTGACAACAATAGTGGGGTACCTGATTCAGATTTTTCTGAATTTTCTGAAGTGCAACACGCAGGCTCCTGTTCATAGGTAGTGAAAATGCAGAGCTAATGGTGGTGACTGTGTTGAAAAATAATGTTTTGCAGCTGAGAATTTGCTCTATCACATAGTGTTGTTATGCTTTTTCTATCTGTTGTAGTTTCCATGGAATTAAATAGGAGGCATTGCTTTTAGAGAGACCTATGTGTATGAATTATGTACATGGCATATTAATTAGTGTATTGGCTTTATATAAAAGTTACCATTGCTGCTGTTCTTTTCATGGCTGATCACACATCTTGCAAGAGTTAACAAGATGGGGACTGTTACTTAAACAGTTTTCACTAAGTAAGTGGGGTATTCATAGACTCTTTGAGCTACCTGTTGTAGTAAAACCACAACTGGAGCATTACCAATAATTTCTTGTGCAGTTTGTAAGTATTTTTTTTTCTATTTGGAAGGTATCTAAGAACCAGTGCTCAATATTCTAAATCATCTCTTTCTTTTTCATTATGTCAGGCTTGCCAAAAAATCCTGGTTTGGTAACTTCATTAATCTGGAGAAAGAAGAACAGATTTTTGTGGTCATTAAGGACAAACCGCTAAGCTCCATTAAGGCTGATATTGTCCACGCTTTCCTGTCGGTAAGTCAGCCAAGCTGCCTGTTAGATGCATTGCTCACTGGTCAGATCTGGAACTCACTCTGCCATGTCTGGATGAGGTGCTACCAGTTGATGAGGAGCTACAAGATACGGTTTAGTAGCTTGTGGTAGCAATGGTACTGGGAGGATGGTTGGACTAGATGATCTTGCAGGTCCTTTCCAACCTTGTGATTCTGTGATTCTGTTTACTGGGCAGGGTTTCTTCTCCTTCAGGTTCATCCTCTGTGCATTTGATTTACGTATCGTGTTGATTCAGGCCTCCATTGTGTTCTGTCTAAATTTCTAATTGAAGAAAATATTCTGTGAGAAAAGATTTCAGCCTTCTGAAAGGTGAAGTCTCCAGGTTGGCAGTGGTTGGAATTTTAGTGCAGTAAGAGAACACTGGTAGTACAGTATCAAGACAGTGATTTGCTGCTTTGTCGCATTTCTCTTAAGGTCACCATCTATGCAAAAGTCTTGGCTTCTCTGGCTGTGCTCTCCACCACTTTAATCAGACAAAAACCTGTGCCATGTCTGCATTTATTACTTTAGATCTTCTCTTCTCAGGTTTATGACAGATAGAATGGTAATTTCCTCTGGTGACCAGAGTCTCAGTTGTTGGACATATTCCTTATTTACAATCCCGGATAATCTGCAGTTTTAGCAGAGGAAAATGGGTTTTTTGTTTGTTTTTTTTTCCAACGGAAAGTCCTTATTCTTACCATTTGCAAGATAAGGAAAAAGTCAGTACAATAAATTTAATTTGCAAGGTTTTTAAATTCAAGGATGTTTGAAGCATACTGGGACCTTATTTTCCAATGGAATTGAGAGTAGGCAGCTCAATTTCTTATCATAGATCTTATCATAGATTCTTATATAGTTTGTTGAATTGGTATTGTTTTCCAAAGAATATTACTCTCCTTTTTAGTCTTTATGATGCTGCAATGAATTTCTTCCCAAAACAAAAATTCAGTTCTTTTAACTGTTCATACACAGTGCTGGCATACAGGGAGTGTGTGCAGTATATATCAAACATTCTACCATCAAACAATCCATCTCAGGTTGGTTTGAAGCAGCGATGTTCCTGTACTGGTTTCATGCTTTTAGCTGTGCTTGTGGGTTTAGCATAGTGTGCACCACTGTTTATACTGGTGATCCTGTGCATACCTGCACATCTGTGGGGTGAGATGCAATGCGGTATGCAAACTCTATGAATCATCTCTACAGATAACTTCTGATTAAACATATTGTCATAGCCTGATAAGTAAGTCCTTAAGGACACCTTGAAGAACTCATCTCTCATAATGCTTCCTAAATTAGAAGCCAGATTTCCGAATGGTTTGGGAAATCTTTTGAAAATTTTGTCCTTTGAGAAGCAATAAATAAAATATGAGAGTAAGTTAAATTCTGGCAATATCTGTTATTATTGACTGCCTGAAAATTAGTGAGTTGTGAAATCCTACTGTAGGTCTGAGGATACTGGATTACACCAGAAAGCTTCTCAAAATTGTTTTATGTATTGATAGGAATGGTGGTTTGGGTAAGTACACATATTGTCCCTGTGGATATTCCAGACACTTGTCTATGTGTCTGCTACTTGTCCTGATGTCTCTTTAGCATAGAATCACAAATTCAAGTCCAGAAGAAAAAACAAATCTTACAAATTTTGCAGTTGTTTCCTTTGCGCACTGTACCGTCTTCTACCAACCTGTTTCAGATTCCAAGCCTCAGTCACAGTGTCATCTCACAGACAAGTTTCCGTGCAGAGTACAAGTCCACAGGAGGTCCTGCTGTCTTCCAGAAGCCGGTTAAGTTCCAGGTGGACATAACATACACAGAAGGGGGAGAAGCGCAGAAGGAAAACGGGATCTATTCTGTCACTTTCACACTCTTATCAGGTAACCATGGCAAAGCTGCAACATGGGTGCAAGTTGTCTTTGGCCTTGCTGATATAGAGGCCTGTAAAGATATTTCTGCTAGAGCAAAGGGTATTTCTGCTTGACCTCAAAGGAAGGTTCTAACAGTGGGCAAAAGGAGGATATTGGGATCAAGAATGGCATTGGTAGTAATGGAAATGGTGGGAGGGCAAAACATTCCCTTGAGGTGAAGTTGCCACCACCATAATTAATACTGCATAACTAATGCTGCTCTGTTCATCGGATTTGAAATACTTCCCTATGCTACATCCTTGCTTTACTCAAAGGTCTCAGCATCTCGCTTGGTCTCTGTAGGCCAATGATTTCTCCCTTCTCACAGAAATATGTGATCTCTCTTTTTTTTGCTGGCTCATCACATGCCACGCACAAAGTTTAAATTAAAATAAGAAGAAAAAAATGTCCCCAGTCTTTTCTATCTTTACAAAATAAGCCATCTTTCCTTTTGCTGAGTCCAACATGGTGAAGCTTGTATTTATATTGGGATTTTATAATAGTTCCTCAAAGTTGTGCATTTAGGTGAAGCATAGCTATGCTGTATGTACACTTACAGGGATGAGACGGAAGGGAAGATGTTTGTGACCCTTTCCCTCCAGCCTGTGTTACATGAGGATTCAGTTCGCACTCCTCTCACAGCCATTTGTGCCTCTTCTCTCCTTACAGGTCCAAGCCGTCGTTTTAAGAGGGTAGTAGAAACCATTCAGGCACAGTTGTTAAGCACACATGACCAGCCTTCAGTGCAGCAATTATCAGGTAAGTAGTTTCTGCTGTTGAGCACCTTGCTTCAGAAAGGACAGGAAGACAAAGTGCCTCTCAGTACCAGGAGGCTGAGGGAGGCCACCCCTCTGATTACAGCAAGAACCAAGCTCCATTCAGACAGAGCAGTAATTTCCTGCACCCACCTTCCCCCTCCCTCTCATCCCCACTCCCAGCTCCCAGCGCATTCCCCAGTTGAACAGCTTTTGCCCTCCTCCCGCCCAAAGAGCCATTTGCCCACTTCTCCATCAAAGGCTGCATTATCAGTTGATATTCCAGATATTCTCAGGTTCCATAAGTTCCCAGAACAGGGACACAGTCTGGAAGATATCCAGTTTTCAATCTCTTCAGGCATGCATTAGAAACCTCCAACTGTAGAAGGTTGCAGAAGAAAGTTAAGTGCTGCTTTTAAGTAGCCATTAACTACAGTGTTTTCAGATGTTGGAAGGTGGCTGATAGTTTCCAGTAGTGCAATCATTCCTGGCCCAGTACTGTGGTAGCACAAGTCGTATGCTAAGGTTCTGCAGAAACTATATTTTATTGATTTTTAAAATAAGTTCCAATTTGTCGTGGTGGTAAAGAAAGGCTTACAAGTATGGCCCTGTGCAGTGACATCAATCTGAATCTGCAGGCAGCCTGAGATGATAATACAGAAACTGGCCTCATCCCGTCGTTATTTAGCAAATGTTCACTCTGACAACCAGTGGTGACACTAGGAAAAAAGTCAGTGTTAGCTCTTCTATCCTTTAAGAAGACAGAACAAAGGAAGAAGGTGAAAATGGAAAATGTAAGGAAGCTCAGATATTGGAAATGCTTCAGGGAAGGAAAAGTAGGGAGAAACAGAAAGACCATAAAGATACAGGGGACAGATGGGAGCAAAGGAGAGAGTGGGGGCTGCAGGAAGAAGAGACAGCGGGAGTGGGAAGAGTTTTCCCATCATACGGGAAAAGGTAGTATGTACATATTCCTGAGAGCCAAGTGATGTGCTTTACCTTTGTGTGAACCAGCCAAGACAACATTGCAGAATGAAATCTGCATAGGATCATATAGTTAATTGTTAGGTCTCCTTGGCTCACTGCACATATGGGTTACATCCTTCTGGTCTAACAGTGTGGCTTTAAGCTGAAGAAAAAGTAACTCTGTCTAGAAGAGTGTGAGCTCACTATGTGACAGAAGAGTATGCTCAGCTCAGGAAAAATTATTTTCCACTTTACTTTTGCCTTCCAGCACTGTCTGACCTTCTGCATGCTGGATTGCAAGGGTGCCCAGCACATGGGTTATTCTGTTAGGAAACAGAAAAGGTGAGGATGTTAGAACCAAGGCTGACTCTGATTTTTGCTGTGTGAATTTCTGAAATAAAATAAAATTCAAGGAAGCAGACAGAATTTTCTACCAGCTTTTTCTCTTGGGAAATGCTGGGACCAAGTGAGAGTAAGGGTAATTAGCTGAGAAAAAAATGTATTCTCTATTTCACATTACCACTGGTGTGTGAACAGTGGTCAACCATTCCTTGTCTCTTTCAGAAAGAAGTGTGCCCTTACCCCCTATGAGGGAAAAGCTATTAAAAAAATTAAATGATGTGATCTTTCTTAAATTCTTTACCCTAGCATGTGCAAGCTACAGAGGCCATACAGAAAAACTTGGACTCTGTTGCACACTTACACATGAAGAAGGGTATCTCTATAAGAAAGTCATATTGTAGCACAAATAAAAACCATTCATCTGACTGAGGCTCAAGAGATATTTAACGCAAACTGTGCTGTGAGAAATGCATCCTACTTACAGTTTTGCTCTGATTCTGGAATGGAGAAATTATATTATAGACACAGAGTCTCCTTCTGTTGCCTAAAGCTACATTGGAGTAATTCATTCTCGCAGAGGAGATGCAGCCTGATCTTTAAAGCTGGGGAAAGTGCAACTCCACATGGAGTGTTAAGAACAAGAACTCTGTCATCCAGGTAGTTAGCTAGACAAGGCAGCTCACAAGAGATACGGCACCAGACTGTCCTGTATCTATCATCTATCCTGATCAGCAAGATGCATTTCTCTTGGAGAGAAATTATTTAACCTGAAAAACATAGTTTGGAGAAGAATCCAAGGGAAAGAGAGAAAGGAAGTGAGATTATTACTGTGGAAAAGACAGCCTGTGATTCCAAGTAGAGAGGTCCCATGATTCACATTCTCATCCAAAATGAAAGAGAAAATAAATGGATAAAGGAACTGCAAAGAGGTCATGTTTAGCACCTTGGGTGTACAACCACAAACTGGCTGGCTGTGGTTGGATAAGTCTGTGCAGGGCTTCCTAGAAATTGCCAAGTTATTGATCAGCATTTCTTACTCATGTAGAAGCAAGACAAATTCTTCTCCATTTCTCTTCTTCTCCCACATTCCCAGCCCTGAACATCTCACAGGAATTAAGGTGGCTGGAGTCCTATTCAGGTTCATGTTTTGAGGATGCCCTGTAGGCAGTCCCCCGCTGGAACAGAACAAGCTTATGGTTCACTTAGACTCTCCTCCTCCATGGCTTTGAGGACATTGCTGGCTCTGACCAGCAATGCTGACTAGTTTGCTCCCCTGCCAGTGCACTGGAGATTTTCATAGCTCACTGTGCACAGACGCATCTTCTGTGCAGTTGTCTCTCCTGCCTTTTGGATCAGGTACCTTTGCATGCAGGATGGTGAAAGCTACCTGTGAAAGCGTGCATGTAAGGTGAGATCTGCAAAAGGACAAGACCAATGAAAGCAGGGTGAAATAGAACAGCAAGGCCCAGTAAGCATATGGCACTGACAGTCATTCTCTCTCCTGCTCCTCTTTGATCTGTTATGCAGCATGCCAGCCCACTAAGCCGGCTTGCCTGGGTTTCAGAACGCACTTTCTCATTTCTTCCAGCTCACAACAGTGTTTGTAGATGTCATGTTGCCCATACATCTGTGTGTGTGTGTGTGTGTACACATACGTACCTGATTTAGGCAGATGTGTTTCTATGTCTCACTTGAGCACCCTGTAATCTCCCTTCCCCATGGATATCCCTGCATTCACTTCCATTTTCCCTTCCTAAAACTGTGCTTATTTCTTCTGACATATTCTGAAGCAGGAAAACAGCTTCCCTCCCTTGCTGGAATAAATGTGTAAAATAAATGCAATCCATTCCACGTGCTAATCTATTACTTTTTAAAGCCACTGTCCAGCGGCCAAATTTAGTACAACATGTCAGCCTTCTACCTTGATGCTTCAGGACATGAAATCTTTTGTGGCGTAAGTGCTGAAAGGGCCTGCAGACTTAAGATTGGCATGAAATAGGTAGACAGACACTCCATCCAGGAGCCCCGTACTCAGAATCTGCTCTGTAATCCCCAGGCAGGACTGCCCTTTGGAGGAATAAAGTGATCTCTTTGGAAGGAAAAAATCACTGGTTTTGGCCTTTGTTTCAGCCCAGTACACTTTCCATTAAATCGTAATTTGTTTTCCTCCACAACGCCTTTGCCCAAAAGTAATAGAAACAGCTGGTGAATGGGGGCACACAGAAGCCATCCGTGTTCATTCACAGGTTATCAATTTTTATTTTCTTAATATTTTCTTGCCTTTTTAGGCTTTGCTTTTAGGTGTGGGGTGCTGCTTATCCTAACTTTTAACTCATTTTCCCGTGTTTTAGGCAATCAGCAATGCTGCAATAGCCTTCATAACTTCTTTGTAGTAGGTTTTCTGTTTTATTGTATTTCTTGGCTTCATATCAGATTTTAACCATCAGCATTTCAATCAGAGCTTCTTGATATTACTGCTGAAAATGCCTTTCATCAACATAAGCGATTGTTTAGAGACCGCATCCAGTCTCAAAATAGGGCAGTGCAAATTCTTTCTGATGGCATGTATCTTCGGTATATATTCACCTGAGCTCTCTTACTGTCCTAGTGTATGTCTCAAAGAGAAAAAAAAAGCAGATGTTCACGTGATTCAAAAGCTTTGATGGAGATTTGTGCTTTCTGGGTGTTCATCTTTATGGCCCACAAGTGCTGTGGGCTGCCAGATAGCTACCAAAATAATTAGTAAGAAATGGTTTCCAAATGTGCAAAGGATTTTATTATCATCAAGACAGAAAAAAGGGAATATAAAAAGGCCAGTTTGGAACTGGACCACCATCAGTTTTATCTGGGGCTCATCCAGGTCCCAGCTTAATCTTGTTTTCTGCATTCCTTCATGCCTTCACCACTCTCATAGTCTGGGGCAGTGCTTTGTATTGCTGTCATAATTCCCACCTATAAAAGGCACTGTGCAATGCCTGATTGGTTTGGTAGAGCACTGGTTTCGCTATACAACTTCATTGTTATTATTTGACAGACCTCCCTACAATTAACTGGGTTGTCCTGAAATAAAGCGTGGAAAAAGAAATCCAAGCACTTCAGAGCTGTGATAGGAGAACTGTGCATTTCAAGTAGGCACCCAAACAGTAGGAAGTTCCAACCTCTGTGGTTGGAATCCTAGATTTCCTGGGCTGGGACAAGTCACCATTCCAGAGACATCAGAAGCATCACAATCCAGGCTGTTTGACTGTGAAATTTGTGAGGGATAGAAATACAAATTACAGGGGAAAAAAAAAAAAAAAAGAGAGAGAAAAAAAAAAAAGAAAATCAGGAAAGAAAATCTGTCAGAACGCTAGGGATTTTTAATGGATTCAGTGCTTCTTTGACCTTTTCATGTTCCAATAAGGAAGGTCTTATTTTAACCAAATCATTTGTCATCTGTTAATGAACTAAACTGAATGTCATTTATGGAAGAGACTTGGTAACAACTGACTGCCAGCAATTCCTATGAAACAAGGGATTGCCTTATCATCAGAAAGGTTGAGTTCTGCCACTGCCATTCTGCTTTAATTAAAAAATTAAACAACATACATTAAAAATGCCGTTACATGACCCATCAGTGCTTCTCAGGGAGCTAAATGCCTTTTTGGACCTTGATATTATTCTCCTCACATAACACCTTGATCCCACAGATACTGGGTTGTTACCCATGAGCAGAAGCCTGCTGCCAAGAATCTAAGGCTTTCTAATAAGGATGAAAATTCTGCTTTGAAATAGCAAATATTTTGTCATATAGAATACTTATTAAAGCAGATGTTATAAGATGATGGAAATTAAAGAAGTATTAAAGTCGTTATTATAAGAAGTAAGCTAAAGGCGTGTTAACTCTTAGTCTCTCAGGAGGTGTGGTAATAGCTGCTGCTTCTGGCATGCTCTTGTTTGCTCTTCTTTAGGAATGGGGAGAAAACAGCTGATCTTGTATTGGGAAGATATTACAAATAGAAATGGTAATGAGAAACAATCTTTTAGTAATACTTGAGAGTTTCCTTGCTTTTAATGTGTTTTTCTGTGCTCTTTCAAAGCATAGGTAGTGCTGACAGCTGGGCGACTGCTCTGAGCTCTACCATTATAGAGTTGTAGTTATTGCAGCTGGGTGTAGTTGACTCAGAGTTGGACAGGAAACAGCACAAGGCATCAGATGGCTAACTTCTCCAAGTTACTAAAGAAAAAAAACAATGCAAGCTTCTGATTGTGACTCCTTGTCATTGACTCAATCAGCAGCTCAATCAATTGACTCAATCAGTAGGCACTTCTTAAACCTGTTAGGCATCTTCAGGGAGGAGTGTTTTTTAGGAGTTTAATTTGCTTTCTACTCAGAACATGCAGTGACAGGTGAACTCCCCACCTATCAGACATCTTGTTCCGGATCCTGAATCCTGTCTTCTCCTTCACCTCCTGTTTTCCTTTGCTTCTTTTAGTCATGTGCCTTTCTGGGAACGCTTCCGTGGGTTTCATCTCCCATTCAGCGCTGCCAGCCTGCCTTCAGCCTTGGGGATGTAATGTCTCCTGAGATGCTTTTTGTACGTCACTGTGACCAGGCACCTGTGCTCTCTCCTCCTTGCATTCCCAGATGATAATATGAGTACAGGCCTAGTTCCTTCAGAAAACACATCCATGCTCTTCTAGCATGGATTCAGCATACCTAGGCATATCCAGCACCCCTTCCTCACCTTTTCAAATTACTTTTCTGTGGAAATGAATGCTGGAAGTGGACCTACCCTCTCTCGTGCAGACTGTTTAGCAGATAGAGAATAGTTAGATCTTCCTGGCAGACAGGGATTTGGGACATATGTGTGCATGTTTCTGAGAAACCTATTTCTTCCAATATCTGGGTGCTTATTTAAAAGTCAGGCAGAAGACCCAAAACTAAACTGAGTGAAGTAACTGGTACCTGCTGGCTCCTCAGCAACTGCCCAGCACTCAGAAACACAACAGTGAGGTCCCACTGTCAGGGCACCCTGACTGACAGTGACAGATCTTGCTTGCCTGCATGTTCTACAGGAAAGTGGCCAGCAGGACTAGTTCTCTGCATTAAAGCTTACACGTAGAGCTCCTTCTTGCTTATTCCACCTGAGTTAAAAGCATTCAGAGGCTGTGGCAATGGGAGCTGTGCACAAAGTGAACAATAATGTCCTAGATAGGTTCTGTTACCCTTTCTGGAAGTAATTTTGTTGCCTGTGAATGGTGCCATTGAAAGCAAGAAGATAAGAGACTACATGTGAATGATAGAGGCAGAATTGTGTTGAGGACTTGGGCACTGGGCTTCTAAAAGATGTTTTTGAGTTATGTAAGTAGCCACCTGTACATGTCCAGTAGCACAGTGCTGCATTCTCTCCCTCCCTCAAACCTTCAGTGTACATAGATCAGCTGGCTGGACATTGCCCGTGTGCTGCAGAATAATCTGCAAAGCTGTCCAGGGGAAAGAACGTATTTCTAGTCTTTTAGTTTGTTAGTGTAATGGCAGAATGCTTCCGACATCTCTTGAATACTCGTAGCTATGATAAAGATGTGGATGGAAGCAGCAGGACTGAGGCAAGCTCCACTCCCAGTCCTATGGCCAGGTGTGCACTGGCATAAAGTGGGTGGCAGAATTTGGCTTAGGTTGTGTAAAATCCAAGATATGTATGTTTCCTGCTTCAGGTAATAATGTGCTAAGTCACTACTTTATGCACAGAGGTATGGAAACCTTTTTTTTATGTTTTTCCCTCCCTCCCTCCTCTTTCCGTTCTATGATCTAGACACCACTAACTGTATGGAGTTGATGACTGGCAGACTTTCCAAATGTGGTAAGAACTTCCTTCCCTTCTGCCTTTTCTCCTTCCCCAGTCCCTGCTGAGCAACATAATAACGCACCGCCCTGTCCCTTCCACCTCTTCCCCTTCCTTATCCCTGCTCTCCCACGCTCTTTTCAAGACTACCCAACATGTAAAAGCCCACAGTGTCCTTCTCTTACCCGGCAGACACAAGCATATACCCCTTATTCTGTTCCTCCCCATCCATGCACAAGATGCACAGGCTCCACCACGGCTTTCCCCTTCATAGCACAAGTGTGTGGTGTTGCACTTCAGATTCCTTCCCTCACTGTCACCCAGACCAGTAATTTTCTGTTCTTTTTCCTTTTTTTTTTCCTTTTTTTTTTTTTTTTTTTGTTATTGTTGATGTTGTTGCTGCCTTTGATTCGTAATTCTTCAGTCCCTTTTCAGCAGTGAAGCTGAATGCTGCCCTGCTAGCTGCTGTCTCCCTTGGTTTCCTTTGATTTATTGAGATAGAATTGCTCTGTTATTTAATTCCCTTTTGCATCCACTCCCTTCTTTTCCATGTATGTTTAGGGTAAGGCCCTTTTAAATCTTCCATAAAATGCACTGCATATTATCTACCATTTAGCCAGACATTTAACTGTCATAGTACCAGTCTGGTCTTAGGGAACTGTGTTGTGTTTCTAGCTGGAGGACAGTGAACCTTTTGGAGATTCAGAATTTTGTTAGGAATGACAAAAAAAAAAAAAAAAAAAAGAGAGATTGAGAGAGAGAAAAGAAAAAAAGATGCAAAACTTGCATCTCAGCTTGCTTGGGGTTCCATGAATTTTGGTTAACTTGTCCCTTGCTCTCCTTCTGCTCTGTACACACATGAACTATTCTTTCCTTCCTTACCTGTGGCCTTACTGACTCCTTCAAATACAGTAGTGGAAATACCCAAATGCTAAAAGATTGGGTGTTTTGGGTTTTTTTGCTCTTACATCTTGTATGGAAAGGTTCTGTGCAAGAGAAATCTGTTCTCGTAGGACTTCCATTCTGGTAACTGGGTTGAATTCAGACATTTCTGTGCGAGGGAACACAAGCTGTTGAGGAAGTGATCACTGAGCTGGTACTGCTCTCCAGCTGGACCTGTGACTCCTGCGTCATCTCTTTGTAAACTGAGGGAAGTTCTTCTGGAGTCATTCCACAGTCAAGTTGTCACAGTGGAGATAATGTTAGGTTTATGCATGTGTGACTGAGAGCAGAAATTGTTCTGTATTTCATATGATTCCTTTTCCTTAAAGAGCAGATTTGATGATATTTTTTTTTCTCTGAGGAGAGCTCATACGATTTCTTATTTGAGTTTTCTGGTTTACTCTGTTTCTGATCTCTTCAAGAAGACTCATTTAACTTGTAGGGAGACCTCCAGCTTTGTCTTGGAGGTACCAGACAGCAAATCTCTCTTCTTCCTCAAGCCTTTCTTTCTTGCCCGGATCTGACATCCACATCATATGATAATACTGAAATGCTGATTGTGCTGATTGCTTGCAAGTTAATCAAGCTACACAGATAACCAGCCAGTCCTCTGCTCTCTCTAGATAGAGCATTACTGTTCATTCCCAGCTCAGGTCCTTCAGCTGCCACAGTGTCAACATCCGTCAGGGACAAAGACAACAAGGTGATGGCCAGAAGGGAGACTGTTTTGTGGCAGCTGCAGTCTGAACAGAAGATGTAGGTAGATCTAGAAAAGAGAAAGGAAGGGTCGTCAAGGTAATGGAGCTGCTTTCTTTGAATCAAATTGCTTTTGGTGTGTTCATAAAAAATGGAAGTAGTGATGACATTCACTGTGCTGAATACCACCCTCCTAAATATGTGAAGAGCTATTTCATGCACAAGAGAGCTCGTCCAACATTTAGTCAGGGGAGTAAAGGGGAATGAATTGGGATTTTGCCTAGTATTGGCAAACTGTCCTCTGTGACTTTGAGGACGGGCATAGTCCTGTGGAGTTGGCACAGTGTTCATATAGAGATGGCCAATAGAGTAAGAAAAACTATGCTGAGCGTTTTTGTGACGTTATCATTGTTCCACATTCTGAGAATGAACATAAAAGGGCATTTTTGCAAGAGTTAACACTGGAGCAGGAAGAGCAAATCAAAGGTTTTATGCCAGGCTTAACTATGTGAAAGCTGTGGTGGGAATGAGGAGTATCTCTTCACTCAATATAAACCACTGTAATTAGCAGCAAGGCAAATTTGTTTAGCCCTTTAAATATTAACTTGTCTTCTGTTAGCAGTCATCATCAGTCTGAGATGTGCTTTTGCATTTAGACATTAGCATTGAAAAGTAGTTCTTGTACAGCTGAGGTATGTCATAGGAGCTGCCACTGTTCAAATGCTGCCACTGTATCAGTTCTATCTGTGCACACTGGTAAACTGCTGCCAACTCCCAGTGTTTCACAAGAGAAGAAAATTGTTTGTCTCATGATCAAGTTGAAATGCACTCAGGGATGCAGTATTTTATTTTGTTTCCACCTGTTTCAGCAGGGGAAGGAGCATTTCTAGTGTCAGGAAGACTTAATGATTTTTGTGAAGTCTTTAATATCTGTGTATAAGAATAACTTTGCCTTATAATAGCCCTTTACATTTAAAATGAATCTGTAGCCTGAAAACTGCCTGTAGAAGTGATACCTTCTAGCTTAGCTGATCTTTCCCTTGTGTATTCAGAGCCAAATCAGTTTAGTGACAAATAAGCTTTACTACTTTATGTGCTTCCATTAAGCCTTATAAATTCAACATGGCTGTAAAAAGGTGAGCTAGATTTAGATTTTTTTGAGGCAGGATTGAGAGACCTCTTTACTATCATCTAATCTGGTATTTATGTCTACCTCATTGAAGAATGGATTGTATGATTAACACTGAGGTTCTAACAGGTGCTCAAACTACTAAGCTGTCAAGCTTTGTAGTTTGAGTGTGTTGGATCTGGAACCATTGATATATACCACACAGAAGCCCACAGTGCCATTTCACTAGTACTTGTTCAAAAAAGAGTCTGTCTTTATGAGCTTGGATGACTTTAAGGCCTTTAATAAGCGAGTTGAGAGTTTATTTGGATGGTTGAAACAGTAGTGAAGCTGTTTCATAGCCTTTGATAACTCCTTTTCCCAACCATCTCTAATTTTTTAGAGTCCTTAGGAAGCATGTTTCAGCAAGGTGCTGGCTGCTGGCAGAAAGCTCAGAAATGCCTGTCTCATTCTTCACATTACCTTCTGAGAAACAGTCACCAGAGAGCCTGTGAACACCCCATTCTCTATAGGGGATATATATATATATATATATAGGGGATTTATATATATACATATATCTCAGCTGTCTGGGGCTGAGTTTTATTTCCAAGTAAAGCAGTTTTCTTTGTTGCTTTCGTCCCTCATGAATCTCAGGAAGTTTTCAGTTACGTCACTAGCACTTCAAGAAAATGGGAGATTATTACTGTATAATTAGCACAGCCCCAGTCAAATCTTGCTGCTGTGCTCGGCATTGCACAAGCTTACTTTCTTGCAAAATCTTAGACCATAACTCTGAGACACAAGAATAGTCAGAAGACTATTTGAAAAATAAAAATGCTTGTTTTTGTACATCCCATGTTGCTGCTTACAGTTTGAAAACTGAATTCCGGGCACCAGTTAAGCAAGAAGCTTTAAGGATCCTCGTGTGAACCAGTGACTGTCACCAAAATGATCTGATCAAAGCGGAAGCACAGCAGATCCACTTGCCTTTCATATCTTTCCAGTGAATCTCACTGGAATCTCTTGCTTCTAATGTCTAGAATATATTTAGATTGTTTACATAGCTTCTTATTCTGAGACACCTTACATTGCCCACCATCACCAATTATCCTCTCTGCACGTCCTCTTGCAGTAAAGACTTCTCTTCATACCTCCTTGCAAATGCAGTTTCATTCATACAGATGCAAGCCCATCTCAGTAGCATCCCAAGCAACTTAAGGAATTAGGAGAGGTGCTGTAGTTTAAAATTGATTACATCATATTGGGATTGTGGCATGTAACTTAGTGGTAGCTTAGAAACTCTTGGAGTTACAGCAGCAAAATACTGGTTTTGAAGCTCTCAGAAGTGATCCATGTTGGTGTTATTTGAAGTAACTATTTCATTTAGAGTAGCCATTTGAGCTTTAATGGAAGAGAAAGTTGGTGATTCACATTCTTGAAGTCATAACTGATGGTAGAAACACGAAGACCTGCAGAAAAAAGGAAAAAAGACATATACTGTCCTCCCAGCTGAAGGATTCTCTTCACCATTGTTGCACAGTGAGGTTGTCCGAACAATGTTCTCTTTATTATCATTTCTGATAAATGAGCTCACTGCTCATCTTTCTGAGTGTAACTGATTCTTGATGGACATGGATATAAATTGGCACCCAAATGAGAGATCTAAGGTGGAAGCCCACCTGAAAGATCACATATTCTATCATAATGTGTGAATTACGATAACTTAGATAAGTCAGATTTTCCGAATAGTTCAAGCCAGATTTCCCAGCTATTTGCTGTCCAAACGAATACGAATACCACACGGTAGTTGTATCTCTTTCTAGTGTTGCTTTCAGCAGAAACTTATTTTCCAATTCATAACTCATATTTTTGCACCGTCGAAGAAGGTAGCAATAAAAATGGCAGCTTGGCACTAAAGATGACTCCAGATGTATTGTTATGTATCAGATTCTGTTTTGACTTCTACCAGGCTTCTGTTGCCCAATACAAAATCTTCTCCTCTTTTCTTTGTTAATATCTAATACTTCTCTCTTAATTAACATAACAGTACCTTATTTATGACAAGCAGTACTTCAGGATATTCCATGTGAATATTTGCTTGCTGTGCTGAGTTGAATCTGAGATGGCCTCTCCTGAAAGTGGAATCATATTTTGAAGGGATTGATTGATTCAAAGGAAATGAGGAATTAACTTTTCTCCAACATACAGAGTTTATTTCTTAGGAGCAGGTCTGAGAACTTAAAGCCCGTAAGATCACACATAAACACCCATCTGTCAGAAAGGGAAAAATAGTATTATTAAGTGCCAATATATTTTTGACATTTTTATGGACAAAAAAAAAAAATTGAATGAAGCAGCTGAAGTCTTAAAGAGAATGGGTGGCAGCAATAATATCATCTGTTGTGGCTTTCTGAGTATAGATCATCAGCTTCCCCTCTCATCACACGCTTGTGCAGGCAGATCTTTGTAAAAGGACAGACAGATACAAAGCTTTCTTGGGCTGAGTCCTTTACCAGCCAATTTGCCAGAACAGCATGATTCCACAACAAAATCTGGTATCTCTTCATCCCAGCTCTATCCTTGCCTGCTCTTTCAGTGCCACCAGCTGTCCAAATGAACACACAATTCTTTCCTCTCCATCATCATGTCTCCTTTTTTGAATGTTCTGTGGTGGCACTGAAGTGGTTGGAGTTTTTCATCCATAGTGGGGATTTTTTTTCTAATTAATTACCTGTGTTATAGCTTTGCAGAAGGTAGCAGCTAGGAAATTGGCCACGTATATTTGGGTTTTTGCTGTCTGCATCCACCATTCTCTAACTCATCACCTAAGAACTACCTGTCTCAGTTATATTGCCTGTGACAGGAGAGGCTGACCTGAATTTCAGTTTCTCTGTGTGTGTACGAGAGAGAGAAAGCACACAAGACTGAGCAGAGTGCCTCCTGCACAGGAGAAGGCATGTTTTAGGGGAGTAAGAACAAGGATTTACGTGTCAGATTGGTTTGAATCTGCTCAGATGTGTAGCAGCTGAAAGTTCTCACATTCTCCCAATAGTATGGACACCTGTGCTAACAGCGTCTGATAAGCTGAGTAGTTCCCAGCAGCATTCTGTTTCTGCAAACACTGTTATCAGCTGGCTCTTTTACTGACAGAGTCCATTGGCTCTGGAAAAGAAGCTCTGTTGTTTCCTTTGGAAATGGTCTTTCCCAATTACAATTCATTTGTCCTGTTAAGAAACTCAAGTTGTTCTGTGGACTCAGTCTGTCCCCATTTTCTAGTCCTAAGCCAAAATAAAACTAAAACAAACATCTCATTATATAATTTAGCAGGGAAAAAAATACTGGGAGAACATGTGCTGGTCAATCTATCATGACAGTTCAAAAATCTAGCAAATATAAAACCATGTACTTTTAACCTGAAAAGCTTTTCAAACGTCCTGTATTTTTAGAGAAGAACCAGTCCTGCAATTTTAGCAGTTCCTTCTGCTCATGTCAGGTGGTGTAGGGTGGGTTCATAGTCTAGGAAGAAGTTCTATGTGAAGGCTTCCAGCATGACATTGCAACAGCTTTTCAGTCACCCTTCTCCATTGCAGCGGGAAACCTTATATATCCAACTTAATGTTAAGTGGATTGAGCAAAACTCTGTATAGTCTCCTTTGGCAATAAGTGAGCTCCTTAGGGCCTCTCTCTGATTTGCATTCGTAGAATGCCTAGGCCAGGGGCTCCTTGGTCTGGAGAAGAAAAAAAAACCCTACATAATCTTGTAGGAACAGAGAAACAGGCCACTTTTATCTCTCTGTCATCCCTTGCAGTGCATATAGTCTAGGAGTGGGTTCTGTATGTTACATCTTCTGTTACTGAAGGCAAAGGGACTCTGCCAACAGAAAACAAACATGCTTAGTCTTAACAAAGAGGGATAGAACTATGTCAGAGTAGCAGAATGGGTTTGAAAGGGAGTAGATTATCAGTTATCAAAAAAGTGTTTTGATGCATTATGAGGAAAGAGTTGGATTGTGCTGTGATTCACTGAAAACATGGCTGATGTGGAGATGAAGAGCAAACTAGGGATGAAAAAAAGGAAAAGAAAACAAGAACAAACAACAACAACGAATCCTCCAACGCATAAAGGGAAAGGAATTTGTGCTGTAAGTAGCAGAGGCAGGCAGAAGGCAGACCAATGTTTTCCCATTCACATTCTTCCAAAGCCTAAGTTAAAAGTGCAGAAATTAAATAATTTATCAGGCCACAGAGAAAGAAAAGGCAGAGAATAATCCCATAGATGATGTATTTGCTTTATTCAACTTGGTGGTCAGCACCAAAAAGATTAGTGCATTAAATGTCATTATAGATATAAGAGAGATGTTTTTGCAGGACAAGAAAGTTTGCTTTCATTAAATCCGTGGGAGTGCTGCCATTTGCTTGAATCTAAACAAGACCAAATCCTTATGTGGCTATCTTAGAATGTTACAAAAGAGCAGTCTCCAGAGATAGAAGCCTCCAAGCCTGTCCAGAAGCTGCTTGTTCCACACTTGTTAATCTCCTGGGAAGGACGCTGAGGGTCGTGGCAAGGTCAGAGCAGGTGAATCCTCTTCTGGTGCCATTCCTGGTACCTGGAGTGCATCACCTCCTTTTCTCTTTCCTCTCTTAACCTGGATGTGCCAGTTCAACTTTGCTCCTAGCCCCTGTGACACTTTGGCAGAAAAGCAAATGAGATAGAGTACTCTGAGGGTTGATACAAGATATCTGCCCAGCTTCCTTTTACCTCTCAGTGCCCCTTCCCAGCCCTGTTTCTTCCTTTTACTGTCTGTGTTAAAATGCATTCACTTTGAGGAATTTGGCCATGGTGATGCTGCACACAGGTGCCACAAATTAGTGCCTTCTCCATAATCTATTTCTTTAGTGTCCCTTCAATACATGACCCTTTCATAAGCTTCAGTGCTTGTTTTCAAACCCATTTCCCTCCCCATCTTGCAGCATCTGGCTCCTCGGACTAACTCAGAAATGCACATATCCATCTCCTCCTAACAGAAGTAAACCTAATGCTCTGAACCTCCCTTCCTGCTTCTGAACCTTCTCACAGTTTCTCACCCTTGCTGCCCTTCATGCCCTCTTTATGTTGGTGAACGTTTGCTCTCAAGGGGAAAGAAGACCTTAGTTACAGATGCATGAAATATCAGGGAAGTTTGAAAAATCAGTAAGCCAAACCTTCATCCCAGTCCGGAGGAAATGGGATGTCATCTCACATTTTTAAATAAGAGAGAAAGTCTCTTTGAGGCCCCCAGATGGACTTGCAGGTCTAAGAGCCTATTACATATTTTGTACTGGATGCAAGGAGTGGAAGATTGCTGAAAAAACTATCCTAAAAATCATCACCTGCATTTTGAAGTCTTGTTTTACTGGCCGCATCAGCCCAAAGGCAACTGAAAACTGAAAGGAGCAACAACAGTCACCATTTTCATGCTTCCAGCATAGCTGACCTATGTTTACATATCCCCAGAGAGAAATGTGAGGACTCTTTGTCAGTTCAAAGACCAGTATCTAGACAAGCCTGAGCGTGGGCTAACAAGCTGTCGTGTAGATAACATCAATGTGATTGTCTGTAGTGCTTGGCTTAGGATCAGTCCTTTCCTAACTGCAAGATATGAAAGGATTAATACCAAGTTTTTAATTACAAGTCCAGACACTGTGAAAGGCAAAGAAAGGAAGGGGTTAGTGAAATGGCCTATTTTATTTTTCAGTAGCTCTCATTCAATATCCCTAAGGATTTCCTACCTCCCATTAAAATTTTACCTGAAAAATGCTGATTGTAAGAAATCCAGTAGTGATACAGGCAAAGAAAAAGCAGACTGTTAAATACTCTTTGCTGCAGTAAATCTCCAGGTACCCGAAAGCCAGTAGGGCATGGGAAGGAGAAAGGGTGGATGAAACAGGGGCTGCATATTTTAATAGGATGATTGAAAATCCTGTATCAGAACTTGTCAAATACCAGATATTTACGTACAATTTTCAAAATGTTTTATTGCTCCCTTTTTGCAAGTTGTACTTTTGTCCGCTGTTCCTGTCTATGTGAAAACTAAAATTTTCCCAGTTCCTGCAGAGCGCTTCTTTCTCTGCCCTCCTCTTTCCCTCTAAGCTTGTTCAATAAACTGCTCAGCTGAATAACTAGAGATACTTCCCTCCCTTTTTCTCCCAACCTAGCAGTCTTTCCCTATCCAGCATTTTTTTTAGTGCTCTTTTTCCATTCTCTCTGCTGACTCCATTTGCTTATGAGGATGAGGGGTCCAAAGCCACATAATGACCAGATTTGTCCACATTCCTGCAATCAAGGTTGAGTGTTTGCTTTATTTTTTCATTGAAAGAGAATATTCACTTGAAGTAGAAATGAGTCTGAGCAGATATTAAGTGAGCATGAGCTCAACATGCATACAGAGCAGCTTAGGGTGAATTAGAAGGTATAGATGTGGAAGAGCTATCCCTATTCCAAAGCATTTGCACACATGTGGAAGGAGGCAGGTGGAGGTTGGGGAGTTCTGACCCAGAAATAGCTGAAAGTTTGGTAGTTTTTTTTTTTATTAGCCAGAATTTGAGTTACGTGTTTCTCCTAGCTGCTTGTTTGCATCCTGCATCTCTGAATCTGTTAGCTGAGTGGTGCCCTTCCAGAAACTAACAACCATTTGCTTGGGGCGCTGGTATAATTCGGCACATAGATGGAAACAGGGCCAGCAGTAGGTTAAACACAAAACAGCAAGTACAGGAAGGCAAGGAATGAATTAGATGAGTAAGACTGAGATCCATCTCTCTGTATGTCAGCCATGTGATTTTTCTCGATGCCTGTTACCACACAGAGGAAAGCAGCAACTACATGGCTAGCATGGGCCAGTGGAAGAAGAGTAATACATTCAGTTTTGGAGGGCACAAATGCTATCTTTTTTCTTTTTCTTTGCATATCAACAGTTGATGTCTGTCTAGGATCTTCCTTTAGGGAATAAGAAAGCATGCTACAAGTCCTTCAGATGAGTTACCACACAGAGACCGTACTTGCCCACTGTGGTAACCAATCTGCTTATGTGTGTAATAAAAGCAAAAAGAAATAGAATATTATTAAGCCACCAGCTTCCACTAACTGTGGGTGAGTGGGGATCTCTGCTATGAAGAAGCCTCTTTGCTCTGGACGGAATGTTGCCCTCTCAGGGATGAAAGGTCCCACTCTTCACAACTACCACATCACTGCACAGCAGAAACAAGGAGCCTTCTGGGAGCTGGAGGATGAAATCGTTTAGATGGGGTGTAAACTAGCTGATTTGAATTTGTTATAACAGTGGAGCCAACAGTCCCAATACTGAGAAAAACATCATGAGTTTTTCTTCAAGTATGACCTTCCACAGTAACGTAGAGGCACAGAGGTATACGCATTATTGCAAAGGGAATTAGAGTGTCAAGAAGGAATCTGCTGTACAGGTCTCTTCTTTAGTGGATAGGTCAGAGGGTCATTGTAAGGACATCCCATCCCCCTTAGCAGGTCCAGCCCAAGCTGCTGTGCCATGAAACCTCTGTGGACCATTCCTGGATTGATATCACTCATGCTGAAACACAGCTGGGTCTTTCATCGCATTAAACTTAAGGCAATCAGGAATGAAGAGAGGATTGTCTGGCCTTTGAGGGACCAGTTAAAGAATTGCATATAACCATCTTGGAGCTGCATAATTAAACCCGGCACATAGCTGTTAGTCAAGCACATGGAGGCTCTTTACATAATATTTGTGCTTTGTTAATTGAGAATTCTCAGATGCCCACATTTAGAGGGTTTTAGAAGAAGACTCATTACATTCAGTCCAGGCTCTGTCTGTTCCTTTTGGCCCCTGGAGGTGCGTCTGTGATGCATCGTGCTCCCCATTGGAAAATGGCTTTGGTAAAGTGAATCTTGGATTTAATCAGAAGGTGAAATGGTGAGCAAAAAGACTTTTTCAAATGGCATGAAAGATTACATTCTAACATATGTACAGTGCCAAACCATGTTATTTCTACAGCCTGCTCCTCTGGCTGGCTTAATGAGAATACCTGTTCCACCAGCATGCAGTCCTACATCCTTCTGTGGCTCCTAGCTCCTCTGAAATCAATGTCTGTGTTCCAGAGGCTGTATTGTAACCAAACAATAAATTCAGGACAATGAGAAAGTAGATCTTGACCCCGGCAGGTGCCAGAAATACATGCACAGCAACCTGCTTCTACAAAGCATTCAGTATCTCTATTTCCAGGTGCTTGTTGTAAGAAGGATCTGAAGCTGCTTAGAAGCTTGCAAGCACAAGCCACAAACCACACATACAGATGGAGGTAGCGGTGTCAGCCATCGCTTGTTTTTCAAATACTTTCTCCCTTGGAGCACTTAAGCATTTGAGTTCTAGTGTCTAAGAAGCGAGCAAGGAGATACTCAGAAGCAAAATGCAGGCAGAAAAGCACAATCCCCAGTGCAGCCATGTAACTTAGCAGGGCTGCAAAGCAAAGCATCAATTGGCAGCCACATTTGAAAAAAAAAAAAAACCACAACAAAAAAGCAACAATGACATTTGTAACAGCAACAATAAGATGGGATTTGCCTGTATCCCACATTACGTTCACTGATGTTTCAGTGCAGAATGGCCAAATGACTGCAAGTAATAGACAGAACTACGTATTTCAGCGATGTGGTGCTGCATCCTCTTTTTAGGTGAGACAGCTGTGCCCACCTGCTCAAGACAAAACTAGGACCTACCCGTAGGTGCTTGATGCTCCCAGCCTCTTTATTTCTGTAGGTGTCCCATCCTAAACACTCTTCCTCTTCCTGCTCATTGTCTTCATCCCCCACACACCCCCACGCACGTGGCTCTGGATCTCCTCATCATGTTCTTCTCGTTAAAAACCCCATTGTTCATTTGTTTGTTTGTTCTCTCTCTCTCCTCTTTTTCTCTCTCTTTCCCTCTCTTTTTTTTTTTTCTTTCTTTCTTTCTTTCTTTCTTTCTTTTTTTGTCTCCTCTGTTTTGTGTACCCAGGCAGCCCATTGAGTAACTTCTTTGACGTAATTAAACAACTTTTTTCAGACGAGAAGAACGGGCAGGTGAGCCATCCCCCCGGCACGCCAACCAAGCATAGCGCAAACAGCAAGCGGAGCGATTCCGGTTCTAATGACTATGGGTCTAGAGGAGACAATAAGTACCCTGCTGGCAAAGACAAGGCAAAGATGGTCTCATCAGTCGGCCTACAAGACCAACCTTAAATAAACACATAAAAAATTAAATAACTTAGAAACAAAATCAGAAACAAAAAACAAAAAAAATAAAGCAAGAAAGAATGAAAGAATATTCCTTAGCGAGCTAGCCTCTAAACTAGAAGGATGTATATACCTTGCCACAACAGTACAAAACTGTCTATAGACAAATTTTGTATGAAGGAATGACTGTATATATATACATATATATATTTATATATGATATATAATATATATCTCAGAAACAAACACAAAAACAAACGAACGAAAGAATGAAAAGAAAAGAAAGAAAAGAAAAGGTAGCACAGATGACAAACCCAGTTCGACAGATCTTGGGTTGTGGTTTTTTTTTTTTTTGATTGCTTCTTTTTTTTTTTTTCCTCCCTTTTTTTTAATTTTTTTTTTTTTTTTTTTTTTTTTTTTTTTTTTCTCCTTCCTGATTTTTTGGGTTTTTTTATTGTTATGATTACTTTTTGTTTTCTTTCGGTTTGTTTCTTGTTCTGTTCATGCTCTCTCTGTGTTTCTGACGACACCACTTGTTTCCGCTCTGCTACCAGGAATTATCCCGAAAAGTTAACATGTCAGCCACGGCTTCACCTTCTGTGCTCTGCGGACACTTGTTGACGGAAGGCAACCGATGTAGACTGTCCAAGGACCAGTCCTGTTTGAGGTTCCCAGCCTCCCCTCTCCCTTCAGGAAGTGGGTTTCTCCCCCACTTCTCCCCAAACATCTCCCCAATGCACGCTTTTTTTTATTATTATTATTATTGCTTTTTTTTTTTTTTTTTTTTTTCCTCTCTCTTTTTCATTTTTGGTGCTCCACAAGAGAGATCTGCTCAGTTATTGGATTGCAAAATCTGGGCTGAAAGGAGGTTGCAAATTGTTGGAGTGAAACCTTTGCCCTTGGCAGCTTCTGTCTGCGCAGGTGAACTCTGCCTGGAGCGGGAGGGTGCAGGGAAGGAGACGGGGTAGTGGGAGCGCAGTGTTGCGTGGATCCAGAGCGCGTTCTCATCAGAAACCAGCTGGGAGCAACTCAAAACTAAGCCTTGAACCAAGACAGTATTGGGGAGCTTCATCACAGGATTTTCTTAACCTTCTTTTTGTCCCCGCCACCTTTTCTGTTTCTTTTGGCCTTTTTTTAATCTATATATACATGTATATTTATGTGCGTATATTTTGATAAAAATATACATACATACATACATATATATACACAGAAAATAATTGTGTTTTGTTTTGATTCGTTTTGTTTTTAATGCCGTCTCATTTTGCTTTTTGACCTGCTGGAAGGGGAAAGGAGTAAACTTAGGAGGGAGAGGGGGGTTAAACGAATAAACACATACAAACAAAACATGAAAACTTAGGGAAAAGGCAACTTCTGGTAGCAAAGAAGAGGGACAAGACTCTGCCAAGGACTGTCTCTCCCGCCGCCAGGCACGGTTGCTGCTGCTGCTACTGCTGTTCCTCCTTCGACACCTTCCTCCCCATCTGTCAGCTCCCTGCCACTGTGCCACCGTGCTGGGACCTTCTTCCACCAGCTGGAGCCTCCACCGCACCCTGCATTTAGAGGCAATTGTTGTGTTGCTAGTGCTGCATTGATATCAGTATTATTATTTCTTTAAGTTACCGATTTCATTCGTTGGCTTGGGTGAATTTTTTTCTTAAGAAAAAAGAGAAAAAAAAAAAAAAGAAAAAAAAAAAGAAAAAAAGAAGACGAAGAGGAAGAAAAGAGTCTTATCTTGGGTTTTATTTCCTGTGTGTGTGTGTGTGCAAATCACTGGCACTTAGTTCATCTGAGCAAGGCAAGGTGGAGTCAGGGCAGTGGGAGACTTAATCACGAAGCTACTGTAAACTTTAAAAATTACTGCAAGATATTTTTATAAAGTTTTAGTTTTTCTTTTTGCTTTGGTTTGTTGTTTTGTTTTGTTTTGTTTTGTTTTGTTTTTGAAGGGGAGGAGGGTGGGGTTGGGTGGATGGGGACCTTCTTTTTTTGCGTTTCAGTTCTTAGGTCTTGGTTATTTATATATACATATATATATATTTAAAAAATAAGCTGTTAGATATATCTTCTGTTTAATGACTGTGTAGAGGCAACATTGATTCTTATTTATTTTGCGGAGGAGGGGGAAAAAAGACACAGCAACCCCGTAAGTGTTCATCTTGTGACTTTGAGAAAGAAGAATCGCCGCCTTTTTTCCTCCTCCTCAGGAGTTACGTGACCAAGTGTAACTTATTCTGGCCCAAGTTCAAAGGTTAAACAAACAGACAAAGAAACAAACGTGGTTTTACGCCTGGAAGACAAAACACAGTGAGAAGTTCTTCTTGACTGAGATTTTAAGAATGTAGGCTTAGCATTAGTGTTCAGCTCTTTTATGACCTTCGATTGCTGCTCGTTGGGTTCCTATGGGTGTATGTTGTATCGCAAGATTATTCTTATTTTTTTTAATGATAATGTTGTATGAGTTCTTTTTGGTTGTTGTTGTCGTTGTTGGTTTTTTTAATCATTTTTCCCCTTCTCGGACCAGTTTTACTTGTACATAGGTTTGAAGATTAAAGCGAATTTTTAAAGACACAACTGGGGCAAAGACCTTTGACTTTGGCCCCGCTTCCCCATTCCCCCAAAACGGGAGGGATTTATTTTACGTTTCCGTTCTATTTATTTATTTATTTTCCCTACTCCCAACCTTTTCTCTCGTATTGCTGTGTGCATGTCAGACACCAGGGGGTGATGGCTGGGGAGGGGGGGAGGCAAGGGTGCAGGAGAGGGGGGCAGTTTTAATTGCATGACATTGCTGTAAATTAGTCTCTTTTGCTTTCGTTGTCTTTCCTGCCTCCGCCCTCTCTCTACTTCTCCTCCGAGCTCCCCTCCCATCACCCCCGTCCTTCTTTTCCCTCTTTTCTCTTCCCTTGTGTATAGATTTTGATGCTTCTGTTACATTGTACCTCTACGAAAGGCTGGGATTTCAATACAAAATAATAATAATAATTTAAAAAATACCTATATCAGCAAAACCCACGTGGTACAAGCAGGAAGGGGATTACTTACACAAGATATAAGAATAAACGAAAGCAATACCTCTTGTTATCCTTCCTATTTTGTACTTTGAAGACACACACGCGCGCACACACACATATACAGACACAAACTGACGTTATTTAATGGTTTAAAATGGACAACAAAAATCTGATGTATCCCTTGTTAAATAACTGTGAGCAACTTTAGTTCAAAAACCAATAAATTCATTCAGTAAAGAGACGAGCTGTGGCGTGTCCTCTTTGTGTCCGTCAGGCGAGCCGCCCGGCCCGGTAAGTAGCGCGGCGCCGCCTCGCGCTGCCTGTAGGGGGCGCTGCTCCCAACCGCCTCGCGCTGCCTGTAGGGGGCGCTGCTCCCAACCGCCTGGAGTTCTCGAGGCGCAGCTCCCCGCACGCTTGGCGAGAAGAGGGCGGCACGCGGTGCGGCTGTTGGGCGCGAGGCGGATCGAGGGGTGGCGGAGCAGGTAGGCGATGGGGCTGAGCTGGGGGTGCTGAGGAGGCTCGGCGCTTTTGGAAGATTCCACGTTGCTGCCGCAGCACGGGGAAGACGAGCCCTCGGGTTCCAGGAGGGATTTATTGATTTGCTAAGCGAGGCGAGGGGGGAGATGGTGTCCTGAAAGTGAAGGGGACAGCAAACGCTGCGGGCGCTGGAAGTCTGGGAGCTGGCATGGTGGCGTGTGGAAGGAGCTGCTGGGAATGGCCGTGAGCTGGGATGGTGTCGGTGTGTAACCATGGTCCTTTGCACTGCTCCTTGCTGCGGTCTCCACGTGCTCTAAGAAGAGGTTTCTGCTAAGGGCAGGACCTCACGCTTACAGCCAACCCGTGTTTATTCTGCCTTTTTTTGCTCTGAAAAACGGTAGAAAGAACACAGTTGTGTACAGATGCGGAGAGGATCATTGGCAGTGGGTTGGTGGTTGAACTGGATGATCTCAGTGGTCTTTTCCAGTCACAATGATTCCACGATTCTGTTCTGTTACGGTCTCCAGCTGTTTGATGCTTTCTTATCAGTCAGTGCATAGGAGAGATTGTTCTTTTGGATGAGGACAGTTTACATTTAACTTTCCCTCCACAGCCCCTTTTCCATTGCGTGGCTTGAATCGGATGGCAGGCAGCAGCCACAGCAGAGGATTTTGCCCGTTCTCTGTGCTGCCAGGTGCCGGCTGGGAGCTCATCCAATCCCAGCACCAGGTGATGTCTGCTGAGATGCCCTGAGCTCAACACCTGTGCTTGAGCTGCAGCAGCTGAGTTTTGCTGTGGTGCCGATCCTCTCAGGCCTCTTGTTCTCCTTGGAGCTCCCCTCCCCTAGGCTTTGTACCTCAAACGCTGGCTGTGCTTAACCTCCATCTCTGACATTCCCTGTGAGCACAACGTTCCGCTTCCAGAGTACAAATTGAAGACAGAGAAAATGTGTAAGACACCAGTCAGCATTTTCTGTTTGTCTGCACACGCTCACACGTGCATTTTGTTTAGATAATGCATATGTGAAAATGTGTTTGTGCTGAAGGTGAGCTGTCATTAATTGAACCAGTACATGACTTGCTGTGTGTATAAGCAGTGAATTGTGCATTAAATGAGCAGCTGAGGCTGCTGAGGTGTTTAGATGATTCTCATTGCCACATGTCAACATGCAGTCAGTTTGGAGGCTGAGAAAGAAGCCGGTTGTCTTTGACAGCATTAATGCAAATTGTCTAAGATTTATAAGCAATGTGTAAGAATTTCCTCACGGGTCAGATTGGCTTTAATGAAAGTGATCTGATACAAGTGGGTGAGCTTTGTGGCTTGGGCTAGTCAGGGGTAAGGAGCCGTATTCATTAAAACAGCAAAACTTGTGTAATGCCTCCAGGTAGTGCTAATTCCAGCACCTGCTGTTAGGGTGTGTGCCTTTCTTCCTGCTGGGTCAGGCAGTGCCTTTAACCCAGCAGGCTCAGCGATTTCTTTCCATGCTGCAGCTGAGTGCCCACAGGCACAGAGTATCTGCAGGGCTGGTACTGAACCTTCACTTCGTTTCAGCTCTGTTATACACTGACGTTTGTATGTGAGCTCCTGGAAGAAGAGCGGGCTGTTTTGGTAAGGAAGCAGATTTAGTTCACAGTTTCTTATTATAGAAAGCAGAGAGGGGAGGGAGACACTTGTTTAAAAACTGGCAAGTGTCTTAGCTCTTTGTTGTACCCCGTAATCTCCTTATTTTATTTAAAACCACTTCAGCAGCTGCGGCTCCTGCTTAATTTGGAGAACAAAACCTGAGCAGTTCAACTGGCTGGGGACAGTGCAGGCCACAAGTGGAAGGGAAACCCGCGCTGAGGGCGAGTCCTTTCTTCTCCTTAATGCACAACTTATTGTGTGGGTTATTTTTAGTGCTGTAATCTTGCTGAGTGCTGCTGAGAGAAACTGTGCCAGGCGGGCTGGCAGGCTTTGAAGGGACTGGGAAATGGGATTTCCTGTTCCACCGGCTCAGAGCTGACTCTTGCTATTGTCAGGGGCTATTATCGCCTCCTCGCAGCCAAGGCAGATAACGCAGCTTCAAGGTCAGGGAAGACGCAGTCTCTGAGCAGCAGCCCTAGCAGTAGGAAGAGCGTGCGTGCGGTCAGGCTGTTTCTGCAGCAGCTGCAGTTCGGGGCACTGCCTGGGAAGACTCTGCCTGTGGATGGCAGAAGCTCAATTGAGGTCGGATGGGATTTCTGCTGGCTGGTCCCAGCCCTGCTTGCAACTTCACAGGGCAACCTGTCCCTGATGTGCCTGCAGGGAGACGAGATTCTTGTTCCCCGCTCCTCATTCCCCCCCACCTGCTCTCAGCTGTGGCTCCTGCCTTCCTGCTGAGCGTCGCCTCCTCTTCAGGCAGCGTTTCCCCCATGCTGCTCACAGCAGGTCCAGGTGTTGGAAATATCCAAATAATGTTTGTCAGGACGGTATTTCTGATAAAGCAGATTTTATTCACGATTGCAATGGCGGGCGTCCTGCAAGCAGAAGCTCTCCTATGGACACAACATGACAAGCCTTTATACCCTGTTTTCTCCCCCTTGCCTCCCCCCCTCCCCTGTTTCCCCACTGGCTGAGTACTCCAGGTTCACAGTCTCATCAGAAGGTTTACATTTGCTATTTACTTGTTAATTTATTTGTTATCTGGTGTCAGTCAGTAGCCATCCTGTTGTTTCCAAGATGTCTCGGTGCTCTCCTTGTCTTATTGATATGGTTCTCCTGCAGGAAACCAGAGTACAGATTCAAATAGCAGTTAATTTTACCCATTGGGTTTGGAGCACAGCAGTGATGACAGCTGTGTCACTACTTCACACGGGGTGAATGAAGGCTCCACTGGGCTATGGGTAAGTGAGAACAGGTATCTGGGGGCAAGGTAGCACCGCTCTCTTCCCTTCCCTGCCCCTTGCCTTGCATTGAAATGTAAACTAGTAAGCCTGTGGAGGGGAGGCTGAATAGCTTATCCCTTACTGTGCAGCTGGCTTTGTACTGGTGGATTTCTCAGCACCGGCAGTCCTAGTTCTGGGTGGAACAACTGAGGGAGTGCCCCAGCATGCCCCTTGATGCAGAGGCTGGATGAAGAATGCGTTCAGAGAGGCACAGCTCTGTGCTGCTGCTTCCTTGTGGCTGTCCTTAGCTTCTGTTTGGCTTGCTGGGGTTTGGAGCTGCGAGGGACTGAGCTCAGTTTTGATGGGGGAGGAGCTGATGCTCAATTTGAGACCAAATGGTTGCCACAGCCACACTGAGATAACAGTGGGACATGGCCAAAATAGAACCTGTTTGCGGCTGTCTGAGATTCCGTGTGTATATTTTCTTGTGTTTATTCATCAACTATTTATCTATAGCTGTGTATTCCACCCAAGGTCCTATCTCCTGGGTCAGCAGGGTGACCTGTGGAGGTGGCACCGCAGGGCCCTGTATCTGCCTTCCTGGGTTGTCTGTCTTTCCTACTTAGCATTTACTTACAGTGAATGAGTCAGCAGCTGTTGACTGGGCAAATGCTGCTCTGTGCACCTCAGCCAGGTCTGGCAGCAGGAGAAAAGCTTGGAGCTGCCCTCAAGGCTTCGCCATTGCAGTGTGCAGGTTGGGGGTGCCAGGAGCTCTGGGGTTGTGCTGCAGGGATGGAGCTGCCTCTCAGAAGGGATGTGCCTGATGTGCTGCTGCTAGCAGAGTGCTGGTGTGTTTGCACATTTATTTGTAAGGGTGATGTCTGCGGTGGCTGTGTTCTACCTTATGTGAAACTTCACAGTCCTGGGGTGCAGCTGAATGAGGAGGCTTCTAGGAGAGCTGAGATCTGTTTTGTTCTTCTGAAGCTGTTAATCTTGGTGCTTTTGGCCATCTTATACTGGCTTTTTATCAGGCTTGTCAGCTGCTCTGTGTGGCCTACACGGCCTCAGCAAAGAATTGCCACTTACACTGAGAATAGGTGCATGGCTGGGTCCCCTGGGTGCTTCTGTTGTCCAAATCATCAATATTGTAAAACACCTCTTTTCTCTGCTGCTGAGTGTAGTGACTGGGGAAGCTGAGGTTTTGATGGTGTGGAGCCCGGTGAGTCCTGCAGCATTCCCCATAGCTGCCAAAAGCTGACTGTGGGATGTGGTTGCGCAGCCACAGCTGGCCCAGCTCCAGGCTGACGTGCTGCTGATGCACTCTGCTGGATCTGCTGCTCTCACCCCGAGATTTGCAGGCGCTGAAATACAGTGTGGGACAGTGCTGCCTGCCTTGCTGCCGCCTCAGAGTTGCCCTGAGAGGAGGTTCCTGTGCGTGGACTGAGGTGGCGTGCTGATGTGCTTCCTTTCCACTGGTGCCTGCCCTGCTGTGTGCTGCTGCCACGTGTTTCCTGGGGAGCATGGAGCTTTGTGTAGGCAGCACGGTGGCCAGTGTTAAGGCATTCCATGGTGGGGAGCCTGCAGGCTGTGTGTGCTCTGCTGGCCGTGTGAGCACTCAGAGGAAGGAACAGTGCAGGCCATAGCTATTGTATAGGCTGGCATGACAGCTACTGCCCAAATGGTGTCATTCTGACAACCCAGGCACAGAACAAGGTTGCAGGAAGGAGGAATTGTTTCTTGTACCACTTGATGTTTAGAAAAGGGCCAGTAATATCTGTGATTTATGCACTTAGTGTTGCAGTGTAACCCAGCGGGCAGGAAAGCAATACTCAGACATTTGCTCCCTCTCCCCCTCCCGGTGAGTTGGGGAAGAGAATCGGAAACAAAAGAGGTGGAACTCACAAGTTGCCCACCCTGGTGACTGATGCCCAGCCAGTCCCAGAGCAGGGGCAGCCCTCCAGTCAGCTTTCCCCAGCGTTTGTGGAATTCGCCTCGGTCTTCACTGGTGGCCAGGGTTCTAGTCTTTTTCACGTCCCTGAGCCCTGCATCCCCAAACCTCTATGTGGGGACCAAGGAGGTAAATCCCTCCCCACTGTAAGGGCAGAGCAAGTCCGAGAGTGCCTCCTTAGACTGAATGAATACAAGTCTATGGGGCTGGATGGCGTGCATCCCAGGGTCCTGAAGGAGCTGGCTGAGGTGGTTGCCGAGCCGCTCTCCATCATATTTGAGAAGTCATGGCTGTCAGGTGAGGTCCCAGATGACTGGAGGAAGGGTCACGTCACTCCCATATACAGGAAGGGGAGCAGGGAGGACCCGGGGAACTACAGGCCAGTGAGTCTCACCTCCGTGCCTGGGAAGATCATGGAACAGATCCTCCTGGACAACATGCTCGATCACATAAAGAATGAGAATGTGATCCGAGACAGCCAGCACGGCTTCACCAAAGGAAGGTCATGCCTAACTAATCTTGTGGCCTTCTATGATGGAGTGACGGCATTGGTGGACGAAGGGAAGGCGACTGATGTCATTTACCTGGACCTGAGCAAGGCCTTTGACATGGTCCCCCACCACATCCGCATCTCCAAATTGGAGGGAGGTGGATTTGATGGGTGGACGACCCGATGGGTAAGAAACTGGTTGAAAGGCCGCAGACAGAGGGTGGTGGTCAATGGCTCTATGTCCAGGTGGAGGCCGGTAACAAGTGGTGTCCCCCAAGGGTCTGTCTTGGGACCGGTGCTCTTTAACATCTTTATTAATGACACCAATGAGGGAATTGAGTGCCCCCTCAGCAAGTTTGCTGACGACACCAAGCTGAGTGGTGTGGTTGATACGGTGGAAGGAAGGGATGCCATTCAGAGGGACCTCGACAGGCTGGAGGGCTGGGCTCGGGTGAACCTAATGAGGTTCAACACAGCAAAGTGCAAGGTTTTGCATTTGGGCCGGAAGAACCCCAGGCACCCGTACAGGCTGGGAGGAGTGGTCCTTGAGAGCAGCTCGGCAGAGAAGGACCTGGGGGTCCTGATGGACGAGAGACTGAACATGAGCCAGCAGTGCGCTCTGGCAGCTCGAAAGGCAAATGGGATCCTGGGCTCCATCAGGAGAGGGGTGGTCAGCAGGGACAGGGAGGTGATCGTCCCTCTCTACTCAGCTCTTGTGAGGCCCCATCTGGAGTACTGCGTCCAGGTGTGGAGCCCTCAGTACAAGAAAGACATTGAGATTTTGGAAAGGGTCCAGAGGAGGGCGACTAAGATGATCAGGGGGCTGGAGCACCTCCCCTATGAGGACAGGCTGAGGGAGTTGGGCTTGTTCAGCCTGGAGAAGAGAAGGCTGCGGGGTGACCTCATTGCAGCCTATCAATACCTGAAGGGAACCTACACCCAGGAGGGGAGTGGACTCTTCAAAAGGGCTGACAACAGCAGGACTAGGGGAAATGGATCCAAGTTGAGGGAGGGAAGATTTAGGTTGGATGTTAGGGGGAAGTTCTTTACAAGGAGAGTGGTTAGGCCCTGGAACGGGCTGCCCAGGGAGGTTGTGGATGCCCCGTCCTTGGACGTGTTCAAGGCCAGGTTGGACGGGGTCCTGGGCAACCTGATCTGAATGTGTGTGTTTGGTGGCCCTGCTAGGCAGGGGGGTTGGAACTACATGATCCTTGAGGTCCCTTCCAACCCGGGTGATTCTGTGTGATTCTGTGAATTTCATGCTATCATATGGTGTGGGATGGCCCTTTCGTCTCTGTGCTTTCCCCTCCTGGCTTCTCATGCAGCTGCAGCCCCCTCACAGGCAGGGCAGTGCAAGGAGCTGGGATGTCCTTGGCTCAGCACTGCCCTGCAGTAACTAAAGCTTCGCTGTGTTATCAGCACTTTTTCTCCTTAAGCCAAAACATAGCATCATACCAGGTACTGTGAAGAAAGCTGACCCTATCCCAACTTAAACCGGGACAATTAGAAAAGACTGAATAGATTGAGTTGGTCAAATCAGTGTGGCAAAGGTAATGGCAGTGAGTCACTGAAAGAGAACTTTCTAAGAGAAAGGACTCTGAAGCATCTCATTGCTTCAGCTGATGGCAGTCTGCATAGGGTCGTTGGCCTCACTGGCTTAAGCTTTAGATCTGACTGAATGAACAGTAATTTTGGCTCCAGGTTTCACTTCTGCCTTTGTCCTTCCCCTTTGCTCTCTTGTGTGCTCATACAGGTTCTGAGCACCGGAGCTGACACAGCTGCAGGATTATCACACAGTCCCAGGGAAAGCACTTGGGTTTTCCTGACTTAGCTGTCAGCTTTAAGAAGGGAACAAAATGGTGTTGCTCAGGGAAAAGCTCCTCGGCAGTGTTGCAATCGCAGGGCTCATGTGGATTGATTTTGTGGTGGTTTGTGTGGTGTGGGAGTGGAGGGCTGTGACTTGTGGTATTCCCTTCTGAGATTAAAATGAAGAGTCTTGTAGATACAAGTGGGCTTGCTTTAAACCCCTCAGCCCAGCTTGTATGATGGTAGTCCATGTGCATTTTACACTGCAGAGGAGTGAAAAATGTAAGAAAATTTTAGTTTAAGTGCAGCAGTTGTAAGTTTGATCAACTCACTGTAGCTTTTAGTCTTACTTTTAATATTGCTGGCACGTGGGGACTTGATTTGGTTTAGTGACCTAGGCATGGGCCCGCTAAGGCCCTTTGAATTGCTTTCAGACCCCTGTCTTCCAGGTTTGTGTGAAACCAGCCGACAGTTCAACTGCTCAGTGGGCAAAAAAAAAAAGGAGAGGAGCAGATGGAGTGCTTGCCTAAGCTTTCTTCATTATGAACACCTGGCTTTGAAGAAAGCCCTTGTTTTCATGTCATGGACCAGAAGCCATTCACCAGCAAAATGAAACAGTGCTCTTAGAAAGAACCTGAGCTATTTATTTGAGGAGCACTGGATCAGAAATGAATGTGAATCCAATAATAACAGTTAATTAAACTGCTGTAAGAGTGTTTTAATCTCTCTCCTCCAGGTGTAGCTTCACTTTTTCCTCCATCAGGGAGATTATAATGAAGTGTGGAGTGCTTCTAATCCAATCAGGATTCCTGAATGGATCAGTGTTTGTCCTGCTTTCACATTTAAGCAGTGGTTACGCCACAATATTAACTTAGTAACAAGATAGCAACCTCGAACTGAATTCAGCCCAGAGGCTCAATGGGGGCAGGAGAAAGATGATTCCAGGTATCTGTTCTGCTCAGCGGTCTGTGGACATCAGTGCAGCCAGGCCAGGTTTGTGCCGGTGTCAAACCACCCCTTAGTCAGGTGGAGCCTGAAGAAGCCACGCTCAGATCCAGCCCAGCCCTGAAGGCTCCTGCGAGCACGAGTGGTTCAGCAAGACCGTGAGCCACAGAGACAAGCTGCAGCCTATCTCAGCCTGTGCTCTTGTGCTGCTCTGCAGAGGCTCCTATTGAGCTGCCTCCTGCACACACACGCAGCGCAGTCCTTTGGCCGGGCAGCACAGAGCTGCTCAGCAGGGAGGTTCTGGCTGAGCGCTGCTGGGTGCAAAGCAGGGCAGCTATGGCTCATTCCCTGAGCGTCTCCTGGTCTTTCCCACAGCATGTCATAACTGTGCCTTTTGCCCTGCAGCCTGTCAGTGAGCAGGGGGAGTTTGTGGCTCTGGGCCCACGATACAAACACGCTGTTTCTCTGTGCTAAGCAGCTGTTGCAGAGGGGTTTACAGTTGCAAGGGGCTGAATGTTATTAGACATTCAGGTGGCACCGTGCGTGTGGTGCTGCAGTGCTGAGCTTTGTGTGAGCTGGAGTTAATTTGGCTTAAGCCCTGACCTCAAATAGTGGGTTTGTAGTAGAAAATCTCCTGTGGAAGGAACTGAATCTGTCCAGTTGGGAATTGCTGCCCTGGCTTTCTTTCGCTCAGTATTGTAGAATGACACATCCCATTTTTCTCAAGCATTTGGCTTCTTTTGGCTGTTTGGCAGCAGGATGCCTACCAGTGTCTGTCTGCAGTGCCTGACTGCTCTTCCTCATACCTACTTCTGAACGTCATCTTGCTAGGAGTGACATGGGGAACTTGCTTGTGTCCTGTTGGGTCAGTTGGCGCAATCATAGAATCATAGAATGGCTTGGGTTGGAAGGGAGCTCAAGGATCGTGAATCTCCAGCCCCCCTGCTGCAGGCAGGGCCACCAACCTCCATATCTCTAATACTACACCAGGCTGCCCAGGACCCCATCCAACTTGGCCTTGAACACCTCTAGGGACGGGGCATCCACAACCTCTGTGGGCAGCCTGTTCCAGCACCTCACCACTCTTGGTAAATAGGATGTGTTGACTAGGGCAATAGGGCAGTTGAAGTAAGTATTGGTTCTTTTCAGCTCTGCAGGCTGTGAGTGCTGCTGGTATAAAAATGAGTGAGTTTGCAGTGATGAATGGTAGTATTCATCGAGCTCTTGGCGCTCATCTCATGTGAAGGCGTGCGAGGAACTACCTGCTCTAGCAGCAGTCCTTCTCAAATCTGGGACCTTGATGCTCTGGTCACAGTACAACACCTGTTCCATAGATTTAATCTGAGCTAGTTTGAAACCATTTTTAAACCAGTAAGACTATTTAAATATTCACTATTATTATTTGTGCTCTCTTGAAAACATCCTTAATTTTTGCTGTTTTGCTCTAGTGGGTACAGCTGATCTTCAGGCACAATTTGTTTTCTGCTTCTGCTTTTCACTCTCACAAAGACAGCTTTTGTAGCCACAAGGATTCAAATCTACTTTCTGTAGTTGTTGAATGTCACTAAGCCTGCTTGAAAAGAACACAGTGATTCTTTATATTAAGGATTTTATATAGATATCATGTAAATGTAATAAATGTGGATTTTTTGGTATCAGTTTCTGCTTCTGTTCTGGATTGTCCTTTGTAAGTAGCTGCGTATCTGCCTTGCTGGGGGATCCCTGAACTGTTTGTTTGGGTCCCTGTGGTGGTTAGAAGGCAGGTTTGTTTTCCCTATCTGGGTTTCCTTTTTCAGTCCCTAAGGGCAGTACTTGCTTTGGACACGTGCCTTTTAAGCCTTCCTAAAGTCAGGTGAAGCAGTGGTTTTTCTCAGAAGCCCAAGTGCTTTGTCAGATGTGGTTGGACACGGCTCAGTGGGCACAGTGGTGATGGGCTGACAGTTGGACTAAACGATCTGTGTGGTCTTTTCCAACCTTAACGATTCTGTGATTCGATGGACTTCCCATCTGAGCTGCTGAGCAGAAAGGCTGCCAAGCCCACGTGCTTTGTACTTGTTGAGTTATCTGGGGACCAGAAAAAAAGTTTTATGTTAGGGACCTTGCACTACTTTGTGAGAGAATGTTAGCTGCCCGAGCTGGTGTACAGGAAAGTGGCTCAGGGCATTTTAATGACTCTGTCATAGATAGAATGAAAAGAATTAGCAGACAGTAAAACATCAGCGGAGAAGTAAAGATAGAATACTCCTGATGCCAGGTTCAGTTCTAGGTCCTTTCTAGCTCAGAGCCAGAAAAGGCTGTCTGGAAGAGATGAGAGAACTTCCAGTCTGGGTGCTTGGCCACAACACTTTCTGTTTTCTCAGAACCACGTGCTGACATCACTTTGAGAAGCCCAACTGTTCGTGTCGCAGACTGAGTGGTTTCACTGCTGTCTGTGAAGAGAATGGAGACCCCCATTAGCACAGTGAGGGGCTTTGCCTGCTGCTTGGTGTCTTGTTAATGCCATTTCATCAGCTCCATCTGCTATGTCAGGATTTGCTTGTACTGCCTATGTCAGTGTCGGGTAAAGATACCAGATCTGTCTTGAAACTCCTCAGGTACTGGACCAGTATTTGGGCCGCAGCAGCATAGCTGGCAGCCATGCTGTGTGCTGTGCAGCCATGCTGTGTGCTGTGCAGCCA